>NW_027362763.1:129682321-130064365 GCF_046119375.1 Phyllobates terribilis | reverse complement strand
TATTATAAGGGAGGGGGGTGACATCCTGCATGGGGCATTATAAGGGAGGGGGGTGTGACATCTTGCATGCGGCATTATAAGGGAGGGGGTGTGTGTGACATCTTGCATGGGGCATTATAAGGGAGGGGGGTGTATGTGACATCTTGCATGGGGCATTATAAGGGAGGGGGGGTGTGACATCCTGTATGGGGCATTATAAGGGAGGGGGGTGACATCCTGCATGGGGCATTATAAGGGAGGGGGGTGTGACATCTTGCATGTGGCATTATAAGGGAGGGGGTGTGTGTGACATCCGGCATGGGGCATTATAAGGGGGGGTGACATCCTGCATGGGGCATTATAAGGGAGGGGGGGGTGACATCCTGCATGGGGCATTATAAGGGAGGGGGGTGTGTGACATCCTGCATGGGGCATTATAAGGGAGGGGTGTGTGTGTGACATCCTGCATGGGGCATTATAAGGGAAGGGGTTTTGAGTGACATCCTGCATGGGGCATTATAAGGGAGGGGGTGTGTGTGACATCCTGTATGGGGCATTATAAGGGAGGGGGGTGACATCCTGCATGGAGCATTATAAGGGAGGGGGGTGTGACATCCTGCATGGGGCATTATAAGGGAGGGGGGGAGTGACATCCTGCATGGGGCATTATAAGGGAGGGGGTGTGTATGACATCCTACATGGGGCATTATAAGGGAGGGGGGGTGACATCCTGCATGGGGCATTAAAAGGGAGGGAGGGGTGTGACATCCTTTATGGGGCATTATAAGGGAGGGGGTGTGTGTGACATCTTGCATGGGGCATTATAAGGGAGGGGGGATGACATCCTGCATGGGGCATTATAAGGGAGGGGGTGACATCCTGCATGGGGCATTATAAGGGAGGGGGGTGTGTGTGACATCCTGCATGGGGCATTATAAGGGAGGGGGGGTGACATCTTGCATGGGGCATTATAAGGGAGGGGGGGTGACATCTTGCATGGGGCATTATAAGGGAGGGGGTGTGTGTGACATCCTGCATGGGGCATTATAAGGGAGGGGGGGTGACATCCTGCATGGGACATTATAAGGGAGGGGGGTGTGACATCCTGCATGGAACATTATAAGGGAGGGGGGGTGACATCCTGCATGGGGCATTATAAGGGGGGGTGACATCCTGCATGGGGCATTATAAGGGGGGGTGACATTCTGCATGGGGCATTATAAGGGAGGGGGTATGTGACATCCTGCATGGGGCATTATAAGGGAGGGGGTATGTGACATCCTGCATGGGGCATAATAAGGGAGGGGGGGTGACATCCAGCATGGGACATTATAAGGAAGGGGGGGTGTGACATCTTGCATGGGGCATTATAAGGGAGGGGGTGTGTGTGACATCTTGCATGGGGCATTATAAGGGAAGGGGTGTGTGTGACATCTTGCATGGGGCATTATAAGGGAGGGGGTGTGTGTGACATCCTGCATGGGGCATTATAAGGGAGGGGGTGTGTGTGACATCCTGCATGGGGCATTATAAGGGAGGGGGGGTGACATCCTGCATGGGGCATTATAAGGGAGGGGGGTGTGACATCTTGCATGGGGCATTATAAGGGAGGGGGGGTGTGACATCCTGCATGGGGCATTATAAGGGAGGGGGTGTGTGTGACATCCTACATGGGGCATTATAAGGGAGGGGGGGTGACATCCTGCATGGGGCATTATAAGGGAGGGAGGGGTGTGACATCCTGCATGGGGCATTATAAGGGAGGGGGGGTGACATCCTGCATGGGGCATTATAAGGGAGGGGGGTGACATCCTGCATGGGGCATTATAAGGGAGGGGGGGTGACATCCTGCATGGGGCATTATAAGGGAGGGGGGGGTGTGTGACATCCTGCATGGGGCATTATAAGGGAGGGGGGGTGACATCTTGCATGGTGCATTATAAGGGAGGGGGGTGACATCCTGCATGGGGCATTATAAGGGAGGGGGGGTGACATCCTGCATGGGGCATTATAAGGGAGGGGGGGTGACATCCTGCATGGGGCATTATAAGGGAGGGGGTGTGACATCCTGCATGGGGCATTATAAGGGAGGGGGTGTGTGTGACAACCTACATGGGGCATTATAAGGGAGGGGGGGTGACATCCTGCATGGGGCATTATAAGGGAGGTTGGGTGACATCCTGCATGGGGCATTATAAGGGAGGGGGGTGTGACATCCTGCATGGGGCATTATAAGGGAGGGGGGTGTGTGACATCCTGCATGGGGCATTATAAGGGAGGTGGGGGTGTGTGACATCCTGCATGGGGCATTATAAGGGAGGTGGGGGTGTGTGACATCCTGCATGGGGCATTATAAGGGAGGGGGGGGTGACATCCTGCATGGGGCATTATAAGGGAGGGGGGGTGACATCCTGCATGGGACATTATAAGGAGGGGGGGTGTGACATCCTGCATGGAACATTATAAGGGAGCGGGGGTGACATCCTGCATGGGGCATTATAAGGAGGGGTGACATCCTGCATGGGGCATTATAAGGGGGGGTGACATCCTGCATGGGGCATTATAAGGGAGGGGGTATGTGACATCCTGCATGGGGCATTATAAGGGAGGGGGTATGTGACATCCTGCATGGGGCATTATAAGGGAGGGGGGTGACATCCAGCATGGGACATTATAAGGAAGGGGGGGTGTGACATCTTGCATGGGGCATTATAAGGGAGAGGGTGTGTGTGACATCTTGCATGGGGCATTATAAGGGAGGGGGTGTGTGTGACATCCTGCATGGGGCATTATAAGGGAGGGGGGGTGTGAAATCTTGCATGGGGCATTATAAGGGAGGGGGGGTGTGTGACATCTTGCATGGGGCATTATAAGGGAGGGGGTGTGTGTGACATCTTGCATGGGGCATTATAAGGGAGGAGGTGTGTGTGACATCTTGCATGGGGCATTATAAGGGCGGGGGGGTGTGACATCCTGTATGGGGTATTATAAGGGAGGGGGGTGACATCCTGCATGGGGCATTATAAGGGAGGGGGGTGTGACATCTTGCATGCGGCATTATAAGGGAGGGGGTGTGTGTGACATCTTGCATGGGGCATTATAAGGGAGGGGGGTGTATGTGACATCTTGCATGGGGCATTATAAGGGAGGGGGGGTGTGACATCCTGTATGGGGCATTATAAGGGAGGGGGGTGACATCCTGCATGGGGCATTATAAGGGAGGGGGGTGTGACATCTTGCATGTGGCATTATAAGGGAGGGGGTGTGTGTGACATCCGGCATGGGGCATTATAAGGGGGGGTGACATCCTGCATGGGGCATTATAAGGGAGGGGGGGGTGACATCCTGCATGGGGCATTATAAGGGAGGGGGGTGTGTGACATCCTGCATGGGGCATTATAAGGGAGGGGTGTGTGTGTGACATCCTGCATGGGGCATTATAAGGGAAGGGGTTTTGAGTGACATCCTGCATGGGGCATTATAAGGGAGGGGGTGTGTGTGACATCCTGTATGGGGCATTATAAGGGAGGGGGGTGACATCCTGCATGGAGCATTATAAGGGAGGGGGGTGTGACATCCTGCATGGGGCATTATAAGGGAGGGGGGGAGTGACATCCTGCATGGGGCATTATAAGGGAGGGGGTGTGTATGACATCCTACATGGGGCATTATAAGGGAGGGGGGGTGACATCCTGCATGGGGCATTAAAAGGGAGGGAGGGGTGTGACATCCTTTATGGGGCATTATAAGGGAGGGTGTGTGTGTGACATCTTGCATGGGGCATTATAAGGGAGGGGGGATGACATCCTGCATGGGGCATTATAAGGGAGGGGGTGACATCCTGCATGGGGCATTATAAGGGAGGGGGGTGTGTGTGACATCCTGCATGGGGCATTATAAGGGAGGGGGGGTGACATCTTGCATGGGGCATTATAAGGGAGGGGGGGTGACATCTTGCATGGGGCATTATAAGGGAGGGGGTGTGTGTGACATCCTGCATGGGGCATTATAAGGGAGGGGGGGTGACATCCTGCATGGGACATTATAAGGGAGGGGGGTGTGACATCCTGCATGGAACATTATAAGGGAGGGGGGGTGACATCCTGCATGGGGCATTATAAGGGGGGGTGACATCCTGCATGGGGCATTATAAGGGGGGGTGACATTCTGCATGGGGCATTATAAGGGAGGGGGTATGTGACATCCTGCATGGGGCATTATAAGGGAGGGGGTATGTGACATCCTGCATGGGGCATAATAAGGGAGGGGGGGTGACATCCAGCATGGGACATTATAAGGAAGGGGGGGTGTGACATCTTGCATGGGGCATTATAAGGGAGGGGGTGTGTGTGACATCTTGCATGGGGCATTATAAGGGAAGGGGTGTGTGTGACATCTTGCATGGGGCATTATAAGGGAGGGGGGTGTGTGTGACATCCTGCATGGGGCATTATAAGGGAGGGGGTGTGTGTGACATCCTGCATGGGGCATTATAAGGGAGGGGGGGTGACATCCTGCATGGGGCATTATAAGGGAGGGGGGTGTGACATCTTGCATGGGGCATTATAAGGGAGGGGGGGTGTGACATCCTGCATGGGGCATTATAAGGGAGGGGGTGTGTGTGACATCCTACATGGGGCATTATAAGGGAGGGGGGGTGACATCCTGCATGGGGCATTATAAGGGAGGGAGGGGTGTGACATCCTGCATGGGGCATTATAAGGGAGGGGGGGTGACATCCTGCATGGGGCATTATAAGGGAGGGGGGTGACATCCTGCATGGGGCATTATAAGGGAGGGGGGGTGACATCCTGCATGGGGCATTATAAGGGAGGGGGGGTGTGTGACATCCTGCATGGGGCATTATAAGGGAGGGGGGGTGACATCTTGCATGGTGCATTATAAGGGAGGGGGGTGACATCCTGCATGGGGCATTATAAGGGAGGGGGGGGTGACATCCTGCATGGGGCATTATAAGGGAGGGGGGTGTGTGTGACATCCTGCATGGGGCATTATAAGGGAGGGGGGGGTGACATCTTGCATGGGGCATTATAAGGGAGGGGGGTGTGACATCGTGCATGGGGCATTATAATGGGGGGGTGACATCCTGCATGGGGCATTATAAGGGAGGGGGGGTGACATCCTGCATGGGGCATTATAAGGGAGGGGGTGTGACATCCTGCATGGGGCATTATAAGGGAGGGGGGTATGTGTGACATCCTGCATAGGTCATTATAAGGGAGGGGGTGTGTGTGACATCCTGCATGGGGCATTATAAGGGAGGGGGGGTGACATCCTGCATGGGGCATTATAAGGGGGGGGTGACATCCTGCATGGGGCATTATAAGGGAGGGGGGGGTGACATCCTGCATGGGGCATTATAAGGGAGGGGGTGTGTGTGACATCCTACATGGGGCATTATAAGGGAGGGGGGGTGACATCCTGCATGGGGCATTATAAGGGAGGGGGTGTGTGTGACATCCTGCATGGGGCATTATAAGGGAGGGGGGTGACATCCTGCATGGGGCATTGTAAGGGAGGGGGGGGTGACATCCTGCATGGGGCATTATAAGGGAGGGGGGTGTGACATCCTGCATGGGGCATTATAAGGGAGGGGGTGTGTGTGACAACCTACATGGGGCATTATAAGGGAGGGGGGGTGACATTCTGCATGGGGCATTATAAGGGAGGGGGGTGACATCCTGCATGGGGCATTATAAGGGAGGGGGGGTGACATCCTGCATGGGGCATTATAAGGGAGGGGGGGGTGTGTGACATCCTGCATGGGGCATTATAAGGGAGGGGGGGGTGACATCTTGCATGGGGCATTATAAGGGAGGGGGGTGTGACATCGTGCATGGGGCATTATAATGGGGGGGTGACATCCTGCATGGGGCATTATAAGGGAGGGGGGGTGACATCCTGCATGGGGCATTATAAGGGAGGGGGTGTGACATCCTGCATGGGGCATTATAAGGGAGGGGGTGTGTGTGACAACCTACATGGGGCATTATAAGGGAGGGGGGGTGACATCCTGCATGGGGCATTATAAGGGAGGTTGGGTGACATCCTGCATGGGGCATTATAAGGGAGGGGGGGTGACATCCTGCATGGGGCATTATAAGGGAGGGGGGTGTGTGACATCCTGCATGGGGCATTATAAGGGAGGGGGGTGTGTGTGACATCCTGCATGGGGCATTATAAGGGAGGGGGGGTGTGACATCTTGCATGGGGCATTATAAGGGAGGGGGGTGTGACATCGTGCATGGGGCATTATAAGGGGGGTGACATCCTGCATGGGGCATTAAAAGGGAGGGGGGTGACATCCTGCTTGGGGCATTATAAGGGGGGAGTGACATCCTGCATGGGGCATTATAAGGGAGGGGGGTGATGTCTTGCATGGGGCATTATAAGAGAGGGGGTGTGTGACATCCTGCATGGGGCATTATAAGGGAGGGGGGTGTGTGTGACATCCTGCATGGGGCATTATAAGGGAGGGGGTGTGTGTGACATCCTACATGGGGCATTATAAGGGAGGGGGGTGACATCCTGCATGGGGCATTATAAGGGAGGGGGGGGTGACATCCTGCATGGGGCATTATAAGGGAGGGGGGGTGACATCCTGCATGGGGCATTACAAGGGAGGGGGGTGTGTGTGACATCCTGCATGGGGCATTACAAGGGAGGGGGGTGTGTGTGACATCCTGCATGGGGCATTATAAGGGAGGGGGGTGTGACATCTTGCATGGGGCATTATAAGGGAGGGGGGTGTGACATCGTGCATGGGGCATTATAAGGGGGGGGTGACATCCTGCATGGGGCATTAAAAGGGAGGGGGGTGACATCCTGCATGGGGCATTATAAGGGGGGAGTGACATCCTGCATGGGGCATTATAAGGGAGGGGGGTATGTGTGACATCCTGCATGGGGCATTATAAGGGAGGGGGGTGATGTCTTGCATGGGGCATTATAAGAGAGGGGGGTGTGTGACATCCTGCATGGGGCATTTTAAGGGAGGGGGGGGTGTGTGACATCCTGCATGGGGCATTATAAGGGAGGGGGTGACATCCTGCATGGGACATTATAAGGGAGGGGGGGTGTGACATCCTGCATGGGGCATTTTAAGGGAGGGGGGTGTGTGACATCCTGCATGGGGCATTATAAGGGAGGGGGGTGTGTAACATCCTGCATGGAACATTATAAGGGAGGGGGGGTGACATCCTGCATGGGGCATTATAAGGGGGGGTGACATCCTGCATGGGGCATTATAAGGGGGGTGACATCCTGCATGGGGCATTATAAGGGAGGGGGGGTGACATCCTGCATGGGGAATTATAAGGGAGGGGGGGTGACATCCAGCATGGGGCATTATAAGGGGGGGGTGACATATTGCATGGGGCATTATAAGAGAGGGGGGTGTGACATCCTGCATGGGGCATTATAAGGGAGGGGGGTGTGTGACATCCTGCATGGGGCATTATAAGGGAGGTGGGGGTGTGTGACATCCTGCATGGGGCATTATAAGGGAGGTGGGGGTGTGTGACATCCTGCATGGGGCATTATAAGGGAGGGGGGTGTGACATCCTGCATGGGGCATTATAAGGGAGGTGGGGGTGTGTGACATCCTGCATGGGGCATTATAAGGGAGGGGGGGTGTGACATCCTGCATGGGGCATTATAAGGGAGGGGGGTGACATCCTGCATGGGACATTATAAGGGAGGGGGGTGTGACATCCTGCATGGAACATTATAAGGGAGGGGGGGTGACATCCTGCATGGGGCATTATAAGGGGGGGTGACATCCTGCATGGGGCATTATAAGGGGGGGTGACATCCTGCATGGGGCATTATAAGGGAGGGGGTATGTGACATCCTGCATGGGGCATTATAAGGGAGGGAGTATGTGACATCCTGCATGGGGCATTATAAGGGAGTGGGGGGTGACATCCAGCATGGGACATTATAAGGAAGGGGGGGGGTGACATCTTGCATGGGGCATTATAAGGGAGGGGGGGGTGTGACATCTTGCATGGGGCATTATAAGGGAGAGGGTGTGTGTGACATCTTGCATGGGGCATTATAAGGGAGGGGGTGTGTGTGACATCCTGCATGGGGCATTATAAGGGAGGGGGGGTGTGAAATCTTGCATGGGGCATTATAAGGGAGGGGGGGTGTGTGACATCTTGCATGGGGCATTATAAGGGAGGGGGTGTGTGTGACATCTTGCATGGGGCATTATAAGGGAGGGGGTGTGTGTGACATCTTGCATGGGGCATTATAAGGGCGGGGGGGTGTGACATCCTGTATGGGGCATTATAAGGGAGGGGGGTGACATCCTGCATGGGGCATTATAAGGGAGGGGGGTGTGACATCTTGCATGCGGCATTATAAGGGAGGGGGTGTGTGTGACATCTTGCATGGGGCATTATAAGGGAGGGGGGTGTATGTGACATCTTGCATGGGGCATTATAAGGGAGGGGGGGTGTGACATCCTGTATGGGGCATTATAAGGGAGGGGGGTGACATCCTGCATGGGGCATTATAAGGGAGGGGGGTGTGACATCTTGCATGTGGCATTATAAGGGAGGGGGTGTGTGTGACATCCGGCATGGGGCATTATAAGGGGGGGGTGACATCCTGCATGGGGCATTATAAGGGAGGGGGGGGTGTGACATCCTGCATGGGGCATTATAAGGGAGGGGGGTGTGTGACATCCTGCATGGGGCATTATAAGGGATGGGGGTGTGTGTGACATCCTGCATGGGGCATTATAAGGGAGGGGTGTGTGTGTGACATCCTGCATGGGGCATTATAAGGGAAGGGGTTTTGAGTGACATCCTGCATGGGGCATTATAAGGGAGGGGGGGTGTGACATCTTGCATGGGGAATTATAAGGGAGGGGGTGTGTGTGACATCCTGCATGGGGCATTATAAGGGAGGGGGGGTGACATCCTGCATGGAGCATTATAAGGGAGGGGGGTGTGACATCCTGCATGGGGCATTATAAGGGAGGGGGGGTGACATCCTGCATGGGGCATTATAAGGGAGGGGGTGTGTATGACATCCTACATGGGGCATTATAAGGGAGGGGGGGTGACATCCTGCATGGGGCATTAAAAGGGAGGGAGGGGTGTGACATCCTGCATGCGGCATTATAAGGGAGGGGGTGTGTGTGACATCTTGCATGGGGCATTATAAGGGAGGGGGGTGTATGTGACATCCTGCATGGGGCATTATAAGGGAGGGGGGATGACATCCTGCATGGGGCATTATAAGGGAGGGGGTGACATCCTGCATGGGGCATTATAAGGGAGGGGGGTGTGTGTGACATCCTGCATGGGGCATTATAAGGGAGGGGGGGTGACATCTTGCATGGGGCATTATAAGGGAGGGGGGGGTGACATCTTGCATGGGGCATTATAAGGGAGGGGGTGTGTGTGACATCTTGCATGGGGCATTATAAGGGAGGGGGTGTGTGTGACATCTTGCATGGGGCATTATAAGGGAGGGGGGGTGTGACATCCTGCATGGGGCATTATAAGGGAGGGGGGTGACATCCTGCATGGGGCATTATAAGGGAGGGGGGGTGTGACATCTTGCATGGGGCATTATAAGGGAGGGGGGTGTGTGTGACATTCGGCATGGGGCATTATAAGGGGGGGTGACATCCTGCATGGGCCATTATAAGGGAGGGGGGGTGACATCCTGCATGGGGCATTATAAGGGAGGGGGGTGTGTGACATCCTGCATGGGGCATTATAAGGGATGGGGGTGTGTGTGACATCCTGCATGGGGCATTATAAGGGAGGGGGGTGTGTGTGACATCCTGCATGGGGCATTATAAGGGAAGGGGTTTTGTGTGACATCCTGCATGGGGCATTATAAGGGGGGGGGGGTGACATCTTGCATGGGGCATTATAAGGGAGGGGGTGTGTGTGACATCCTGCATGGGGCATTATAAGGGAGGGGGGGTGACATCCTGCATGGGGCATTATAAGGGAGGGGGGTGTGACATCTTGCATGGGGCATTATAAGGGAGGGGGGGTGTGACATCCTGCATGGGGCATTATAAGGGAGGGGGTGTGTGTGACATCCTACATGGGGCATTATAAGGGAGGGGGGGTGACATCCTGCATGGGGCATTATAAGGGAGGGAGGGGTGTGACATCCTGCATGGGGCATTATAAGGGAGGGGGGGTGACATCCTGCATGGGGCATTATAAGGGAGGGGGGTGACATCCTGCATGGGGCATTATAAGGGAGGGGGGGTGACATCCTGCATGGGGCATTATAAGGGAGGGGGGGGTGTGTGACATCCTGCATGGGGCATTATAAGGGAGGGGGGGTGACATCTTGCATGGGGCATTATAAGGGAGGGGGGTGTGACATCGTGCATGGGGCATTATAATGGGGGGGTGACATCCTGCATGGGGCATTATAAGGGAGGGGGGGTGACATCCTGCATGGGGCATTATAAGGTAGGGGGTGTGACATCCTGCATGGGGCATTATAAGGGAGGGGGGGTGACATCCTGCATGGGGCATTATAAGGGAGGGGGTGTGACATCCTGCAAGGGGCATTATAAGGGAGGGGGGTATGTGTGACATCCTGCATGGGGCATTATCAGGGAGGGGGGGTGATATCTTGCATGGGGCATTATAAGAGAGGGGGGGGTGACATCCTGCATGGGGCATTATAAGGGAGGGGGTGTGTGACATCCTGCATGGGGCATTATAAGGGAGGGGGGGGTGTGTGACATCCTGCATGGGGCATTATAAGGGAGGGGGGTGTGACATCTTGCATGGGGCATTATAAGGGAGGGGGGGGTGACATCTTGCATGGGGCATTATAAGGGAGGGGGTGTGTGTGACATCTTGCATGGGGCATTATAATGGAGGGGGGTGTGTGTGACATCCTGAATGGGGCATTATAAGGGAGGGGGGGGGTGTGACATCTTGCATGGGGCATTATAAGGGAGGGGGGGTGACATCTTGCATGGGGCATTAAAAGGGAGGGGGTGTGTGTGACATCTTGCATGGGGCATTATAAGGGAGGGGGGGTGTGACATCCTGCATGGGGCATTATAAGGGAGGGGGGTGACATCCTGCATGGGGCATTATAAGGGAGGGGGGGGTGACATCTTGCATGGGGCATTATTATGGAGGGGGGTGTGTGTGACATTCGGCATGGGGCATTATAAGGGGGGGGGTGACATCCTGCATGGGCCATTATAAGGGAGGGGGGGGTGACATCCTGCATGGGGCATTATAAGGGAGGGGGGTGTGTGACATCCTGCATGGGGCATTATAAGGGATGGGGGTGTGTGTGACATCCTGCATGGGGCATTATAAGGGAGGGGGTGTGTGTGACATCCTGCATGGGGCATTATAAGGGAAGGGGTTTTGTGTGACATCCTGCATGGGGCATTATAAGGGGGGGGGGGGGTGTCATCTTGCATGGGGCATTATAATGGAGGGGGTGTGTGTGACATCCTGCATGGGGCATTATAAGGGAGGGGGGGTGACATCCTGCATGGGGCATTATAAGGGAGGGGGGTGTGACATCTTGCATGGGGCATTATAAGGGAGGGGGGGTGTGACATCCTGCATGGGGCATTATAAGGGAGGGGGTGTGTGTGACATCCTACATGGGGCATTATAAGGGAGGGGGGGTGACATCCTGCATGGGGCATTATAAGGGAGGGAGGGGTGTGACATCCTGCATGGGGCATTATAACGGAGGGGGGGGTGACATCCTGCATGGGGCATTATAAGGGAGGGGGGTGACATCCTGCATGGGGCATTATAAGGGAGGGGGGGTGACATCCTGCATGGGGCATTATAAGGGAGGGGGGGGTGTGACATCCTGCATGGGGCATTATAAGGGAGGGGGGGTGACATCTTGCATGGGGCATTATAAGGGAGGGGGGTGTGACATCGTGCATGGGGCATTATAATGGGGGGTGACATCCTGCATGGGGCATTATAAGGGAGGGGGGGTCACATCCTGCATGGGGCATTATAAGGGAGGGGGTGTGACATCCTGCATGGGGCATTATAAGGGAGGGGGGTATGTGTGACATCCTGCATGGGGCATTATAAGGGAGGGGGGGTGATATCTTGCATGGGGCATTATAAGAGAGGGGGGGTGTGACATCCTGCATGGGGCATTATAAGGGAGGGGGGTGTGTGACATCCTGCATGGGGCATTATAAGGGAGGGGGTGTGTGTGACATCCTGCATGGGGCATTATAAGGGAGGGGGTATGTGACATCCTGCATGGGGCATTATAAGGGAGGGGGGGTGACATCCAGCATGGGGCATTATAAGGAAGGGGGGGTGTAATCCTGCATGGGGCATTATAAGGGGGGTGACATCCTACATGGGGCATTATATGAGGGGGGGGGCACAGCCTGCATGGGGCATTATGTGGGGGGAACAGCCTGCGTGGGGCATTATGTGGGGGTGAACAGCCTGAATGAGGCATTATGTGTGGGGAACAGCCTGCATGGAGCGTTATATGGGGGCCAGTATCCTCTATGGAGCGTTATATGGGGGCCAGTATTCTGTATGGAGCGTTATACGGGGGCCAGTATCCTGCATGGAGCATTATATGGGGGTCAGTATCCTGTATGGAGCGTTATATGGGGACCAGTATCCTGTATGGAGCATTATATGGGGGGCCAGTATTCAGTATGGAGCATTATATGGGGGCCAGTATCCTGTATGGAGCGTTATATGGGAGCCAGTATTCTGTATGGAGCATTATATGGGGGCCAGTATCTTGTATAGAGCGTTATATGGGGGCCAGTATTCTGTATGGAGCGATATATGGGGGCCAGTATTCTGTATGGAGCATTATATGGGGGCCAGTATTCCGTATGGAGCGTTATATGGAGGCCAGTATCCTGTATGGAGCGTTATATGGGGACCAGTATCCTGTATGGAGCGATTTGCCGGTTTCTGAGCTATTGTAGAATTTACAATAGATATCGCTCATGTAATGTAAGAAGTGAAATCTTTGCATTGTACTATATATATATATATATTTCTCTTCGGGATCTGTGACCATGGTTGCCCCCCCCTAGTTTTGATCCTGGGTACGCCCATGGTTGGGGGTCTAGCTGCGGAGATCTCCACTGTTCGTCCTCTGTGGTCCCATGGAGAGCGGAGATCCTCTCCATCCTATGTAGAATAAAAGGGAGCGGCATTCGAGCACACCATTCAGAGAGGGGACAAAAGTACCCCATTCTGGCAAATGGAAGGGGGAAGTCTCACCTATCTACCTCCCAGTGACCTACCAAATTGATTGATAGTACGTTCTTGTAGCTGAAACACTTCTTTTACATTAAGTTATAAAAAAAGGGTAACCCTACGGATTTATATTTTACTATTTAAGTTCTTTTCTTTTTAGACTTTAGATATCTAGTTTGGTTTGCGCTCTAATTAATGTGAAATAAGCAGCAAGTCAGATTGGACAGCATTTCCGCATAAGATCTGCAGACTTTCCGCTACCATTCCCATAAGAACATACTCCAAAAGACCCATTTTAACCGTTGGGTGATAGGATCATTCATGTTTAGAGATGAGCAAACCCGAACTGTAAAGTCTGGGGTTCGTACCGGATACCTACTGTCGAGAGAGACAAAGAAATTGATTTTCCAGCACCTAAGTTCGAGTCCTCATTGATTTCTATCGGGTTCAAGTTCGGGTTCAGTTTTGGTACCTGAACCGAAATTCGGACTAAAGTTTGGTCGAATCCGAACTTCCACGGGTCCGCTCATCCCTATTCATGTTGGCACTAAAATCATTGCTATCATCATTCCAACGGTGACTGACGATCATGATAATATTATAAGGCCCAAGTAGAAGCCTCAGCGAAACGCACGTCGGTTGTATCTTTCCATGGATGCCGTATATGTTAAATGGCTAAACTTTGGTTGCCATATGTCCTCCTTTTTGGGGTAAAATCTTACTCCGTAAAAGAGCCAGACTATAAATACTGATGATCATGAACTTGATGTATTACACAGACTACGTCACTATGCTGCTATAGGCATTTATTCTGTGTTTATGCACTTCCATATGTTCCATGTCAGCCATGTCTGTGGTCTCATTTAAGTATTTTGATCTCCTTCTGTTTTTATAACTCTAATTAACAAAGGATATTTTTTTTACTTTCATTTTTGTCTGACATCTTTTCTCCATTTTTTGCTATAATCAATTATTTATGCCTTTAAGACATATTACCCGGCTGTTAATTGCCCTGTAGGATTATTATAATATTCTTTGTGCACAGAACAATCGCGATAATCATTTTGCGTCCAAAGAATTCTGGTCGGTTGGCCTAAAAAACGCCATTAAATGACTGCTGATCGGTTTGTTTGTAGTCAATCGGACCTTAAAAGGCCATGATAAACAAGGCTAAATGTACCTTCATTAGGATAAAGGTAAACTTTACCCATGAACTAAGCAAACCTCAAACTTTATGGGATAACGAGTCCTGCACAAACCATGAAGATCGAGGTGGAAAAAATAAAGATAAAATGGGCACTTGCTAGTAAATTCATCGATCCACGTAGTACTTGAATCCGCTTTAACATAAATAATTAAAAGTTGATTTATGTATTGGAAAAGTATCCAGTGGCCAGGTTGTCTTTGCACCCTGCCCAGATTGGTGACCCTAAATCTCCTGATTTGTTCCCTCTGAGGGCACCTCCAATGGGTTTATATTGGAAGAACAAGAATTCTGCAGCTACGAACATCAAGGGGCCAGATCCGGAGTCAGTGGGTTGGGAGAGCACGGGTTGATAATGTGCTGTATCTAGTTAGCCGGAATATTAGCACTTGCACTTTTATGTATTTCTGTATTTCATAAATAATAAGGGTAATAAATATTTGAGCACCCAGAACATAAATATATATTTACTATGTATGAGTTCTGGAACGTCTGTAGATATTCCCGGTTTTCTCTACGAGAGACATCTGCGGCAAGGATGTGGTTGGCCTGGTTAACTCACTGTTTAAGTGAATGTCTGAATTTCCTTTTGTGGCTTTTAGATAACTTTCGATAAATAAGGAACGTGTTGTGATTGTGGCTTACAATTGATTTAGCTGTGTTCACCGGAGAAGACTACAGAGCATGATCTTTGCTGCGTTCTCGTTACATCGATATGCCTTCAAAAAAAGAAGAAAACTGCAGGAAGATTTCACCTCTATTGATCACGTCAGTACAAAGGCAACGCAATGTTATAGCTTCTTCAAGAAATTCTCCAGTCTGAGAAAAGTAGAGAAACGTCTTCTGCTAAATAAAGGCTGACAAAGGTCAAACCACAATTACACAGACTTGTTAAACGGAATTAGAAATCTGATATGAACGGCACGTTCTGAGTCTTGAGGTGTCGTCGGTTCATGGAGTTGCAATCCTACACAACCAATACCGATCTACTTGAGCACGCGCATATTTGCCCCAACCCAAACATCTACCTTAAAACTTTCATCCATCCCTTATATCGCACTTGAGTCCCTGTCCTTGTACAATAGGCCTTTCAAATCACATCACAGTGCACTTACTTAAATCACAAGCTCCAGATAGTTTTCGAACCATCAAGTTCATTGTTGTACATCCGTGACTAACGCTTTTAGCCCAAATTCAACAACCCACCACCCGACCATTTTTAGTCTGAAAGATGGCTGGGTGTACCGGTATCTAGTGTTGAGCAAAAAGATTTGCAGGACCACTATCCAACGCCAATTTCAATATTCCTTGGATGCCAAGTCAAAGCCAACAACTCCCCTTCAACCTTTTGGCATCAACGTTGTCTCTTCTGATTAGTAGGTCTGGAGCAACATCATGGTGTGCCATGCCACAACGTTGACATCGCACTAGGCCTACAAATCAGAAGAGGTGCTAGGGATGCCAACAAGTAGAAGGAGGTTAGCTGGGCTTTGTTCTGGTGGCTGGGAAATAGGCATACACCCACTCACATGGCATATTATTCCGCAGAGCTTTACCCAGTGGTCTCCAATGATCCTACCACAAAAACGCCATGTACATCCTTCACATGAATGCTGCAGCCAATCATTAGCCTCACCGACGTACAAAGCAGCCAATCACACCATCACCGACCTACAGAAAGTGGCTGTGAATGATGTAATGTCATTGCGGCAGGACCAGTAGCGCTGAATAAGCAGTGTACTTTGTGTGCGTTAGTTATTTTCTAATTTGATAACATTTCCTGATACCTTAAAATCTAGGACAATCCCTTTCAAATACTTAAGGTGAGCTAAAAAATAAAAAAAATGGATGATAAATACAATGACTGATCCTCCTGTCATCATCAATCACAAGATTCATCTTTCCTTGAAGTTACATGGTCTCCACTTTGCTTATCTTCTGGGCAAAAGAAAAAGGAAGGCACCGCATTTCTAAGCACCAATGATCATAAACCCTTAAGGACAGGTTTATACGGCCATGGGAAAAATAATCTGATTTCATTCAAAAATCAACTGTAGATTTTTCATTCGTATTGTCACCCGCATGTTCATTTTTCACAGTTTCCTATGTTAACAATTGCAATGTATCCTGTACATAAAGATGCTATATAGTTGGTGTCTGCGTGACACCCATATCATTTTCTTAAAGAAGCTCTCACATCAAAACTTTTATCCTCTTAATATATTGCCGTCATATTATATAGCACTGGCTTCAGAAATAGAAAATAAAGCTGCTAGAATGGTCCAGCCAATCACCTGACTGGAATCCAATAGAAAATATATGGAAGGAACTAAAGCTCAGAATTCATAGAAGGAGCTCACAGGACCTTCAAGATTTGAAGAGTGTTTGTGTGGAAGAATGGGCCAAAATCACACCTGAGCAATGCCTGCGACTAGTTTCTCCATGCAAGAGTTGTCTTGAAGCGGTTATCACCAACAAAGGATTTTGTATTAAGTATTTAATACATTTCAGAAAGTGTGTTCAATACTTTTTTCCCTGTGTCATTTCTCATTGTCACACAATTTATGGACATGTATGGATTGATTTCTTTGTGGACTGGATGGGTTGTCACCAACATCTGGTGAGAATTTCATGTCAAAAGCACCTTTAGAAACATATTTACTTAGAAAATTGATGATGCATTCAATACTTATTTCACCCGCTGTAAATCATACATTTCTGTAGTCCGTCAGGTATGCAAATCAACCATACTTGTACTCACGTGGCTGTTCACTTGAGCAAGAAGAAATAGAGGGAGAACCTGACAAATTGCACACTGTCAGGATTCAGTATTCTGTAGTCACATATCAGTGGAACTCGCAAAACTCCTTTAAAGGTAATCTATCAGTAGGATCAACCCCTCTAAGCCGTCTAAATAGGCATATAGGTCACAGGAAGCTGAATAAAATTACATCTTGATATCTGTGATCCGATGAGGTCTTATTCCAGAGAAATCCACATTTTTATTAACATGTAAATGAGCTGTTAAGATCTATGGGCCAGACATAGATCTCCCCTGAGAACCTTTGAATGTAAATTATGTTAAATAAAAGAGGGCGTTACCAGTGTGAGACATGTACATCAGGAAATTACATGCTCATGCTGGTAATGCCCCCTTTTATTTCACATAATTTCCAAGGGTACATTCTGAGGGGAGCTTTATGTCCGGCCCATAGATCTTTATTTTCTCATTTACATATTACTAAAAATATGGATTTCTCTGGAATACGGCATCAGATCGCAGATATCAAGGTATCACTTTATTCAACTTTCCATGACCTGCATGCCCAAAGAGATGGTTTAAGAAGGTTGATCCTACTTAGAGATGCCCTTTAAGGCTTGTGGATATCAAAGATAGGGTCCCCCTGTCCAGAAAACCCTTCTCTTAGTAGCTCTGGAGGACTCCACCGGGAAATGAATTCCATGAAGTCCAACCGTTAAGTAGTTGACGTGTAATTCAAAAATTTTCCTTGAAGGAAAAATGTTTGGCCAACCAAGGATCACCCGGCGATAACAGGTGATCGCCTCATTTGTGAACATTAGTTCTAAGTGTGCAGCAATCAGCCGATCGTGGACTTATTGTAAATTAAGAAGGGGTTGCTGTGATGGGACATGTCCTATAATGTATTCCTAGAGTATGTGCTCCACAGAAGAAATGACCATGTGAGCCGCACCGCGACAGTGACTGACCGTACGCAGTGCCGGTAGGCCGCTATCAGATACTGTAGGATTTTATATCAGGGCATTGCTGCATTCATTAACCTTTTTGTTTTTTTACCAGCATATAAACTTTATTCAAAGAACATTCTGAAGAAATTCTAAAAGCCGGCGAGCGATAGCGACACGTCTAATCCTGTTGTCACATTCCAGGCCGCGGTACAAACACATTAATATGTACCGATATGTTCTCCTAATCTCACAGGCTAATTGGTAGAACTTGTAGTGCTCTGATATTACATCACACAGCCGAGGCAGCGTTCTTCTTGTTTTTTGTTTTTTTTTATTTCCAAAGACAGATTTCCAGACTCAGAAGATTATCTGTTGGTAACGCGTTTCAATTCTGTGTACGATGCTGTAATCTGGAGGCATATCAGAGCCCGGCTTCTGAGCTTCACTGTTCTTTGTGGTCTTCATCTCGGAGGCTCGGTGCGTTGCAGGTTTAGAGGAGATAGTTCTTACTAATTACTAACGTTCCACATGAAATCATTTACGCTTTGTAATGGATGTACTATATGTTAATGATGCCTTTATAACGCCCTAGTACGGAGTTTTTAAAACTGACTGTAGGGTGTCCATTGATTTAAACGGACACGCCATCCTGGTTTTCGTTGCAATAGGACTGGTTTGCACAGCTCTGGGTCCGTTTTTGCATCTGTATTTTTTAATTTTTGTGATGGTCCGTTTTTCATCCACTTTTCATTCTGGGTCAGTTTTAACAAGGAGCGTGTCACCCAAGGGATAAGAAAAAAAAAATCTGAAGGAAACTTGCAATGATTCTCCTACCAACCGGTTTGTGAAAAACTGATAGCACACTGACCTATTTCACAGACCAAAAAAAGTAATGTATTGCTTTAAGGGGATCATTGATCGCAAAAATAAAAATACGGAAAATGAAAAATTACAGACTTTGAAAAAAAGCATAAAATATACCTTAAGTCCTTGTGTTTTCGCAGGAAAATTTGTAGGAGATACAATAAAGGCTGTCTGTCAGCCTAAAATGACTGTCCAAACCAACCACAGGCACTCGGTGCACCCTTGGTGTGGCTAAACAGTTCAGTGCACCTTCCCACCTACAGTGGGTACGGAAAGTATTCAGACTCCTTTAAATTTTTCACTCTGTTTCATTGCAGCGATTTGGTAAATTCTAAAAAGTTCACTTTTTTTCTCATTAAAGTCCACTCTGCACCCCATTTTGACGGAAAAAAAACAGAAATGTAGAAATTTTTGCAAATTTATTAAAAAAGAAAAACTGAAATATCACATGGTCATAAGTATTCAGACCCTTTGCTCAGTACTGAGTAGAAGCCCCCTTTTGAGCTAGTACAGCCATGAGTCTTCTTGGGAATGATGCAACAACTGTTTCACACCTGGATTTGGGGATCCTCTGCCATTCTTCCTTGCAGATCTCCATCAGGTTGGATGGTGAACGCTGGTGGAAAGCCATTTTCAGGTCTCTCCAGAGATGCTCAATTGGGTATCAGTCAGGGTTCTGGCTGGGCCAGTCAAGAATGGTCACAGAGTTGTTCTGAAGCCACTCCTTTGTTATTTTAGCTGTGTGCTTAGGGTCATTGTCTTGTTGGAAGGTGAACTTTCGGCCAAGTCTGAGGTCCAGAGCACTCTGGAAGAGGTTTTCATCCAGGATCTCTCTGCACTTGGCCGCATTCATGTTTCCTTCAATTGCAACCAGTCGTCCTGTCCCTGCAGCTGAAAAACACCCCCATAGCATGATGCTGCCACCACCATGTTTCACTGTTGGGATTGTATTGGGCAGGTGATGAGCAGTGCCTGGTTTTCCCAATATATAATTATAGGCAGTATCACCAAAAAGTTCTATCTTCACCTTATCAGACCACAGAATCTTATTTCTCATAGTCTGGGAGTCCTTCATGTGTTTTTGAGCAAACTCTATGAGGGCTTTCATATGTATTGCACTGAAGAGAGACTTCCGTCGGGCCACTCTGCCATAAAGGCCAGACTGGTGGAGGGCTGCAGTGTTACTTGACTTTGTGGAACTTACTCCCATCTACCTACTGCATCTCTGGAGCTCAGCCACAGTGATCTTGGGGTTCTTCTTTACCTCTCTCACAAGGATCTTCTCCCATGATTACTCAGTTTGGCTGGACGGCCACATCTAGGAAGACTTCTGGTGGTCCCAAACTTCTTCCATTTCAGGATTATGGAGGCCACTGTGCTCTTAGGAACCTTGAGTACTGCAGAAATTCTTTTGTAACCTTGGCCAGATCTGTGCCTTGTCACAATTCTGTCTCTGAGCTCCTTGGGCAGTTCCTTTGAGCTCATGATTCTCATTTGGTCTGACATGCACTGTGAGCTGTGAGGTCTTATATAGACAGGTGTGTGCCTTTCCAAATTAAGTCCTATCAGTTTAATTAAACACAGCTGGACTCCAATGAAGGAGTAGAACCATCTCAAGGAGGATCACAAGGAAATGGAAAGCATGTGACTTAAATATGAGAGTCTGAGCAAAGGGTCTGAATACTTATGACCATGTGATATTTCAGTTTTCTTTTTTAATAAATTTGCAAAAATTTCTACATTTCTTTTTTTTTTTTTAGTCAAGATGGGGTGCAGTGTGTACATTAATAAGAAAAAAAAAGAACTTTTTAGATTTTACCAAATGGCTGCAATGAAACAGAAAAAGAATTAAAGGGGTCTGAATACTTTCTGTACCCACTGTACATGTTTTTCCTCTATCTCTGTCCATCCTTTTTTGATTGACAGCTCTGACTTTATAGAGTCAGAGAAGGGTGGAGAAAGCTGGAAAACAAGTAGGTGGGAAGGTGCACTTAAATATTTGGCCACACCAAGGGTGCATCGAGTGTCTGCGCTTGATTTGAACAGTCATTCTATTCTCACAGACTCACTTTAAAGGGACTGTCAGCACAGAATAACTGTCAAACTAATTGCCGCCACTCGGTGCTTCATGGCAGAACTAATTACTTAAAATGCACCTTCCCACCTGCTTGTTTTCCTTCAATCCCCCCCACCCTCTTTGATTGACAGCTCTGGCTTCATATAGCCAGTGAAGGGTGGAGATGATTGGCCCTGTCATGAAGCGCCAAGTGCCTGTACTTGGTTTTAACAGTCATTCTGTGCAGACAGATTCCCTTTAATGTGTGAATAGGGCCTAAACCATCTCTCATTATGAAGTAGTCAACTCGACTTATCGGGATCCACAATATTAGGAGGGAATGTCCGATATAGCTTTTTGATTATTTTTATTAAATAAGTTCCTTGGAGCCTTTAACTTCTGAAAGACCATGTGAATGTCGATGCTGATGTAGCGTTGACAGGTGCCTGATAGTTCTCATGCACAGACAGCAGGTATAAGACATTTGTCCTATTCATTAAAATCGGACACTACCACAATACCTATTGCACCCTGAAGCAAAAGCGAGAGGCGCCAGAGAACCCCTTTCATTTCTCACCACAATCAAAAAAGATCAAACTCTTCACCATACATAACATGGACAAGTTTCCTGTAAATATCAAGTATTGAAGGCAAACTTTCAGAAAAGATGGAACCACATCCTTCTATAAATTTGGGTTACATGATGCAATATTGCAATTTTTCCAAACGTCATTCAAAGAGCAGTTGCTTTTTCACTCGGCTGTTCGCCCAGGATCACACCCCCAAACTCACAACAAACAGCCAGTTGAGGCATTTGGGCACGGGTTGCCTTTAAGGGCCCAGTCAAGACTTCCTGACTATCAAGATCAAGGGAGCCTTTGCCCTTCCGATCCACGGGAGGCTTCTGCCTTCCCTGAGCTAGTCTTAGGACGCCTGCGTTACGGTTTGACAGATGTACCACCCCAGTCAAACTTCCCATCTGCCACTATTCCCGAAGTGGGTCATGCCCCGCGCCCAGCCTGCGGCGTGGGTAACAGGGGAAAGGGGGAAAAGTGTGCTTGGAGCCTGAAGCGAGAGCCCCTTGGGACTCGACTCCCCAGGTAAGTGAAAGATCTATAAGAGTCGAGGCTTCTCTTGTTGATAGAAACCAAAGTTCTGTGTCGTCAAAACTAAAAAGATTTTTAGTACCTAGGTCAGATCTCTATTGCAACCATACTTCATTTCTGTTGCCAGCATCCCTGGGAAGACGTCCAGTGTACACCTCTGGAAACACCTAGACGTAGTGAGAGGCCTAGGAAATGACAGACATAAAGGAGACGGTGGTCGCAGAAGTAGGACCTGCTGCAACATAGGCTGGAATAGAGCACAGCAAATATTTCTGCTCATCTCTGGCGCAAGAAAAACCCCAGTATCAGCTTTGCAGTCTAAAATGAAATATGACCAGTTGCCAATAGAGCCTCCGATAAAAGTGTGAGCACATCAGACGCTAAAAACAAAATTACAGCTCATCGTAACACAATTGTGTGATGCAAACAAAAAGCCATAGTATAAATTCATTAAGAAACTTACTCGGTTAGTCCTAGAATAGTCTCCGTTTTGTACTGACTGTCCGTGGCAAACCGCTGCACGTCCACTCCCTTGCCAAGGCCTTGGAGGATCTGAGCCTGAGTAAAGTCCACCAGCCGCTCATTGTAGTAGTGCAGCTGTTCGATCAGGGGCACCAATTCAATGGGCCAGTTGGCATTGGCATAATCAGAGACGTACTTTGTAACCAATTTGATGAGCAAATTTGGGTCCGCCTAGGGGAAAAAAGACAAATTTAATTAGTGCGCTGTAGAGGAAGACAAAAATAGGCAAAAACTATTGGCCCTGAATGCA
Organism: Phyllobates terribilis; assembly: GCF_046119375.1. NCBI lineage: Eukaryota > Metazoa > Chordata > Amphibia > Anura > Dendrobatidae > Phyllobates > Phyllobates terribilis. The sequence goes on along the minus strand of NW_027362763.1, from coordinate 130,041,423 downwards.
CCAAGCTGTAATATGTCAACTTTGCATGAAGTGAGGAAGTACATTACCGGAATATTTATATTTGTCACTAATCATTATTAGAAGATCCAGATTCAGTTTAATAAAATTTATATATACAAGTGGATTGGACTTGACAAAGATAAAGTCGAAATGCATTGTCTATTAAGTAAAGCAGCTCAAGACAATCTGACCCCCCCCCCCCCCCCGATGCTTGTTCGGTCACCTCTTCCTCTATGTCGGGATCTTTACTGCATCTAACACCGGCACATGCACGGCTATCTCACCATTCATTCCTCACTGGCATACAGTTATGCTTGTGTTACAGCTCACTTGGGTAATTAGGTAACAAACTAAAAACTGTACAGACTAGAGATCCTGACCCACAGTCCCTAATGGTTCCTCAGACAAGAAGATGGCGGCTCAGACCTAAAACTGCCTAAAAGGCCGTTGAGCGATTCACGTTCCTCCTAAAGAACTGGAAGGCAGTGCAGAGTGTGAATTAATTGCAAAAGGGAAAGTGTGCTGAAAAAGGAAAAGATCCCAGAGTGAGTAAAGTAATCCATGAAATATAAAGTAAAGTAAAGAGTAAAACTATTAGATTATATGCCGCCTACTTCCTTACAACAGACAGAAGCTAGGTACAAAGTAAAGAATAGAAACAGCAAAGAAATAACCTCTAGGTGGAAATTCTCTGACTGGTTTTAACTTAGAGCAGAATGGCTGAACATCCAAGTGAAAACTATCACCAGCAGGAGATACCAGCAGGAGATGCCAGCAGGGAAGGAAGAATATAAAGCAGCACCTGAAAGGTGACAGGACAGGCAAATGAAAACACCTGTGTTATGTTAAACAGACAGCAGGCAGAATAGAACCAAAACACCCAGAGAAAAGGTCTCTCTCCTGTGGCTCGGTGGAAAGAGACGCCGACCACAAAACATAAGTTCAAGGGTACAAACCTAAAAGTATGACCAATACATAGAAAAACGCCTGATTGTGTAGGGTTGCCATATAATCAAGTCAAGTTCCACTGAATATATTTTTCCAACTATAACATTAATCTGCTCAGCTCCTCCAGCTCTATAACCTCTTGACTGTTGGAAGAGCAACATTTTTGATGTATGAAAGTTCTGCACAAAGTCCCAGCAGTTGAGTCCCTACCAGGTGTTTTTTTCCTGTAATACAAAAATATACTGCTTTATAGTTTACACCTAATGTGCAAACGGGGGCAGCACGGTGGCTAAGTGGTAAGTACTGCAGCTTTGACACACTGGGGTCCTGGATTTAAGGTGGGTGTGTATGTTCTTCACGTGTTTGTGTGGCTTTCCTCCGGGTTCCTCCCACACGCCAAAACATACTGATAGGGAATTTAGCTTGGGAGCCCCAATGGAGACAGCAATGATAATGTCTCTAACATGCTGTAAAATTCTGAAATACACTGTATTCACCTGGAAATCTAATCAGCTACACCAAAGCGTGAATAACTGCAAAGGCAACATAAATATATCATAAAAATACATATATCATAAAAATATAAATTTTGATACATGCAGTTAAAAAAATATATTAAAATTGTGAGGAGTAAAACACACAGGAATTGGAAAGCTCACGACAAACCTATCAAACATATATGTGGACGGGGTTAATCGAAAAATACTGTTGCGTTTTCAGTGGAATATTAATATATAAAGTGAGATGTAGCAGACATATATCAAAAGAGTGAATACATTAATGTAGGCAAGTAAATAATTAGATAGATGAACTGCACATATCAAGTAGGAAACATACCATGAAGAGAGAGAAGAACAACACATAAATCGAGTCCCCATGACGTACGTTTCGCCCTTGGCTTTCTCAAGGAGTAACAAAGCTCAACATAATTTCAAGCAGTGTGCTGTGAAATTATGGTGCAATGTAAGGCTGTGTTCACACCTTGCGATTTTGCTGCATTTTTCTCTGCAGGCAAAACCTGCAATAAAGAAGCTGCTAACAAAAAGCAGGTTTTGCTGAATTTTTTTTTCCCACCACAGAAGCAAGAACACAGGTTACCAATGCAAGACATATGTGAAACCATAAAAACATTTTTGGAAAATGGGCAATTTTATCAAATTATTTAGTGGAAAAAAAATTTTATGTCTGAAAAAATGGTGACTATTCTGAACAAAAAAGATCATATGAGTTCATGACAAAATACACAATTACAAATGTAACAGTGGAGAGAAGTGAATTGGTCAGGAATAGTTTACATAAGACACTGACAGAGAATTGAGCTTGTAGGACACTGTTTACTTTCACACTTTGGTGGGCCACAGGTATTGTTTAATTTCACACCTTTGTCGGACAATGTTTACTTTTAACACATCACTAAGTTAATTAAACTGTACTAATCCTAACTGCCATTCTCAACTGTCATACTAATCCTAACTGCCATTCTCAACTGTCATGAACACCAAGACATTATGGTTTAAACTTGGGAAAATCACAAAAAATAAATGTGTATCACATACTGCTGTACCTGCTTTTTTCACTAAAAACGCAGCATAACCTGATACCTGCGTTTTCTGCTGCATTTTTGCACTTACTCATTACGTTCTATGGGTGAAAATATGCTGCAAAAAACGCTGTAAGTAGTGACATACTGCAGTTTGCAAAAAAGTAGTTTTCCAAATCAGTCAGGAAAAAAAAAACGTGTGTCCATGAGATTTCTGAAATCTCATATACTTTGCTGGTACTGTAATAAGCAGCTTAAAATTTGAATAAAAAAACGCAGCAAAAACACAACATGTGAACATAGCCTTAGACCGTAAAATGAATAAATAAGCCGGACCCAAATCTAGTCTTTATGCAAGGCTCATGGTGGTGGGGATGTGTGGTAGTATGTAATACCGTCTTTTAGCAACGCAAGGTTTTCCGTGATTTGGAATTAATCTATGTACTTACACTCCGTACATCCCGTCAGCGCAAACGAATTACAAGATCCGTAAAAGTCTCCTATCGTGTTCCAGCAGACAGGAGTAGTGTTTAATTGCCCAGAAAATATTATTTAATCACGTATTTTAGCCGCTTTACATAGCTTTAATCCCCGACGGCTGGAACGTCAGCCTTATATGTTATGAGTCCGTGTGGGGGGGATGTGATGTGAAAGTGGCTTGTGGTAGGGGAGAAGTTGGCGCTGACTGTGCTCATCTCATGTCATTAAGCTTTAATTTTGAATGCTTTATAAAGAAGCCACATGTTGCAGCATTTCACGTGAAGAGCTACCGTGCAAGTGGAAATAATGGATTTCAGTAAACTATTTCCACACAGTTTGCATGGCACAAATTGCTGCGAAGTCTGAACACCACCCCACACTTCCCAAGGGCTTATCTTCGCTTTGTGAATGGGCGATCCAAATATTAATTTCTGGGCACCTGCTGAAGGTGATTTTATTTTTTTTTTGGCATAAATTAACGTATTTTTGGCTTAATTTAATTTTTGCCATTAACACTTGCAACGTTTGTCTGCTAAAGCTTCTGTATTGCTCTGTCTATTGCTGGCTGCGGAACGAGTGAACTGAGAACCTGACAGCGAGCTTTTTCTGATAGAGTTGGTCTCATGGGATCATAAATCAGCACAAGAAAGGAGCTGAGAAGGAGGAAGATCAGAGTTACAACTCTCCCCTAGAATGAGCTCACTGACACGTTTTCATTTACCTCATTCTGCAGTCAGCAATAGACAATGCAACATAGATGCCATAAAGGACAAAAAACACTTTCTTTTTTTTTTAAACTGAAAATGGATGCATACAAGGTTAAAAAAATTAACTTGCCTTTAAAGGGGTCCATAGCCTTTAAGCAAGTTTGATATGTGTTTTTTTGTTTCATTTTTTTCACATTATGATCCAGAATATAAAAAAAAAACAAAAAAAACACTGGAATGTTGCATTTTTTACACTGAAGTCGAATATTAGACTCAAAATTCCTTTTCTGTTAATATCAAGAAGTCTCTCTGCCATCATCTCATCATCACAGGCAGAATAGTGATAGATAACTACATATCACAGGATCCACCACTCACAAAAGTAATAGTCACAGCTCACTTCCTCCCCCTCCTGCAAAATAACCTTAGTCCACGTCAAAGAATATTTAAAAAGTTTTACCATAGAGGTCAATGAGTCTGAGTCAATTCTATTGCTGTCTAAGGGCCATGTGGCTATTGTCAATCACATCTGTAAAAAGGGGCCGCCTATTACTACTCAATCAATTCTGGACCCCATAAAACGTAGACTCATCTCAGGCAGCGTCGCCGATACTGACATGTAGGAGCTGCCGTTACCAGTGGGTGATGTTGCGTTACACGACCACTGCAGCCAATGATTGGCTGCAGCCTATATTTTGGCAAAGAGAACATCCGATCTGATGTGAGAGGTGGTCCCCCATTAGTCTTCCTTCCAGGTGCCGGGACCCCCATTGATTGCTGATAAGAAGAGGGGCAATAACTCTATGGAAAGTCTATGAGCCGGTCCATACCCAACGCAATTTTTGCAAAGAGCGCAAAGCCGATCGTTTAGTCTTGGACTGGTTCAAAACTGCAGACAATTGAAAAGTTTTTGGAAAGAGCCTTAACTTTCTAAATAAAGAGAAATCTCTCCCAACGACAATGGGATATATATTTTTTTTATTGTAGACTTACATTTAAACTGTTTCCCCAATTACAGGCGCAAGATTTTCCCGTCCTGAACCCGCCAAGAGTGGAGATGAAAACATCTCGCAGCCAGAAATCCTCTGAATGATTAAGTCCGGCTGAGCTTAGAGGCCACAGAAAAGGCGAAAATTGAGATATAAGCGCAGGGTGGGTGGGAGAGAATGGTGATTACCCCCAAATCTCAAAATGACCTGAAGATTTGGGTAATGTGCTACCTGCTGTTCACACTCCGACAACATTTCCTGAGCATTACACCCGATACACGGCTGATCCGAATATAAAAGCAATTGGTTAAGGTTTAGGGACAGAATGAAAAGTTGTAGATGTCGGGTGTTTATCACAGCGGCGCATTGTTTGGGGGCATTCACGCCGACACAGAAGGTTAAGTTCTCGCAATTTACGCTTTACATGCTTCAAGTCTGGAGGCGTCAGCTCTGCTTTACTGAACGTGGATTTAATAAAAGGGAAGAAATAAAAGAAAAAACATCACTGCAAACAAAAGCACTTAACCCGCGGCGTGCGGGGGTCTGCACCGAGCACAGAAGAAGCTCTGCATCACCCACATTACGCTCTGCTGTCGGGGCTTTAATTCCTGTTAATGCTCGGAGGCTGCACCAATAGAGGTGTTAGGAAAAGTGACGAGACGGAGAAGCCGGAGATAAAAAGGTCTCGTCTGCTCCAGCCTAATGTAGGAAATGACAGCTCTTAGTTCTTTTACAGCACTTCCCTTCTACCACTAATATTCTAGTCTCTGAACACCAATATATCAATCTTATATGTACAATATGACCACAAGACCAGGCAACGCTTGTTTGTTTTTTTTAATTAATAAATTAAAGGTTATTCCCATCTTCATTAATAGATATAGTAAATACAAGCAATTTTGCAGTTTACGGCTTGATTAAATTTTCAGACGTTTTTAAGATATTAACACTTTTTTTTCTTTTGTTTACAGCTTGTCGCCATGGAGACCGACCACCTCTGCGAGGAAACTGGCCAGGATCACTGTTACCTTCCAATGCAAGCCAGCTTCAGCACAATGTTACAAGCTAAACAGTTGTAAATAAGGGTTATTCTCAAGTTGTCTCTTGTGGAGCTGAGAGCTATGCAGTCCCCTTACTTCCTGGCTCTCCTGCTTAAGGCCACGGCCCAACTATCAGTATTTGGTCAGTATTGGGTCAGTATTTTTTCTCAGGAGTGGGAGATAAAACCAGGTGAGGAACAATCAGAGAAAAGGTATAATAGAAACAAGTCACCAATTCTGCATTTATCACCCACTCCTGGTTTTGACTCCCACTCCTGAGAAAAAAAAATGACCAAATACGGATAGTGGAGCCATGGCCTAAAGCCCCCGTCTCACATAGAGAGATCGCTGCTGTGTCACGGTTTTGGTGACGCAACAGCGACCTCACCAGCGATGTCGCTATGTGTGACACTTTGCAGCGATCAGGCCCCTGCTGTGAGGTCGCTGATCGCTGCAGAATGTCCTGGACCATTTTTTTGGTCGTTGCCCTCCCGCTGGTCAGCACACATCGCTGTGTGTGACCAGCGGGAGCAGCGATCAGGCTGGTAACCATGATAAACATCGGGTTACTAGGGGCACACGCGCACCTAGTAACCCGCTGTTTACCATGGATACCACTCTGCTACGGTGAGCGGTAACCTCCCGCTCACTGTAGCAGAGTGGTAACCATGATAAACAACGGGTTACTAGGTGCGCGTGTGCCCCTAGTAACCCGATGTTTACCATAGTTACCAGCCTGCTCCTGCTTCAGCAGGCTCGTAACCAGGAGCAGGACATTGTGGAAAGATTCTTTCCACGATGTCGCTGCTCCCCTGATGGTTGGTGAGCCTGCCTGTTTGACAGCTCACCAGCGACCACATAGCGACGCAGCAACGATCCCTGACAGGTCGTATCGTTGTCGGGATCGTTGCAGCGTTGCTAAGTGTGACAGGGCCTTTAGGGACAGTCCTGGTGACTAGAAGAGCTGTTGTATTAGTAGAACTATAAAGCTCAGCACAAATTTTGCAGTAACACGTTCAGCTATAAAGTGGTTTGTGCCAAGTTCACATTGTTATCACTATATTTACACAGAAAGAACAGGGTATTTGCTGTTTCATGCTGTGTGCTCCAGTGATTGCAATTATACAGAACTGATAGGAGCAGCTTGTCAGGAGCTGAATAGGAGGAAGAATAGCAGCTAACTGCTGTATAGAAATGAATTGAATGTAATTATTTTACTCTCTTGACCAGCCACTAGTGGCCAAGCCCCATGGAAACCAGCTGTACACTAGAAAAAAGCTCTCATAGTAAGAGAATGACAACAGAAAAAAGCACATATTTTGCAAACTTGCTTATTGTTATGCTGGCTGGCTAATTTAATCAATTGAATAACTAGAGAATACCCCTGTAATGCCATAAAAGTGGCATAAATTATAGCAAAAATACTAATTCAAGGGAGGAGCATCATATTTTTTTAACAAAATCACAACAGAGCTCAGCTGGCTTTAAAGGGAATCTGTCACTTTTGTTAACCCATCTGAGAGCAGCATGATGTAAGGGCGAAGACCCTGATTCTAGCGATGTATCACTTAATGAGCTACTTGCTTTCATTTTGATAAGGTCACTATTTTATCTGCTGTAGATCTGCCGTTTTCTGAATGCAGAACTATGTATAACCCCTCCCACAACACTGTGACAGCTGAAAATTGGCAGAGAGCTGCCAATCAGTTGGTGGGGGCGTGGCTGGACTACCTGCTAGCAGCTTTACTGGTCCTCTAGTGATAATCTCCTGCTGATAAAATACTGATTTTATAGAAACTACAGCAAGCAGCCCAGTAAGTGATACATCGCTTGAATCAGGGTCTCTGTCTCTACATAATGCTGCTCTCAGATTAGATGGCAAAAAAAGTGGTAAAATATTTTCGTTGCCTTTTTTTTTTTTTTTTTTTTTTTTAGCTCTCTTAGAGTACAAGTTATACATCTTCAGCTTGTACCTCTGCTCACCTCTCCTATGTCAATTAGACACTAAAGGTGGTCCTGGCAAATGGATTCCTACTGGATCAAAACCTCTCGACAAGTCCGGTGTTCTTGGAAGCACAATTTATGCTTTTCAACTCTGTTTCTGGTCATTTTTCTTTTCATAATGTTCATTTAATTTCCATCTATATGTGGACACCCCTGATTACGGATCACACCAGTAAAAGATATGAATATCTGTACTGGGGTATATCAGAATAGTCATATATAGGAAATAATGATCAAAATGGTGGGGTAAATTCTGGAAACTAACAAGTGCCGACCCGTGACAGTCCTGATATCCCGTACACATCAAACACTCATTATACCAGCAACACTGTCGCCCAGAATTATAAATGGCAGCGAGATGGATACAAGGACTATTTATATGTAAATTACATCTTTTCATAACATGATGAGTTTCCTGACAGATCTCGTAATGGACCCATCTCATATCCATCACATCCTGAAGAATTCATTCTTTACTTTTTGGCAAACTCTCCCCGAGCTACTTATAGTTTTATTCCTGACTTATATCTTCCTAGTGGTGTGAGCTTTTCTCATCAACTCAGGGCACATAGGTCTTAAAGGCATTTCCAAAATTAAAAAAAAAAAGTCTTCCATAGTTTGAGAAATGGTGCCACATTTGCCGATAGATGGTGTTTGAGTTTGCTGCAAATCCCCATTAAAATGAGCAACTCTACAAGAAAGCATTTGCCACTTTTCCAAAGGATAGGAAATTAATAAATAATCGCTGGGGGTCTGACTGCTGGGACCTCCACCTATCCTGCTATTGGGGGGTCTTAAAGTCCTTGGAGTGTGTGCACTTGTCCATATTTAAAGCAAATGGAGGGGTTGTTACTCATGATCACCATCCCTCCATTATGTATGATCAATGACGGCGCCCTAGCAATGGACTCCCCACCAATAATACATTTGTCACCAATTGTTGGTCGGATAACCCTTTAAGATAATCGGGTTGAACTGCATTACCAGACATGCCGGCATATACATTAAATGGGAGTATACTCGGGACTACAGAACAGGAGAAGTACGGGGGATTCTGGTTACAAGTAAGCTGAGCAGCAGTACTCAATGTCAGGCAGCAGCCCCAAAAGCAAACAAGATTTTAAGGTGTATAAAAAGAGATAAAATCCTGTTATCCCAATGTACTGTTACCCCTTTATAAATCACTGGTGAGGTCACATCTGGAATATGGAAACCAGTTTTGGGCTCCACATCTTAAAATGATATCGGGACGTTAGAGTCAGTTCAAAGGCGACAACTAGATTATTACAAGGAATGGAGGCCTCTGATATGATGAGAGGTAGGAAAGGTTGGGCTTGTTTAGGTTAGGAAAATAAAAGTCTCAGAGGGGATCTCATTTATTTATATAAATATATGTGTGGTCAATCCAAAGGACTGGCACATGACTTATTCCTTACAAGGGACTAGGGGCATTCATCATGTGGAGTAAAGTTAAGTCCAGCAGCTTAAATAGGAAAGGATTCTTTACAGTAAGAGCAGTCAGACTGTGGAATGGCCGACCACAAGAGATAGTAATGGCTGACACTATAACAGCACTTAAGAAAGGGCTTAAGGCTTTAAAAGCAACCTATATAATAATAATCTTTATTGTTATATTCTGCAGCACTTTATAGACATTATCATCGCTGTCCCAATTGGGGCTCACAATCTAAATTCCCTATCAGTATGTCTTTGGAGACCGATCTTGAAAAAAAAAAAAATTGGAAGATCCTCTTTTTTTTTTAATCCTGGAGAAGCCCTTTAGCAATAAAGAGTAGAAAACGTGTATGAGTAAAGGACCTCATACACATTAGACGAAAGATGACTGAAAAGGACAATATCAGCCAACAGTCTAATGTGTATAGGGGGCTCCCGGAAGAAGAGTCAAGCAAGTTGGATTTCCAAAGCTCCACCCTCTTGTTCTCTGGGAGATGAGACGCAATCAGAAGAGTCTAGTAACATCTCTCATACAGAACTCGGGAGCACTCGGCCGGGCGTCCCAGTGTATGGTGGAGTTGGGAGAGGGAGCTGCCGACTGAATTGTTGACTGACCAATAGCTGTCTAACAGATAATGGGGGCTTAAGGTCCTGTAATTAAAAAGCTAAAATAGAGCCACATATAGGTGTGTTCTGCAGCTACTTCCAATTCAAAACACTGAATACCCTTTATAGACACATTTTTCAATGTCGTCAATGAAACAAAGTAGTATACATCTTTATTCTACTTCATCTGAGTCATCTTTGATGTTCTTTGTTTGATGTCTTCAGAAAAACTTCTGACAATGATTAAGAATAAACAGCCGTGACCTGCACGGATTTCTCACATATCTTCATGCTCCAAACAACAATGCCAAAAAATCCATTCATATTTTCAATAATGTCATCAATGACTAATGTAGCCACGCTCGCATAATAAATAGGAGACCTTGGATAACCCTATGGGACCCCCATATACAGTAGATAACAGCTGCTATCTCTATCGACTCCCCCACGTTCAGGAGAGCTCACTTTGCCAAACGAATTTGTGATCTTTATATCTGGCCATATACATTAGACTTCTATTGGACAAATATATCGACGGGTTCGGCCGACGATCTAATGCGTTTGGGGGCGCCGGCCGACTCATGATCAGGAGAGATGTAGATTGGACATGTCCGATTTTGGACTGCCAATCATAGAATCATAGAATGGTAGAGTTGGAGGGGACCTCCTAGGTCATCTGGTCCAACCCCCTGCTCAAAGCAGGATTCACTAAATCATCTCAGACAGATGTCTGTCCAGCCTCTGTTTGAAGACGTCCATTGAAGGGGAACTCACCACCTCTCGTGGCAGCCTGTTCCACTCATTGATCACCCTAACTGTCAAAAAGTTTTTTCTAATATCTAATCTGTGTCTCCTCCCATTCAGTTTCATCCCATTGGTTCTATTCTTTCCTTGTGCAAATGAGAATAAAGATGATCCTTCTTCAATGTGACAGCCCTTGAGATATTTGTAGACAGCTATTAAGTCACCTCTCAGTTTTCTTTTTTGCAAGCTGAACATTCCCAAATCCTGTAACCGTTCCTCATAGGACATGGTTTGCAGGCCGGTCACCATTCTGGTCGCTCTTCTCTGAACTTGCTCCAGTTTGTCGATGTCTTTTTTAAAATGTGGTGCCCAAAACTGGACGCAGTATTCCAGATGAGGTCTGACCAAAGAGGAGTAAAGTCCGATAATGACTTCACGTGATCTACACTGTATGCTTCTGTTAATACATCCCAGAATTGTATTTGCCTTTTTTGCTGCTGCATCACACTGTTGACTCATGTTCAGTCTATGATCTATTAGTATACCTAAGTCTTTTTCACATGTACTGTTGCTTAGCTCTATTCCTCCCATTTTGTATATGCTTTTTTCATTTTTATTGCCCAGATGTAGTACTTTGCATTTTTCCCTGTTAAAAAAACATTCTGTTAGTTACAGCCCACTGCTCTAGTTTATTTAGGTATTTTTGAATCCTCTCTCTCTCTTCTCTAGTATTAGCTATCCCTCCTAGCTTTGTGTCATCAGCAAATTTAATCAGTTTACCCTCAATTCCTTCATCTAAATCATTGATAAAGATGTTGAACAATACAGGTCCCAGGACAGAGCCCTGTGGTACCCCACTTGAGACATTCATCCAACTGGATGTGAAGCCATTTACGACCACTCTTTGAGTCCGATCACTAAGCCAGTTATGAATCCACCTAAAAGTTGCCTTATCCATTCCATACTTGGTCATTTTTTCAATAAAGATGGTGTGAGATACTTTGTCAAATGCTTTGCTGAAGTCAAGATATACTATATCTACAGCATTTCCCTGATCCACCCAGTCAGTGATTGTCATAGAAGGAAATTAAGTTAGTCTGACATGACTTGTTAGTTTCAAACCCATGCCGACTCTGGTTAATCACTTCATTCTTATCCATGTACTTACATACATGTTGTTTAATAATTTGTTCAAAGATCTTTCCTGGTATAGAAGTCAGACTCACCGGCCTATAGTTCCCTGGGTCCACCTTCTTCCCCTTTTTGAAGTTAGGAACAACATTTGCTCTTCTCCAGTCTTCTGGGACTTCTCCTGTTCTCCAAGAATTTTCAAAGATTATGGAGAGTGGTTCTTAAATTTCTTCTACGATCTCCATCAGTACTCTGGGGTGTAATTCATCTGGACCTGGAGACTTGAACTCATTTATGTTGGCTAAATATTCCCTCACAATCTCTCTGTTTACAGATAACTTGGATTCTTCTATTCCTTTAATAGGACAGTGAAGATCAGTTGATGTTACATTTTCTGAGAGAAAACAGATGAAAAATAGGAATTAAAAAGTTCGGCCTTCTCAACATCCTCTCTTACCATTTCATCATTTTCATCCTGTAAAAATCCTATAGCATCTTTGACTTTTCTTTTACTTTTGATATACCCCCAAAATCCTTTTCTATTGCTTTTGACATCTCTTGCAAGCCTTAATTCATTGTCAGCTTTAGCTAACCTGATACGTGCCCTGCAGGATCTGCAGACTGCATTATAATCTTCTTTAGATATGCCTCCCTCTTTCCATTTAATAAACATTTTTCTTTCTTTCTTTTTAGCATGTGTTTAAGTTCTGTGTTCATCCATCCTGGTTTCCTTAAATGCTTCCCATTCTTCCTACTTTTCGGGATTGTTAACGATTGCGCTTTGAGAATCTCATTTTTAAAAATTTCCCATCCTTCCTGGACATTTTTGTCCTTAAGGACATCCAGCCATTGGATCCCTCCTATTCTCTTTCTGAGTCGCTTAAAATCTGCTTTTCTGAAATCTAACCTTGAAGTTTGAGTCTTCACATGTCTTCCTCCTCTAGTTATCCAAAATTCTATAATAGCATGATCGCTGACTCCTAGGGTCCCAGCCACTTTTACCTCCTCAACCATTTCATCCCGGTTTATAAGGATTAGATCCAAAGTAGCAGATCTCCTTGTTTTCTCCCCTACCTTTTGGAAGATAAAGTTGTCAGCAAGAGAGGATAAGAATTTGCTTGACCTGTTAGTTTTACTTGAGAGAGATTCCCAACAAATGTCTGGATAGTTGAAATCTCCTATGACCACTACATCATATTTTTTGGAGAACTTGGTCATTTGATACATAAAGAGTTCATCCATATCTTCAGCTTGCCCAGGTGGCCTGTAGTAAATGCCTACAATGGTGTCCTTTCTGTTGTTCTCTCCTTGCATTCTTACCCAAACAGTTTCCACAGAACTCCCAGTCTCTGAAGTTTCAATCTCTGTGCAGATATACGCTTTTCTAACATACAATGCGACACCTCCTCCTCGTTTATCAATTCTGTTTCTTGCAAATAAGTTGTATCCTTTTAGCCTTTTATTCCAATCATGGGTATCGTCCCACCACGTTTCAGTGATTCCAATGACATCATATTCCTTTTCCTGAGTTAGTAGTTCCAATTCTCCTTGTTTGTTGCCCATGCTTTGTGCATTTGTATAAAAACATTTTAGTTTGTGATTGGTTTCTCTTCCTCCCATATTTTTATTATTTAGATTTTTTTGTCTTTGTTCTTCTTTTCCACTTCCAGTAGCAGAGATCTCAATAGTATTTGTCAGCTGTATGGCTTTTTCTGGCCTTTTGCTTCCCTTCCCACATTGTTCTAGTTTAAAGCTCTCCTGATGAGAGTAGCAAGGCGACTTCCAAATACACGTTTTCCAGTCTTCGTAAGGTGCACCCCATCTCTAGCAAGTAGTCCATCGTATAGGTAATTCATTCCGTGATCCAGAAATCCAAATCCTTGTTGACGGCACCATCGACGTAGCCAGTTGTTCACCTGTAGAATCTTATTCCACCTCATTGTTCCATGGCCATCCACTGGGAGGATGGATGAGAAGACCACCTGCGCTCCCAATTCTTTCACTTTCTTGCCTAAGTCTTCAAAGTCACTGCAGATGGTTTCCAGGTCCTTTCTTGCGGCGTCATTTGTCCCCACATGTATTAGCAGGAATGGGTAGTGATCTGTAGGTCTGAAGAGTCTTGATATCCTGTCAGACACATCTTTAATTTTTGCTCCTGGAAGACAGCACATTTCTCTTGAGGTTATGTCTGGTCTGCAGATAGCGGCCTCTGTTCCCCTTAACAGGGAATCCCCCATGACCACCACTCTCCGTTTTTTCTTCACAACATATTTCTTTCTCCGTCCAGGAGGATTTTGAGGGCTTACAAGGTTCTTCATAGTGGGCAAAGTCTTATCTTGCTGTATTTCTTCGTGGTTCTCCTGCGTGAGAGCCTGGTACTGGTTCCTGAGCAGTATGGGTGCTGACTGCCTCTCGATCCTCCTGCTTCTGTGGGTCACATGCTTCCATTCCTCTGTTTCGTCAGGTGCAGTTCGAATTTCTTCTCTTTCTGTATAATGAAGAGATAATTCTGCTCTAAGAACTCTTCACCTTCCTTAATGATTTTCAAGGTAGTTAACCTCTCTTCTAGATTTCGCAACTTTTCCTCCAACAGGGACACAAGCTTGCATTTCTGGCATGTGAAGTTTGGCTTTTCCACTGGCAAGTCTGTGAACATGTAGCAGGATATGCAGCTCACCAAATGGCTCCTGGACTCTTCCATGTTCTTATTATGTTATGAAAACAGTGAAAACGCTCCAAAACGCGGAGACTCTTCACTTATCCCAAAATGCAGTGAGAATATGCAAATTGTCTCCTCAGGACTCCTCCCCTGTTCTCGCATTGTTCTCCCGGAGATAAGCTGCCGGACGAGGTGTCAGTTGAGGATATTCTCATTGAGAGCACAGGAGCGCTCGGCCGAAAGAGCGCTCCTCTATATGGGAGAGTTGGCTGTCAGTCATTTCATGTGTATGGCCGGCCTATGAGAGACCTTCTGTCAGAGCTAATGCATTAAAGGATTAGAGAAGCGATGGAAATGGCAGAACAAAGACACCGGTAAATATTACAATGCAAAAACTACACAAGCATTATTGACTGCTATACACAGGGGTAATAAAAAAAACAAAACACTGAAGTGCTCCTTTAAGAATTTGATAAAGGACTCTATCCTTACGGCAGGCCATCAATATGAAACTGGTGGAGGTCTAACTCCTGGTATACTTGTGGTTCTGCTGAATTCAAACATCCATGTTTTCCACATGAACCAGCTACCGATCTCCTTACAAGAACCCGGCTGCCTCCTAGGCATAGATGAGGCTGTAGAATTCAAGTCAGGAGACCAACGGACTGAAAGTGCATTGCGGACTGTGAAGACTCGGGGTCTTCCGTGAGTGTAACACTACTCAGACAACACAGGGTGATGGTAAAACAGCGTGGCAATACTTTATTGAACCACAAAGTTGATCAACACACAGAACAGTTCCAGCAAATACCCAAGATGGTACCAAATTACACAGTCTCACCCTTTCGCCCACCTGGGATAAAACAGATGCAACTTTGGGACTCCAGGGCCAACTACCTCAACCAGTGGCCCCCCCGCTTCTGGAGGGCCCCCACAGAGAGAAGGTAGCGGCAAGCTTAGGAAGCTAGTAGTCCATTGAGGTACAAGGCCAGGAGACCCGAGAGTCCCACCCAGGCCTCTCCGAGAGTTTCCATGGGGTCAGATGACCCATGGGTCCCAATCTGGCTTCTCCGAATATCTCCATGGATTCCAGGCGACCGATGGGTCCCTCCTGGCAACCCCAAACAACATACTCATGGGGACATGTGACTTCATCATCCCAACCTGGTCTCCCCAAATGTATCCATGGTCTCTCCGATGGTCAATGGAGCAGATCCGAATCTTTCCAGTCAGGGCCGATACCATTAGACTAGAATCATATAAAATTCAAATCTGTGTCTCTTTGGGTAATGCCATGCAATCCATCTGTTGTCCTGAAGGATGTCTCTCATTCTCCTTGTAAAGTATTTGACTCTCCTTGATTCTGCTTGCAGCACCACAGACATCCCTGTTTATATTTGCATCTCTGTAAGGTCATCAGTCACAGGTAAGAGGTAAAGGCGCAGGGCTCAGCTATAATTGTTTGAGCTAATCTATTTACATAGTTGGTTTCAAAGGGGCTGTTGTAAATTGGTCTGTTCTTGACACAAATACACAAAGATAATAGCGTATTCCTCTGGGATTAACAATTCTAAATGTCTGGCTTATTAAGATTTTAGGCTGTATCGTCACATTTGCAGCTGTTCTATCCCAGGTGGGCGGAAGGGTGAGACTATGTAAGTGTAATGTTGTACCATCTTGGGTATTTGCTGGGACTGTTCTGTGTTTATTGTCCACTTTGTGGTTCAATAAAGTATTGCCACGCTGTTTTACCCTCATCCTGTGTTGTCTGAGTAGTGTGACGCCCACAGAAGACCCCAGGTCTTCACACGATCTCGTTACAAAAACCCGGCTGCCTCCTAGGCATAGATGAGGCTGTAGTATTCTAGTCAGGAGACTAACGGCCGGAAAGTGCATTGCGGACCATAAAACACAGATGTGTGAATCAGACCTACAGGCTGAATGCTGAAGGAGCTGTTGTGTCCAACAAGCATCTCATCTACATTGATTAGCAGGCTGTACCAGTTTTCTGAAGCTCAGTCCCATGCAAATAAATGGGACTGAGTTGTAACGACAAGCACAGTAGCTACTACAAGCTTATAAGCTTGGAACTGTGGGTGGTAAACAATGAAGCAGTACTCATCACTGGAGTCTGGGCACAAAAATTTTCTGACTTTTAACAGTCTCACGCCAATTTCGACCGGCTCCAACAAAGTGGGTAGAGTTGGGGCAGGACAGGGACTTGGCAAATTCATAAAGAGTGGACGCATTCTTAACACCACAAATTTTAACCCAGTACCCATAAAATACGTGGCGGGAACACATGGAGGTGCACGTCACTTTTCATATGCACCGGATTCATTAAGGGACATGCAACTCTTAGGCTATGTTCCTACGATGAGCTTTTAGGGAGTTTTTGATGTTACGGACTTTTTGCATCATTTCTTTGCCTACTAAGTAAATCAGGTTGCGTGCATTTTTATCGTATTTTTTACTTTTTTTTTCCTCTTTTTTTTGCTATGTCGTGTTTTAAAAAAGCTGCTTTGTCTTTGATATTTCCTGGTATTTGTCTTTGACAAAACTTTATTGATACAGTCATGTGCACTTTCATGTGTTTTTAGAGCGTTTTGGTTTCTAGAAATCCCACCCATATTGCTGGAACCACAAGACGCTGCGTTTTTAACACAGTGAAATTAGGGAGCGTAAAAAACTAATTGGCGGAGCACAGGCTTGGGGGTCTCAGAGATTTTTAAGGACTATTTTGGAATGGGTCAGCACGAAAAGACACAGGGGGGGGGGATTGCCAATAAAATGCTTGAAAAACTTTTTCTATTAATTTTAAATAGTAAACCTTAATTGCTGGTTAGATATTCTGTCTTTTAAGCATTTTTCATTCGCTTCAAGTTTTGAAAAAATGCTTAAGGGTCAAAAAAAAAAAAAAAAACAGTGCATGTCACTTCTTATAAGCATCACCTGATTGAAAATGCTCCAAAACTAGACACTGTCCAGTAAAAAGGCTGCAAATAGATTAAAAAAAAAAAAAAAAACTTTTAAAAAACTTGAGACCACTTCAGAAAACAAAAAACTCCTCCAAAAAACGTCCCAAAGAAGGAGAGTTTCCTTTAGTCTTTTCTACTAGAAAAAGTGACGCAGTGTCTGCAAACTGAGATTCTGGTTTGGCTTTTATCCTAAGTCATGTGACAAGGCTCGTTAGAGGGTCGATATTGACTTTTAGGATCGCTACTTCCTATTGGTGGAACTAGAGCCCTAGTCCTTTTCCTCTCTGAAGAGACTATTTGCATATTTCCCAGAGGAGCATTGCGGCTTAAAAGTCTCCTCACCTTGGCATGTCAGGCTTCACATGTCACTCGTCGCAAGGAGAAACGTTATGCTTTGGATCCCAGTCAGACGCCTCTCACCCAGTCAACCAGATCTCACACTTTGCACTGTAAAGGGGCAGTACCCCGAAATATAGAGTCTGCAAATTAAGACTCATGTGACAATGCTCGTTAGAGAGTCAATATTGACTTTTAGGACTGCTACTTCCTATAGGTGGCGCTAGAGTTCCTGTCCTCTTCCTCTCTGAGGAGACAATTTTCAGATCTGAAATGGCAGCCCACATCTATGTCAAAAAGAAAAAAAAAAGTTTTTCTACAACTGTGGCTCACATAGTCATCAAACTTTTCAAGCTTCCTGTCCCATTTATTTTAATAGCACCAAAGAAGGGCAAACTTTTATCTTCTCAAATGCGCATCGACTCCAAAAGACTAATGAAAGCGTCAAAAAGGCGGAGGGAAGGCTTCTCGCTAATAAAACAATTCTTAAAATACACTTAAGTAATCTGGGAATTCAGTAGGAAGTGGGCTCAGCTCAAACCAGATTTTCTGCACAGCAGGTGCCTGACTAATTGGCATCTACAGGTAAGGAGTTTTATTTTTTCTTACAGTCAATACGAAGAAAGGAACAAAAAAAAAATCAGTATTGGGAACATTTACATTGTGGAGAGATAAGAGGAGCAGGGAATGAATTAAGTAGCAGAGGAGGATGTTATTCTGAAAAAGGAAGTTTATAAGAAGTCTAGAAGATCTGAAAAGACACATAGGGCCAGCAGTGGACCTCCATCCCCTATTGTCCCCTTCGAAATCCTCAATGAGTGATGTCACTGTGCAACTGGTGCTTGCTAAAGACGGATTTTGGTAAGACCTTACCTGTAAAATCCTTTTCAGCGAAGGAAGGAAGGGAGACACAGATCCATTACTAGTGGGTAGGCGGAGCCCCACAGGATAGTTCACCTCAGATTAGAAAAAGTGACGACCGGCCCCTCCAGCTTAGGCTCCTCCTACTCCCATGTCCTTCAGTCCGTACACAAGCTAAGGAAGAGCAGACAACACCAGCGGAGCAACACAACCCCTTCTGAAAAATCAGAAATGCGAGAGAACAGGCATATAACAGGAAAAACACACAGTCCCAGGCACTACTCACTGGACCTGACAACTGCGATGAGCTGGCAATGCTGGAACAGAGCCCTAGCGCGCCGACCCCAGTCCCGATGACCGCCATCAGAGAGGAGTCGCGCCGCATCTGGAAAACAATAATGCACTTCTGCCATGGGAGGGAGCTGTGTCTCTGACGCGCCCCCTGGGACATATTCCTTTTTGAGGGGAATACCCGGCACCGGATCAGATGGGGGGTTGTAGTCTCCGAGCGGCTGTGACCCGGTCCCGTGCCCAGGGCGTCAAGCTCAGTGTTTTGTGGCAGCTTTACAGATGTTACTAAAGTTCTTTTGTGTCGACTACGCCACCCGTTGTGATGCGGTCACTGTGGCCGCCGCTGCAGCAGGGTCCGCTGAGGCTGATGGTGGGTGCGCAGCTTGGTGAGATAACCCCCAACGGGAGGGGTATAGCCTCAGAGGGGACAGGCGCAGAGGATGGGGGTTGTGGTGGTGCGGTGCAGCCGGCAATGAAGACAGACTCGGGTTGTGCAGTTAAGGGTGTTTACTTACTGCAGATGTTGTACTGGTCACTCCAGCTGCTAGTGACCACCCGAGCCGTGCTGCGTCCACCAGGTCCTGGATCCAGCCAACCCCCAAACAAGTCCGGAGCGTGGCCCTGAGCTCTCCCTCTGTCCTTTCTTCAGCCGTCCCCACCAGTGATTCACCTAGGTCCAGCTCCCTCGGGCCTTCTGTTGGGACACCCTTGGCCCTGGGTTCCCTGACCCTTCATGTGGTGTGCCTTCGGGGTGAATGTGGTGGGTGACCGTGGCAAACGCTGCCCACGATCTCCGGTCTCTGGCTAGGGATTGTTTTTGCCCCCACCAGCTTGGGTTCCGGTACCCTGATGCTGACTCCTCACCCGGTGCTCTAATTTGGGTTCTTGGGTCCCTTCAGTCTTCCCCCTCTGGGTCTTTCTCTGCTCCACTCTCTCTCTCTCCAGGGCTGCTGTTTCCTTCTCTCTCCTCTCCAACTCACTTTCTGCGTCTGAACTTGTCCTCTGCAGCTGACTGACTCTCTGCGTCTGACCCTGATTCTAGTTGGTGCCCACCTTATATATCCCTCTATGTGTGAGCTCAGGTGACCAGCACCCAATGAGCTCCTATCACTACCCAGACTGCTCCCCCTATCTGCCCCTACACTACATGGGATGTACCACCCCCCTCCCACTCCAGCCAGGAACAGGCTCGGTTGTACCTGCACATTTCTAAGTGGGAGTACCGTCGGCCTGCTCCTCTGAAATGGGATGTATGTAGTGCATGCAGTCTATCTGAGCTCAGTTCCACACTCCATCCTTGCCCGGGAGTGGAATATCACACCTCTGGGTTGAGGTGCAATACCCCTGTAGCAGCCGAATCCTCAGGGTGCTACATCTCCCTTCCTTCCTTCGCTGAAAAAGGATTTTACAGGTAAGGTCTTACCAAAATCCGTCTTTCAGCAGCAGAAGGGAAAGAAGGGAGACACAGATTCATTACTAGTGGGACGTCCCAAAGCAGTCCAAAACTCAAGGGTGGGAAACAGTGGCAGAATTGCCAACACCCCAACAACGTAGGCAAGCGCGCAACAAGCGCCAAAAACGAGATAAAGAGATAACCTAAACCACCGCCGCCTGCAGGACCCTGCGTCCCAAGGCCGCATCGGCGGAAGCACTCACGTCCACTTTATAAAATTTATTAAAAGTGTGAACGGAGAACCAGGTAGCCGCCCGGGAGAGCTGCGCTGCCGAGGCCCCCTGACGAAAAGCCCACGACGAACCAACAGCTCTCGTGGAATGAGCTCGAACCTTAACCGGACAAGGCTCGCCCTTGAGCCGGTACGCCTCCAGGATAGCCGAACGTATCCACCGAGCTATAGTGTCCTTGGAAGCCCGCTGACCACGCCGACGACCAGCAGGAATCACAAAAAGAGAGTCCGACTTCCGAAACCCTTGCGTGATTGTAAGATAGAACTTCAAAGCCCGCACCAAATCCAACGAGTGCAAGGCCCGCTCCTTTGGACTCTTCGGCTTCGGACAGAGGGAGGGCAACACGATGTCCTGATTGACGTGGAAACGCGACACCACGTTAGGCAGAAAATCGCAACGGGTACGAAGCACCACACGATCCGAGTGGAACTCCAGGAAAGGGGGCGAGCAAGATAGTGCCGCCAACTCAAACCCTTCTCAAGAAGGTGACCGCCACCAGGAAAGCCACCTTCCAAGAAAGCAAGTAAAGCATAGCTGAATCCATAGGCTCAAACGGCCCATGCTGAAGAGCCTCCAAGACTAGATTGAGCCGCCAAGGAGCCACAAACGCCCTCCGAGGCGGAAACTGACGTGTAACCCCGCGAAAAGTGAACGCACATCCCTGCGCGAGGCAATAGCCTTCCGAAAAAGCACGGATAGTGCAGATACCTGACTGTTATGTTCTGCTACCAAAGCTAAGGAAAGAGAGGAGATCTGTCCCTACTATGAGACTCAGCTGAATCCCTACGATGTAACAGGGAACCTGATCCTGCGATCAGACCTGCTAAAGTCCTAATCTAGTCTGTACGAAGACCTATAGATGAGGGGAGGGAATCCCTACAAGTACTAAGGACTGGGAGGAATATGGGACACCTCCTAACAGAAATAGTAGCAGACAGACGAACAAACAAAATAGATAGAACATAGAGGTCCGTAGACCAAGCAAACTAACAGAGTTAGATACAGAGCACAGGCTAGCTAGAAAGTAGATATACAATGAAGTCCAGCAAAGCCAGAAGGGCGGAGCAGGACTAAATAGGCCAACAAGGTCATGTGACCAGCAAAGGAAAAAAAAACCTAACAGCAAGGTTCTAACAGTACCCCCCCTTCTAAGAGGATCCTCCGGATCCCCTAGGACCAGGATTATCAGGAAATCTCCTGTGAAACGCTCTGATAAGTCTGGACGCGGAAACATCATCTGACCTCACCCAAGAGTTATCCTCGGGTCCGAAACCTTTCCAGGCCACAAGATACTGCAAACTACCTCTATACCGTCTAGAGTCAAGGATGCGAGAAATTTCATATTCCCCGTCCTCCACCACCGGAGGAACAGAGGCAGAGGCGTCACCATCCGACACAACAGCTTTTTTTAACAGAGAGACATGAAAGACCGGATTAATTCTCCAGGAGGTAGGAACCTCCAACCTAACAGCAGATTGGTTGACAACCTGAAGCACCTTAAAGGGCCCTACAAACTTGGGACCCAATTTCTTAGAAGGAATCCTCAACCGCAGATTCCTAGAGGACAACCAAACCATGTCACCAACAGCGAACAAAACCTCCTGTCGTTTCCTATCAAAGTAGTCTTTAGATTTTCTGTTGGCCTCCTGAAGATTACCACGCACATCCGTCCAAACTCTTTCCAAATCACCGGAAAAATTCTCCTCCTCAGGCACGGCAGATCCCAACTTGGAGAACGACCCAAACGACGGATGTCTCCCAGAACAACAAAAAAAAGGCGAACAACCAGCAGAAGAAGATGTATGATTGTTCAGAGCAAATTCGGCAAGTGGCAGAAACTCAGACCACCCCTCTTGATTGTCTGCCACAAAACAACGCAAGAACTGCTCAACATCCTGGTTTTTCCTTTCTGTCTGGCCATTAGATTCAGGATGATATCCGGACGAAAACGACAAATGAATTCCCAACCTGTCACAAAAGGCACGCCAAAAACGAGCCACGAACTGAGGACCCCTATCAGA
The DNA here is from genome assembly GCF_046119375.1 of Phyllobates terribilis. Classification (NCBI taxonomy): domain Eukaryota; kingdom Metazoa; phylum Chordata; class Amphibia; order Anura; family Dendrobatidae; genus Phyllobates; species Phyllobates terribilis. Next base: position 130,018,947 of record NW_027362763.1, on the reverse strand, counting down.
AACAATGTCAGTAGGAACGCCATGAAGTCTGACAATTTCCTTGACAAAGGCCTTAGCGAGAGTTTTAGCGCAGGGCAGTTTGACGAAGGGAATTAAGTGACACATCTTGCTAAAACGGTCCACGACCACCCAGATGACAGTAAAACCCTCAGAGGGGGGAAGGTCAGTTATAAAGTCCATAGCCAAATGTGTCCAAGGAGCACTGGGGACCTCCAAAGGACAAAGCAACCCCGCAGCAGGAGTATGTGAGGACTTAGATCTAGCACATATAGTACATTGGCGCACCCACTTAATGACTTCCTTCTGCCATCCAGGCCACCAAAAACTGCGACCCACCAGTCTCTTGGTCTCAGAGATTCCGGGATGACCTGCCAACCGAGATTCGTGACACTCAACAAACAAATCTCTCCTAAAGGTCTCAGGCACAAACAACCTCCCATGAGGAGTGTTAGATGGGGCATTCTCCTGAGCTTTAAGAATCTCATCTTCCAAAACGGAGTCTAAAGCAGCTATCACAACAACTTCTTGTAAAATGTTTTCCTCTTTCTCAGCACCGACTATGGGAGAAAAACTGCGAGACAAGGCATCCGCCTTAACATTCTTAGTACCAGGGATGTAAGTAACGGAGAAATTAAACCGCGAGAAAAACAGTGCCCACCTAGCCTGACGGGCATTCAGGCGCTTGGCAGCATCAAGATATATCAGATTTTTATGATCCGTAAGAACCTGAACGGGAAATTCCGCACCTTCCAAGAAGTGGCGCCAGTGTTCAAATGCGAGTTTAATAGCCAATAATTCCCGATTACCAATATCGTAATTCAATTCAGTCTCCGAAAATTTTTTTGAAAAAAAGGCACAGGGATGTAATCCATCCCCGTTATCCTGAGACAATACTGCGCCAACCCCCACAGAGGAAGCATCAACCTCAACCAAAAACGGCCTAGTAACATCAGGCTGCATAAGGATGGGAGCAGAGGTGAACCTCTCCTTGAGATACACAAAAGCTTCAATGGCCTCAGAAGACCACTGAACCGCATCAGCACCTTTCCTGGTAAGATCAGTCAGAGGTTTGACAATACTAGAAAAATTTTTTATGAACTTTCTATAGTAATTGGCGAAACCCAAAAACCTCTGTATCGATTTCAAACCAATAGGCCTAGGCCATTCCTGCACAGCCTGAACCTTAACCGGATCCATCTCAAAACCTTTGCTGGAGATAATGTAGCCCAAAAAACTAATTCTCTGTACAGCGAACTCACATTTCTCCAGCTTAGCAAAAAGCGAATTGTCCATTAATAACTGTAATACCTCACGCACGCTCCGCCAATGAGACTCCAGATCCGGCGAATAAATCAAAATGTCATCCAAATACACAACCACATTTTTACCGATCAAAGGTCTAAGGATGTCATTAATCAGATTCTGAAAAAATGCAGGAGCATTAGTAAGACCAAAAGGCATAACCAGATTCTCAAAATGACCCACAGGAGTGTTAAAAGCAGTCTTCCATTCATCACCCTCCTTCATGCGCAACAGATTGTATGCCCCCTTAAGGTCAATTTTAGAGAACCACTTGGCCCCCAATAACTGGTTAAACAGATCAGGAATCAATGGCAGTGGGTAAGGATTGCGTACCGTAATTTTGTTAATCTCACGAAAATCCAGACAAGGACGTAAACCGCCGTCCTTTTTTTTTACAAAAAAAAATCCAACCGCCACAGGAGACTTAGAGGGCCTAATGTGACCGGCGGCCAAGCTTGTCTGTATGTATTCCTCCAAAGCCTTCCTCTCAGGAATAGTAAGGTTAAATAAACGACTCTTAGGAAGAGTCGCTCCAGGGACAAATTCAATAGAACAATCATAGTCTCTATGGGGAGGCAAAACCTGCGATTCCTTCTCAGAAAAAACTCTCCAAAAATCCTGAATAGGAACAGGCAATTCTCCCCTATCCAAAGCTGCAATACGCCCGTTACAACACTTGTCATAACATTTATGGCTCCAGGATTTAATTTCACTGGTAGACCAATCCAGTACAGGATTGTGAAATTTTAACCAGGGCAAACCCAATATTACTGGAGAAGGCAAGTTATTCAACACTACCAAATCCAATTTCTCATGGTGAACACCATTAATAGTGAGAGGAAATTCACAGACCTTGAGAGTAATATTCTTCAAAGGGGAGCCATCCACAGAAACCACAGCAATGGGGGATGACAAAGGTTCAGGTTTTAAATTGAGTTTTTCCACGAATCCCCCATCAATTACATTCAGTGTAGACCCGCAATCAACAAACACCCGAAATTCCATTAATTTTTCCTGAGCAATCGTGGAAGCAGCTAAAAATATACCCTTGGAATTTAAACAGGCAATACGGGCGTGACTGACCATTTTTTTTTTCTTTCTTCATACGAAGCTCACAGCCTTTAATCAAATGACCAGATTTTCCGCAATAGAAACACAAGCCTTGCGAAAAACGACGGTCTTTTTCTTGAGAGCGAGGTGCCACCGATCCAATCTCCATCGGTTCACCACTGTTAGTACACACATTATCATAACCAGAAACTGACATAGCAGAGGATTAACCCTTTCACTGAGCCCAGCAAGAAATAGACTTTTCAGAGCAGAATCGTTCCACCCTGTTTGAGTGGACCAACGACGAAAATGTGTACAATATTTTTCCACATTACCCGATCCTTGTTTTAGACGTCTCAACTCAGTCTCAGCTGATGCGACACGGTCAGGATCATCATATAATAGTCCCAAAGCAGAAAAAAAACTATCCACTGATCTGAAGCATGAATCACTAGGTTGCAAAGAAAAGGCCCACTCCTGAGGCTCTTTGCGCAAAAGTGACATTATGAACCCTACGCGCTGGGATTCATCCCCAGAGGACTTAGGTCTCAAACGAAAATACAATAAGCAAGCATTTTTAAATGAAAAAAATTCTCGGTGTTCACCAAAAAACAAATCCGGCAAACATACCTTAGGCTCCAAGAAATGTGCTCCAGGACAGTTACTCACGTGCTGACGGAGCTCGGCCACCTCCAGAGAGAGTCCCTGCAGGCGATGAGCCAAATCCTGAACCGACACCATGATGGAACAGAAAAATCTTTCCTTAGAGAATTTGCTGGCTGGACTTACTGTTATGTTCTGCTACCAAAGCCAAGGAAAGAGAGGAGATCTGTCCCTACTATGAGACTCAGCTGAATCCCTACGATGTAACAGGGAACCTGATCCTGCGATCAGACCTGCTAAAGTCCTAAGCTAGTCTGTACGAAGACCTATAGATGTGGGGAGGGAATCCCTACAAGTACTAAGGACTGGGAGGAATATGGGACACCTCCTAACAGAAATAGTAGAAGACAGACGAACAAACAAAATAGATAGAACATAGAGGTCCGTAGACCAAGCAAACTAACAGAGTTAGATACAGAGCACAGGCTAGCTAGAAAGTAGATATACAATGAAGTCCAGCAAAGCCAGAAGGGCGGAGCAGGACTAAATAGGCCAACAAGGTCATGTGACCAGCAAAGGAAAAAAAAACCTAACAGCAAGGTTCTAACACTGACCCCGCAAGGTACCAACCGCCAGACCCTTGGCCAAACCACATTGCAGAAAAGCCAAGAAGTTGGGAATGGAAAACACGCTCGGGTTCCTTGACGATCCAGAACACCATGAATAGAAGGCCTCCCAAGTTCTGTGATAAATCCTAGTCGTAGCTGGACCTCTGGCCGCCCGCAAGGTGGCAATGACCTCAGCCGAAAACCCGAAAACCCACGATGGGTCAAGATCTCGGTCTTAAGTGCCATGCCGTCAAACGAGGTGACTTCAGGTCTGGATGGCGAATGGGCCCTTGGGTTAACAGGTCCGGGCGAAGAGGCAGTGGAAACGGAGGCGCCGCCAGAAGAGACACCAGCGTTGAATACCAAGCCCTCCGCGGCCAATCCGGCGCCACCAAAATCGCCGAAATTCGTTCGAGTTTGATCCGCCGGATCACCAGAGGAAGTAAGGATACCGGCGGAAACCCGTAGATCAGCTCGAACTGGTCCCACGGGGCCACTAGAGCATCTACCGCCACAGCCTCCGGGTCCCTGTACCTGGACATGAACGTCGGAATCATGGCGTTCAGCCTGGATGCCATCAAGTCCAGTTGAGGAGTCCCCCAACAGGAGCACAGCAGTGCAAAAACTTCCGGATGAAGACTCCATTCTCCGGGATCCACCTGCTCGCGACTGAGGAAGTCTGCCGTGATATTCAGCACTCCTGGGATGTGAATCGCGGAGATGGCTGGAACCCTGGACTCGGCCCATACCAGGATCCGAGAGAACTGCATCATGAGTCTGGAACTCCTCGTCCCACCCTGATGGTTGATATACGCGACAGCTGTCGCATTGTCCGACTGAATCCGGACTGGCAGACCGCTCAAAGGGACCGTCCAATGTCGGAGGCAGAGAAATATCGCTCTCAACTCCAGGATGTTGATCGGCAGAGACGACTCCTCTGACGACCAGACCCCCTGAACCCAGAGATCGTTCCAAACCCCCCCCCCCCAGCCAGTCAGGCTGGCATCGGTGGTAATGACCGACCACCATGGGAGGAGGAAGGATTTCCCCACGGATAAAGCCTCCGGACGTAACCACCATCCAAGAGACTCTCGCACCCTGCGGGAGATACCGACACAGCGATCCAGCGAAGCCGGCGATCGATCCAAACGGGTCAGAATAAGATCTTGGAGACCCCGGGAATGAAATTGTGCAAACGGTACCGCTTCCATTGCCGCCACCATCAGACCCAGAAGGAGCATACACTTCCGAAGGGACATCGCCATCGCCGACCTCATAGCCTGGACATGGTGACGAAGGTTCGCTTGTTTGTCCGGAGGCAGGGACACCACTGCCCGTACCCGTGTCGAAATGCATCCCTAAGAACAGGATTGACTGCGACGGCTCCAATGACGACTTCTTCAAATTGACCAGCCACCCGAAGTCCTCCAGGTGCTGAAGGGAGAGATCGTGAGCTGTCACCGCCTCCTCCACTGAGGGCGACACAATCAACAGGTCGTCCAGGTAGGGGAGAATCGTAACTCCTTGCCTTCGAAGGAGAGCCATGAACGGCGCCAGAATCTTTGTAAAAACCCTGGGCGCCGAGGCCAACCCGAATGGAAGGGCCACAAACTGGTAATTGGCCTGACCTATGGCGAAACGCAGGAAGCGCTGGTGAGCCCTGCCGATAGGGACATGCAAATAGGCGTCGCGGATGTCGATAGACACCAAGAAATCGTACTGCGACAGGGCCGCCACGACAGAGTGAAGAGACTCCATACGGAATTTCCGGGTCCGGACATGAACATTCAATTCTTTGAGGTCCAGAATGGGGCGAAACTTGTCCTCCTTTTTGGGGACCACGAAAAGGTTGGAGTAAAACCCCCTTCCCCGGTCCTCCGGCGGAACCGGAACCACCACACCCTGCTGCAGAAGAGAGTCGACCTCCCGCAGCAGTGCGGCAGCCAGCTTAGGCTCGGACGGGATGCGCGACTGACGAAATCTGTCTGGGGGTCAAGAATGAAACTCTATGAAATAGCCTGCCGACATAACCCGCGTCACCCAGGCGTCCGATACGTGGGATGCCCAAATCGACCCGAATTGAAGCAGACGACCTCCCACCCGAGAGCCCTCGAGAGGGTTCCTGGCATCAGTCCGCCTTAGCGGGCTTTTTGTCAACCTCCCGTTTGTCCTGACGGAAATGTTGTTTCCAGGGTGTACGGGATTTCTGGGTGGTCTTCCTTCCGGAAGACGAGGGACGACTCGATCTCCAAGAGGGCTGACCGAACCGTCCCCTGGGCCGAAAGGACCGACGACCACTACCGGCACTTGACTTGCCAGACGTAGAAGCCGCTGCTTTCCGCTGCGGCAAAGCCGAATCCTTGGCCTTAGCAATCAGCTCCGTGAGGTCCGAACCAAAAAGCTGACAGCCCTTGTACGCCAGACTCGGCAAACCTTGTTTGGAAACCGCGTCTCCAGTCCACTGTTTAAGCCATAGTGCTCTCCTGACTGACGGCCGAGGATTGAGCCCTGGACAGAACCAAAGTAGTATCCAGCACTGCATCCCTGCCATATCAGGCCGCCTCTTCCAACAGCTGGAAAAGCCTTTCCACCTGAGACAGCGGAGTCCCATCTTGCCACGCCGTCCGCAGCTGATCCAACCACCGCAGAGAAGCCTCACCAGCCCACATGGCCCCCAAGGCCGCTCGGAATCCATGACCCGCGGCCTCGTAGATGGACTTCGCCGCTAACTCAGTCCTTCTGTTCCAGCGGGTCCTGTAGACTCGCCTTCCCTTTAACAGGAAGCAAAGAGGATTTGCTCAGCTGAGATAATGGCACGTCCACTTCAGGTGAGGGGACCCAATTAGCGATAGTCTCCGTGGAGCAGGGATACAGGGCATCAAAAAACCGCATCCCCTGGAAGCGTTTATCCGGACAAAGGCGTTCCTTCTCCACCGCCTCATTAAGTTCATCCTGCACCGGGAGCGTCGAACGAGCCCGACGCGACTCCTGATACAGCCGGGCCGACTTGCCAGGGCGCCTCGTCACCTCTTCAGACAGCTGTAACGCTTCCCGCATAGCCCCAATAAAAGCGTCCACGCGGCCCGAAAGAGAAGCAGAGCGACCCTGCCGATCCTCTTCATCAGAATCGGAGATCTCACCAGCAGAGTCTGTCGGTGATTCCGAAGCCTCCGACGCACTGCGGAGGAGACAGCGCCACCACAGGCCTGTGGCGCTTCTTGCCTCGTGACGTCGGTTGGGACTTAGCTGATACCCAATGACCCAGAAGATCAGACAGACTGTCAATGGAGCGTGTGAGCGAACTCCACTTTAACATCACTGAGACCCCCGACCGGTGTCGAACCTGACGCCGTCGAAGACCCCGGCGTATCAGATGCGCGTGACCGATCCTGAAGCGGACCGGGAGAGAGGTCAGCGCCTGGTCCCTGAACCGACATGCCCTCACACAGTTCCCTACGATGGGTACAGTAACCGAGGATGTGTGATTCCGCTATCACAGCCTGTTCCTACGCAAAAAATCACCAAGCACTGAAGGGTTAAAGCTCCTCCTTAGAGGGAGAAGAGCTACCCCAGCTGCCTGCAGAGCAAAAGTTAACCTAACAGACTAGGGTGATGCACCCAGAAGCATGCACATCCAGAAAGGGTTAACTGCCCTGATGAGGCCAGACCCCATTCAGAAGGGGTTAATGCTGCTGACCACGCAATGCACCTTTGCCTTAAAAGGACAGAGGTGTGCGAGTCCCAGAGCCTCCTCAGCAGAGAGGTAGCAGCGCCGGATATAGCACACCCTGTCTGCCTTAACAGGTCAGCAGTAAGGTGCTCTGCGCTGCAATAGTGAGAAAAAAGAATCTTCTGCCTTAAAAGGCAGAAGTGACTGACCAGCTGGCCGCGGTGACTGCTCTTCCCGGTTCTGGTGGTGTAGAGAGCGGGGAGCAGGGAGCAGGAGGCGCTGCACGTGTAATGGACGCAGGCAGAAAGACCCGGAAGAAGAAGGGGCTGGGTCAGCTCCAGCTTTCCGGGTGCTTCCTGCCTGAGGCTAGGATGACAGGCAGCAGAGAGGCGCGAAGCCACGCCCCCCGCCGCCGCATACCAACGGAGCCCGCAGCTCTCCCGTCCCTGCTCCCCTGCTAACACAAACGCCATATGCAGTGGGGATATCTCCTGCAAGGACAAAACAGCAGTCACCACTTGTACAGTAACAGCGGCTGCCGCCGCAGCCGCTGAAGTACTCAAACTTGAAAGCACTTACCCAGCTGAGCGCCACAGGGACCCCCAGGGATGTGTGGCGCCGTGGCCCTTTGCTCCCCCCCACGGCGGAGCGCGCAGGGACCCCAGAGAAGAGGTGTGCGTCTCCGCCAGGGAGCACCCTGGATCCCCCGGGGCCGGCAGGCTTCTGCGGGGACCTCCTTAGGGGGTACGCAGATCTGCCAGGGGAGGGTCAGGGGTCCCAGCAGCGCCGAGACCCCCTGAGACCTCTAGACCACGGGGGTCCAGGTCTTCGGAAATGATGAAATAAAAAAATCTTTCTGAGGAGCTGCAAAGGCAGCGACTATCCTCTGCGACCTCAAATTTTAGACTGAAGGACATGGGAGTAGGAGGAGCCTAAGCTGGAGGGGCCGGTCGTCACTTTTTTTAATCTGAGGTGAACTATCCTGTGGGGCTCCGCCTACCCACTAGTAATGGATCTGTGTCTCCCTTCCTTCCCTTCTGCTGCTGAAATGTATGAAAAGCCGTAAGTGTTCCTCTCATGTGAGCTGCAACATGCAGGGGTAGCACCGGGGATATACTGTGGAAGTTTATCTGGGCAGCGGCAGGAAAACCTGCCTATCAGTCCATAAAGAATCAGGCCAGAAAACAGGAATTGTAAAGCCCATAGCAAACGTTACTTTGCTGCGGATATTCAGCTTTTCCTGGTTTCCTTACACACCTCCGCCAGCTTTTCCTGGATTCCTTACACACCTCCGCCAGCTTTTCCTGGATTCCTTACACACCTCAGCCAGCTTTTCCTGGATTCCTTACACACCTCAGCCAGCTTTTCCTGGATTCTTTACACACCTCCGCCAGCTTTTCCTGGATTACTTACACACCTCCGCCAGCTTTTCCTGGATTCCTTACACACCTCCGCCAGCCTTTCCTGGATTCCATACACACCTCCGCCAGCCTTTCCTGGATTCCATACACACCTCCGCCAGCCTTTCCTGGATTCCTTACACACCTCCGCCAGCCTTTCCTGGATTCCTTACACACCTCCGCCAGCTTTTCCTGGATTCCTTACACACCTCAGCCAGCTTTTCCTGGATTCCTTACACACCTCAGCCAGCTTTTCCTGGATTCCTTACACACCTCAGCCAGCTTTTCCTGGATTCCTTACACACCTCAGCCAGCTTTTCCTAGATTCCTTACACACCTCAGCCAGCTTTTCCTGGATTCCTTACACATCTCTGCCAGCTTTTCCTGGTTTCCTTACACACCTCAGCCAGCTTTTCCTGGATTCCTTACAGACACCAGCCAGTTTTCCCTGTATTCCTTACACACCTCCGCCAGCTTTTCCTGGATTCCTTACACACCTCCGCCAGTTTTCCCTGGATTCCTTACACACCTCCGCCAGCTTTTCCTGGATTCCTTACACACCTCCGCCAGCTTTTCCTGGATTCCTTACACATCTCCGCCAGCTTTTCCTGGATTCCTTACACACCTCAGCCAGCTTTTCCTGGATAACAGTTACTTATGAATACGAGGGAATCTTGGGGAAATATAATTCCTGCCTATTTGTCCTGTTACGATCTCAAAATATCCTGAAATTCCAAAGGCGTCATCAGACCCGTGTATGGGGGTCATTAGCTTTAAGTCTCTGCCAGTGGCTGTCTGTACTCTTAATAGCACCTGCATCCCGTAGATACAATTAAATATTCGCAGGGAGGAGAAAAATAAGTCAAGTAAATTCAGGAGGGGCCCATCAGGGATTATGTTAAAATGGGCACTGTTGCTAGCATATTGGTGTCATGGCGGCCAGTGTGGTTGGCATTAAGGAACGTTTGGCTGCCATATCTGAAATTATGGCTATCATAGGGATTACACAGTGTAAAACACACGTCAAACTCTGACCAGTGGGCAAAATCGGACCCGCAGGGTGATATTTGGCCCCCGACACCAGAACCACCCCTCTCATGTTGTGCTATTACACTGTATGAAGGACTTTGTGGTGCCCATTATACTGTATGGAAAGCTACATGGGGCCCATTCTGTATGGAGCACTATGTGGGGCCCATTAAACTGTATGGAGGACTATGTGGGGCCCATTATTCTGTATAGAGGACTATGTGGGGCCCATTATACTGTATGGAGCACTTTGTGGTGCCCATTATACTGTATGGAAAGCTATATGGGGCCCATTATACTGTATGGAGGACTATGTGGGGCCCATTATACTGTATACTGGTTGGCCCGCGACTTTGTCCAAGTTTTTCATTTTGGCCCTCTGAGTGTTTGAGTATTACATCCTTGGTTTAAAACAAAACATGAACAAAGAAGGCACGATAGCAAGAGGAAGATGTCAATTATCAGCCCCAGGATTTGAGCTAGGTAGCAATGGTGGTCACTATAGGACCTCTGGCACTAAGCTCTATTGCCCAATGTAGGCTTTGGCTTCTGAGGCTGGTGGAAAGAGGACCAATGGCTGCAAGACCTTGCCCACCACATTTCCTGAATCAGTGTTTCCTCCTTTGTCTCCAATCACTATGAATGAGCAAAAGTAACTTTTGCTTTGAAGAGTACTAGCCAAACACCTTCAATACTACTCCCTGGGGTGCCCCACCAGCCTTGATGCCTTGTCTTCTGGGAGGGACAAAAGAGGATGCAACAGAGACAGTAGCGACAGAAGTCTCATGATGATTGGAAGAAAAGGATCAGAGACCAGTAGAGGAGTAGTACACAGGGGAGATTGGTGGATGAGTAGGTTTCTTTTTTTTTAGCCATGCTACTTGGTTTGATAAAAAAAAAGTACTGGAAACTAGCGATTAGCGCAAGTGCTCGTTACTGGAGTTTGCCGAGGGTGCTCGGGTCCCCAAAGAGTATCGTGTGTGATTGGGTATGCACCCCGTATCACGGGTGCTTGAGAGACATGTTCAAGTCCCAGCGATTGCATGTTTCGACGCCGTTATACAGCCACAAAACATGCGGGGATTACCTAACAAACACAGGCAATCCCCATGTGTTTTGTGGCAAGCTAACAGTCACGAAACATGCGGCCGCTGGGACTTGAACATGTCACTAGAGCACCCGCGATACTGGGTGCATACCTGAGCAACTGGCATAACGAGCACTTGGGCTCATCACTGCTGGAAACACAAACTGCATCCAACATTAATTTAGTGACCCAGGGTTTTTTTTTCCAAAGAGGCACAATATTAAAAATGTTAGGACCGATTGGGCAATGTCAAGAGGAACAACAGAGAGTCGGCACAAAGCAGAGGTGCTCAGGCACAGGCAATGTAAGTCTTCACTGGAAAGACCTGTCAGGACGGCTGACGGCTCCTCTTTAAGTCCTTGCAGTATATCAGGCAGAGTCGGCGTTATATTCCAGACTAGACATAGGCTCATTACACGCCGCACTCTCACAGGAACGAGGCACGTATCCGTGCGCCACATGATGAGCTCTTTCTGCTGACACACAGACTCTTCTGCTGATGAGAACTGTCGATCTTGACGGAATTAAATGGACTGGAAGATCAATAGTGTTCTGATCACTCAATTAGGACACATTATAACCTAGAAGTCACTTTGGCACCTGACAAGTCACTTATGACGGCGGTATAGCTCTAAGTATGTGCACAGACTACCAAACAGACAGCCCGTCCCTGCAGCTTGTGAAGCGCCAGGACATGTATATACTGTGATAAGCCGTACATTGGGTCAGGAAGGAATCCCTTCTTCTAGAAGATACACGTAAGTACAAAGCCCTTTCTTTTTTTAAAAAAAGGCTTTCATCAACATTTTATCTGGGGTTTACAAAAATACGTAAAATCACTGAAAGTATTCGTACAACGGAAATTACAAAAAAAAGAAGAAAAAAAAGCTTACCATCGGCAGGTGTCTGAACAATAAGGGTCTGTATCTTGCTCTGCACTTATCTACAGAAACAAGGTGAGGTTTTAACCCCTTTACATGTACTGCACATGTCTTGTCTCGCCCTTCAGCGCGGGCTCCAGCGCTGAGTCCGCACCTTTCTGCGGACATGACAGCTGATCTGATCAGCTCTCATGTGCCCCTAATAGCCGCAGGAAGAATTGCGATCCACCCGCGGCTATAAACATCTGCCCTGTGGTTGGCGCTCATAGCCAGTGATTATTTCTGCAACGCATAGCAGGGCTGAAGCCTTGCTGTGTGTAGCACAGGAAATCAGATGATCGCAGCTTCTAGTCTCCCATGGAAACTATTGAAGCAAGTGGAAAGTGAAAAAAAAAAATGTTTAAAAATATAAAAAAGATAAAAAAATATATATATATAAAAAAGTTTAAACGCCTCCCTTTCGCCCCATTAAAAAAAAAAAAAAAAACACAATAAAAAAAAATCAATTAAACATATTTGGTATCGCCGTGTTCAGAATTGCCCGATCTATCAATATATAGAAAGAATTAATACAATGGGTGAAGGGCGTAATGAGAAAAAAAATCAAAATGCCAAATGTACGTTTTTTGGGTCGCTGCAACATTGCAATAAAATGCAATAACGGGCGACCAAAACACTGTATCTACCCCAAAATGGTATCAATAAAAACGTCAGATCGGCGCGCAAAAGACGGATTTTGGTAAGACCTTACCTGTAAAATCCTTTTCAGCGAAGGAAGGAAGGGAGACACAGATCCATTACTAGTGGGGGTAGGCGGAGCCCCATAGGATAGTTCACCTCAGATTTATAAAAAGTGACGACCGGCCCCTCCAGCCTAGGCTCCTCCTACTCCCATGATTCTCCAGTCCGTACACAAGCTAAGGAAGAGCAGACAACACCAGCGGAGCAACACAACCCCTTCCGAAAACTCAGAAATGCGAGAGAACAGGTTATGCATATAGTAGAAGAAAACACACAGTCCCAGGCACTACTCACTGGACCTGACAACTGCGATGAGCTGGCAATGCTGGAACAGAGCCTTTGCGCGCCAACCCCAACCCAGATAACCGCCATCAGAGAGGGGTCGCGCCGCATCTGAAAAACTATAATAAACTTCTGCCATGGGAGGGAGCTGTGTCTCCCTTCCTTCCTTCGCTGAAAAGGATTTTACAGGTAAGGTCTTACCAAAATCAGTCTTTCAGCAGCAGAAGGGAAGGAAGGGAGACACAGATCCATTACTAGTGGGACGTCCCAAAGCAGTCCAGAACTCAAGGGTGGGAAAAACAGTGGCAGAATCGCCAACTCATCAACAACTTAGATAAAAGCGCAACCAACGCTAAACACAAGTTAAAGAGATATCCTAAACCACCGCCGCCTGCAGGACCCTGCGTCCCAAGGCCGCATCAGCGGAAGCACTGACGTCCACCTTATAAAACTTTGTAAAGGTGTGAACGGAGCGCCAGGTAGCCGCCCGGCAGAGCTGAGCTGCCGAGGCCCCTTGACGAAAAGCCCACGACGAACCCACAGCTCTCGTGGAGTGAGCTCGAACCTTAATCGGACAAGGCTCGCCCTTGAGCCGGTACCGCCTCTAGAATAGCCGATCGTATCCATCGAGCTATAGTGTCTTTGGAAGCCCGCTGACCACGCCGAAAACCAGCAGGAATCACAAAAAGAGTCCGACTTCCGAAACCCTTACGTGATCGCAAGATAGTACTTTAACGCCCGTACTAAATCCAACGAGTGCAAGGCCCGCTTCTTTGAATTCCTCGGTTCTGGACAGAGTGAGGGCAACACGATGTCCTGATTGACATGGAGACCACTTTAGGCAGAAAGTCACAACGGGTGCGAAGCACCACGCGATCCGGATGGAATTCCAGAAAAGGGGGCGAGCAAGAAAGTGCCGCCAACTCAGAAAACCTGCTCAAGGAGGTGACCGCTACCAGGAAGGCCACCTTCCAAGAAAGCAAATAAAGCGTAGCAGAATCCATAGGCTCAAAAGGCCCATGCTGAAGAGCCTCCAAGGAGCCACAAACGTCTTCCGAGGCGGAAACTGACGAGTTACCCCGCGAAAAAAGGAACGCACATCCCTGCGCGAGGCAATAGCCTTCCGAAAAAGCAAGGATAGAGAGCAGATACCTGACCCCGCAAGGTACTAACTGCCAGACCCTTGTCCAACCCATATTGAAGGAAAGCCAATAAGTTGGGAATGGAAAAAATCCTCGGGTTTCTTGACGATTCAGAACACCACGAAAGGAAGGCCTCCCAAGTTTTGTGATAAACCCTAGTCGTAGCAGGACCACTGGCCGCTCGCAAGGTGGAAACGACCTCGGCTGAAAACCCTCGACGGGTCAAGATTTCGGTCTCAAGAGCCATGCCGTCAAATGAAGAGACTTCAGGTCCGGATGACGAATGGGACCTTGGGTTAACATGTCCGGACGAAGAGGTAGTGGAAACGGAGGCGCTGCCTGAAGAGACACCAGCGTTGAAAACCACGCCCTCCGCGGCCAATCCGGCACCACCAAAATTGCCGAAATTCGCTCGAGTTTGATCCGCCGAATCACTAGAGGCAGTAAGGATACCGCCTGAAACACGTAGATCAGCTCGAACTGGTCCCATTGGGCTACTAGAGCATCTACCGCCACGGACTCCGGGTCCTTGTACCTGGACATGAACGTCAAAATCCTGGCGTTCAGCCTGGATGCCATCAAATCCACTTGGGGAGTCCCCCAACGGGAGCACAGCAGTGCAAACACTTCCGGATGAAGACTCCATTCTCCGGGATCCACTTGCTCACGACTGAGAAAGTCGGCTGTGATATTCCGCACTCCTGGGATGTGAATCGCGGAGATGGCTGGAACCCTGGACTCGGCCCATACCATGATCCGAGAGACCTCCATCATGAGTTTGGAACTCCTCGTCCCGTCCTGATGGTTGATATAAGCGACCGCTGTCGCATTGTCCGTCTGAACTCGGACTGGCAGATCGCTCAAAGGGACCGTCCAATGACGGAGGCAGAGAAAAATCGCCCTCAACTCCAGGATGTTGATCGGCAGAGAAGACTCTTCTGACGACCAGACCCCCTGAATACAGAGATCGTTCCCAACGGGTCAGAATGAGATCTTGGAGACCCCTGGAATGAAATTGAGCAAACGGTACCGCCTCCATTGTCGCCACCATCAGACCCAGAAGGCGCATACACCTTCGAAGGGACATTGCCGTCGTCGACCTCATAGCTTGAACCTGGTGACGAAGGTTCGCTTGTTTGTCCGGAGGCAGGGACACCACTGCCCGTACCGTGTCGAAATGCATCCCTAAGAACAGGACTGACTGCGACGGCTCCAGAGATGACTTCTTCCAATTGACCAGCCACCCGAAGTCTTCCAGGTGCTGAAGGGATAGATCGCGAGCAGTCACCGCCTCCTCCGCTGTGGATGACACTATCAACAGGTTGTCCAGGTAGGGAAGAATCGTAACCCCTGGTCTTCGGAGAATCGCTATAAGTGGCGCCAGAATTTTTGTAAAAACCCTGGGCGCCGAGGCCAACCCGAACGGTAGGGCCACAAACTGATAATGAGCCTGACCTATGGCAAAACGCAGGAAGCGCTGGTGTGGCCACCGCGCATGAAGAAGCCGGAAGAAGAAGGGGCGGGAACCGCTCCGGCGCGCGCTTAAAGCGCTTCCTGCCCACGAAAGACAGGCAGCCAAGGAGACGCTAGGCCACCCCCCCCCCCCGCCGCCGTTCAAAAAAGCGCGCGGCTTCTCTGTCCTCCGCTCCTGCTCGTCTGACACCTCACTGCAGGGATTCCACCTGCGGATAAAAAGAAAAAAACAGCAGTCACCGCATTGATTAAAGTAACAGCGGCTGCCGCAGCAGCTGCTGAGGGTCTCATACATACTGAGCACTTACCCAGCTAAGCGCCACAGGGACCCCCAGGGATGTGTGGCGCCGTGGCCCTTAGCTTCCCCCACGGCGGAGCGCGCAGGGACCCCACAGGCGCGGTTTGCGTCTCCGCCAGAAAGCGCCCTGTATCCCCCGGGGCCGGCAGGGTTCTGCGGGGACCGCCTTAGGGGGTACGCAGATCCGCCAGGGGAGGTGTGGGGGTCCCAGCAGCGCTGAGACCCCCTGAGACCTCTAGACCAGGGGGGGTCCAGGTCTCCGGGATAAAAATAAAAAATTCTTCTGAGGAGCTGCAAAGGCAGTTACTATCCTCTGCGACCTCAAATTTTAGACTGGAGAATCATGGGAGTAGGAGAAGCCTAGGCTGGAGGGGCCGGTCGTCACTTTTTATAAATCTGAGGTGAACTATCCTATGGGGCTCCGCCTACCCACTAGTAATGGATCGGTGTCTCCCTTCCTTCCCTTCTGCTGCTGAAAAATAAGCCCTCAACCGGCACCAGATCTGAAAATTGGAGAGACTACGGGTCTCAGAAAGTGGCGACTTTTTACATTTTTTTATTAGCAAACTTTGCACTTTTGTTTCAAACATTAAATAAAAATGAAACTATACATGTTTGGAATTTATGAACTCATAATGGCCTGGAGAATCATAAGGGCAGGTCAGTTTTAGCATTTAGTGAACGTGTTTTTTTTTTTTTTTTTTACCACAACTGTGGAATTGCACTTTTTTTTGCAATTTCACCGCACTTGGATTTTTTTTTACAGTTCTCCAGTAAACAATATAGCAAAACTAATGGTGTTGTTCAAAAGTACAACTTTTCACGCAAAAATAAGCCCTCACATGGCCATATTGACGGAAAAATAGAAAAAAGTTATGTCTCTGGGAGGTGAGCAAAAAGCAAAAGAGAAAAAACAGAAAATGGCCAGGGAGTGAAGGGGTTAATGTTGGATAGAACCATTCTGTTAGGGTATACTTTGTCACCGTGGGATGGCTTTTACACTCTTTTGATCAAAATCATGTTAACTAAGTACGGTATGTTATTTACATGTACTATTACTATTTACTTATTACAGGGTATAAGCTCATTTTGTTTTTTTCTTGGGTTTTGTCTGTGAAATTTCCAGTGTTGTTACACGCACGCCGCTTAAGTTCAGATAGGGGCGAGACCGGTTACATGAATTCGTTGGAATCCTGGGGGAACCGTTACTCAGGACGACCCTAGGCCGCAGCTTCTCTCAGGCACATGATAGATTTAATTGCTGACCAGACATCGGACAAAAGTCCTCAAAAGGTAGAACAGTAACATTTAATGATGCAAGGCCAGTACAATGCAAATGTCTCTTTGAGCAACAGGCTCCAGTAATAACAGTAGTGTCTCCTTTGCAGCACAGCAGTACACAGTCAGGTAGGACAGTACTGCACAATTTTAATGCATACACAACCACAGGCTTTTCCTTCACAAGGACTCAATAGTACACAGCATTCTTTATCTAGATGGAGGAGGAGAGGGTTCGATGAGGGAGATTATCTCTACGACAGGATTCCTTCCAGTCCTTATCTTCCTGGCCCACAATACTCTACACTGTTAGCTCAGGGAGTCTAACTGTTAGCTTCCGTCCTGACCTGAATTCTGTTCCCTTGACTTCTGTCAGATGCAGATCATACACCACCTTTCTCTTTAACTCTAGCCAGACAGTAAACAACTTTCCCACAATCCCCCTGGGGCTCTGCTAAAACACTCCCCTTCTCCTGTAACTGTGTTAACCACTCTAGTTGATGGATGCTTATGGAGCACAAAACTTCCAGTCTCCTGTATTTGCGTTACTTTTAATAGTTGCTGAATGCTTATAAAGCAACAGCGTTCCTCCTGCACGCCACCCCCCGCAACAGCGCTCCTCCTGCACTTCACCCCCTGCAACAGCGCTTCTCCTGCACGTCACCCCCTGCAACAGCGCTCCTCCTGCACGTCACCCCCTGCACGTCACCCCCCGCAACAGCGCTCCTCCTGCACTTCACCCCCTGCAACAGCGCTTCTCCTGCACGTCACCCCCTGCAACAGCGCTCCTCCTGCACGTCACCCCCTGCACGTCACCCCCTGCAACAGCGCTCCTCCTGCACGTCACCCCCTGCAACAGCGCTCCTCCTGCACGTCACCCCCTGCAACAGCGCTCCTCCTGCACGTCACACCCCCTGCAACAGCGCTCCTCCTGCACGTCACCCCCTGCAACAGCGCTCCTCCTGCACGTCACCCCCTGCAACAGCGCTCCTCCTGCACGTCACCCCCTGCAACAGCGCTCCTCCTGCACGTCACCCCCTGCAACAGCGCTACTTCTGCACGTCACACTCTGCAACAGCGCTACTTCTGCATGTCACACTCTGCAACAGCGCTACTTCTGCATGTCACACTCTGCAACAGCGCTACTTCTGCAGGTCACAGTGTGAACGTGCTTCTACACATTGCACGTATGCCAACTTATGCTCCGGTTCATTTCCTTGGTCTATTTCACAATCAGGGACAGATGTCCAGAAAACTGTGCACACCCGGCACTGCTCATATATTATCTTAACAGCTTTCATTTGTGTAGCTTGAAATCATTATTTCTTCCCATGGTGGATATTTTACTATAATACCAGACATGGTAGCGACAATCAGCAGGCGACACATGAGGCCGGTCAGGATGAAGCATCCACTTACAAGGGTAATGTTATGAGCATTTATAAATCGGTTTTACAAGCCGGTATTAGGTCGTGGTGCAGGTGGTCATTACATGACAATCAGACTTATGAGAGGGTCGCTACAATAATATGCAGCCCGGGCCTTAAGATAATCACAGTATTTAACATCCCCGGACCCATAAATCTTCTGACACACTGCGATACTGCCATACACTACTTTACACTCAGAGGCACCTTCATGCAATTTTGATTAAAGTCACTTGTAGCCACAGAACCCTTCCATTGGCTCAAAAAACTAGGAAGTAAAACATTTTATGCTGTGCCCCAAATAGTGTGCCTGGAATACTCGTATATAGACCCCCGTCCTCTGCAGTCCAATCACTGTACTCCCTGCAAAGTTACAGTTAGGTCCATATATATTTGGACAGAGACAACATTTTTCTAATTTTGGTTGTAGACATTACCACAATGAATTTTAAACAAAACAATTCAGATGCAGTTGAAGTTCAGACTTTCAGCTTTCATTCGAGGGTATCCACATTGAAATTGGATGAAGGGTTTAGGAGTTTCAGCTCCTTAACATGTGCCACCCTGTTTTTAAAGGGACAAAAAGTAATTGGACAATTGACTCCAAGGCTATTTCATGGACAGGTGTGGGCAATCCCTTCGTTATGTCATTCTCAATTAAGCAGATAAAAGCCCTGGAGTTGATTTGAGGTGTGGGGGCTTGCATTTTGAAGGTTTTGCTGTGAAGTAAACATGCGGTCAAAGGAGTTCTCCATGCAGGTGAAACAAGCCATCCTTAAGCTGCAAAAAACAGAAAACATCCAAGAAATTGCTGCAATATTAGGGGTGGCAAAATCTACAGTTTGGTACATCCTGAGAAAGAAAGAAAGCACTGGTGAACTCATCAATGCAAAAAGACCTGGGCGCCCACGGAAGACAACAGTGGTGGATGATCGCAGAATAATCTCCATGGTGAAGAGAAACCCCTTCACAACAGCCAACCAAGTGAACAACACTCTCCAGGAGGTAGGCGTATCAATATCCAAATCTACCATAAAGAGAAGACTGCATGAAAGTAACTACAGAGGGTTCACTGCACAGTGTAAGCCACTCATAAGAATCAAGAATAAAAAGGCTAGACTGGACTTTGCTAAAAAACATCTAAAAAAGCCAGCACAGTTCTGGAAGAACATTCTTTGGACAGATGAAACCAAGATCAACCTCTACCAGAATGATGGAAAGAGAAAAGTATGGCGAAGGCATGGTACAGCTCATGATCCAAAGCATACCACATCATCTGTAAAACACGGCAGAGGCAGTGTGATGGCTTGGGCATGCATGGCTGCCTGTGGCACTGGGTCACTAGTGTTTATTGATGATGTGACACAGGACAGAAGCAGCCGAATGAATTCTGATGTATTCAGAGCCATACTGTGTGCTCAGATCCAGCCAAATGCAGCCAAACTGATTGGTCGTCGTTTCATACTACAGATGGACAATGACCTAAAACATAAAGCCAAAGCAACCAGGAGTTTATTAAAGCAAAGAAGTGGAATATTCTTGAACGGCCAAGTCAGTCACCTGATCTCAACACAATTGAGCATGCATTTCACTTGTTAAAGACTAAACTACAGACAGAAAGGCCCACAAACAAACAGCAACTGAAAACCACCGCAGTAAAGGCCTGGCAGAGCATCAAAAAGGAGGAAACACAGCGTCTGGTGATGTCCATGAGTTCAAGACTTCAGGCAGTCATTGCCAACAAAGGGTTTTCAACCAAGTACTAGAAATGAACATTTTATTTATAATTATTTAATCTGTCCAATTACTTTTGGTCCCTTTAAAAACAGGGTGGCACATGTTAAGGAGCTGAAACGCCTAAACCCTTCATCCAATTTTAATGTGGATACCCTCAAATGAAAGCTGAAAGTCTGAACTTCAACTGCATCTGAATTGTTTTGTTTAAAGTTCATTGTGGTAATGTCTAGAACCAAAATTAGAAAAATGTTGTCTCTGTCCAAATATATATGGACCTAACTGTATATTCTCTGATGAAGCCCCTTCAGACTCTTTGGGACATCTGGAAGAATGATTGTTCGGAGAAAAAAATGTTCGCGCTACGATGAGTCCTGTGTCATGTCAACAGTAAAGAATCCTGGGACCACTCGAGTGTGGGAGCTTTAATCCATGGAGGGACTCGCTCACAATTTTGCCTAAGAACACGGCCAAGAATAAAGAATAGGATCTAACAATTCTCCAAGAGCAACTTCTCCCAACAATCAAGGAGAAATCTGGTGATGAACAATGCTTTTTTCCAGTATGATGGAGACCATGTCACAAGGAAAAAGTGATAACTAAGAGGCTCGGTGAACAAACCATTGAAATGTGGGGTCCATGGCCAAGAAACTCTCCAGATTCTCAATTTCATTCTGTGATCAATCCTCAAAAAGCGAGGGAAAAAAAACAAAAAACACAGAAATTGTAATAAACTCCAACACTGATGAGACAAGAATAGGCGGTCATCAGTCAGGATTTGGCCCAGAAGCTGATATCCAGCTCCGAACAAAAGGGAGAAGCCATGAAAAATAAGGGTCAACACACTAAATATTTCATCTTTGCATAAACTTGATGAATTTGTCAATAAAAATATAAAAACGTATGAAAAGCTGACAATTGTTCTTCAGTAACCAGAGACACTTCAGACTAAAAGATCTGAAAACAAAAACGAAGCCGCAAACTGAGTGAAAAATAAAATTGGTGTCAGTCTCAAAACTTTTGGCCGCGACTGTAACCAGATTTTCTTAACTTGACCTTTTAAAGCCGAGTGGCTTTGTATGCAGGCATTTCCTTCCAACACCATCATTCAGATTATATAAATCTAGATTACAATAAAAAGTTATTGGGGCCGAATCATTAAACAGTTTTTGGTGGCATTCCCAGTTTCGTCAGTTGGGGCGTGGTAATAACATGGCCTATAAATTATTATAATTTTTACTAAAAAGGGGAGTAAATTGCATCAGAAATGTACAAGTCATGAGTAACATTATGGTGGTGCACGGCAGCTAAAAAATAAGCCAAATTCATTAAGAGGTGCACGCTTGTTACTCAAGAACGCCCTCATCAAGACTTGAGTACAAAACTCCATTCTTCATTAATCGGAACCAGTGTGTATTAATTTGTTAGCATATTTAAGGACTCTTGAATCAAAGCATTTTTTCTACATCCAAAAATTGAAAATCCAAATGAAATACTTCAAATAGCTGAGGGTTTGCTACAATTAAATCAATCGATAGATAGATAGGCATGTAAAAGTTTGGGCACCCCTGGTCAAAATTACTGTTATTGTGAATAGTTAATCAAGTTGAAGATGAAAGGATATCTAAAAAGGCCTACAATTAAAGGTGAGACATTTACTTTGTATTTTTGGCAACAAGATTTTTTTTTTCTTTTTCATTTTAAAAATTTCAAAAAGGAAAATAGGCCGATGCAAAAGTTTGGGCACCCTTGGAGATTTGTGTGCTCAAATAACGGACCAAGGTTTCAGATCACTGACCAAGTTTTCAGACCTTAATTAGCCTGCTAGGGTTATGGCTTGTTCACTATCATTGTTAGGAAAGCCCAAGTGATTCAAATTTCCCAGATTTATAAAAACCCAGCCTCCTCTAACCTTGTGCCAAAAAGAGCCGCCATGGGTTCTTCTAAGCTGCTGCCTAGCACTGAAAATGGAAATGGTGGAGGCCCAAAAAGCAGGAGAAGGTTATAAGAAGATAGAAAAGCATTTTCAAGCTGCCCTTTCCTCACTTTGAAATGTAATTAAAAAAGGCAGTTAACAGGAACAGTGGAGGTCAAGATAAGGTCTGGAAGACCAAGTAAAATTTCAGTGACAGCTGTTTGTAGGATTGTTAGAGAGGCAAATCAGAACCCCCACTTGACTGCAAAAGACCTTCAGACAGATTTAGCAGACTCCGGAGTTGTGGTACATTGTTGTACTGTTCAGAGACACCTGCATAAATATGGCCTTCATGGAAGAGTCATCAGAAGAAAATGTCTCCTGCACCCTCACGATAAAATTCAGCATCAGAAGTATGCAAAAGAACATCTAAACTAGTCTGATGCATTTTGGAAACAAGTCTTGTGGACAGATGAGGTTAAAATAGAACTCTTTGGCCACAGTGATCAAAGGTATGTGTAGAGAAAAAAAGCACAGAATTTCAGGAAGAAAACATCTCGCCGACCATTAAGCATGGGGTAGATCATGCTTTGGGGTTGTGTTGCAGCCAATGGCAGGGGAACATTTCATGGGTAGAGGGAAGAATGGATTCTATGAAATTTCAACAAATTCTTGCTGCAAACATAACACTGTCTGTAAAAAAGCTGAAGTTGAAGAGAGGATGTCTTCTACAAATGGATAATGATCCTAAATACACATCAAAATCCACAATAGACGACCTCAAAAGGCGCAAGCTGACGGTTTTACAATGGCCCTCACAGTCCCCTGACCTGATCATCATTGAAAAATCTGTTGTTAGACCTCAAAACAGCAGCGCATGCAAGACGATGCAGGAATCTCACAGAACTGGAAGAATTTTTCAAGGAAGAAAGGCTGAAAATCTCTCAAACAAGAATTAAGGCTCTTGTCTGGCTACAAAAAGCGTTTACAAGCCGTGATACCTTTAAAAGGGGGCGCTACTAGGCACTAACCTTGCAGGTTGCCCAAACTTTTGCATTGGCCCATTTTCCTTTTAGTAATTTTTAGAATTGCCTAAAATAGAAAGGAAATGTGTCATCTTTAAAGGGGTATTCCCATCTCCAAGTTCCTATCCCAATGTCTAGTAGGTGTAATAATAATAATATTAGCAAATACCTCCAATTAGAAATGGAGTGTAGTTTTTCTGATTCGCTACGTCTCTTTTCTCATGTGTATGACCTTAGATATCCACGATTACGACCACTTGCAACTAGCTTACTGTCACTACTGTCACTGTCAGTGGTCGTAACCATGGATACCTAAGGTCCTGCAATGCCTGCACATGAGGTAAGAGACATAGCTTATCAGAAAAACTATACTACATTTCTAACTGGAGGTATTTGCTAATATTATTATTATTACACCTGCTACATATTGGGACCAGATCTTGGAGATGAGAATACCCCTTTAACTTTATGCCATTTAGAGATCGTTTCATTTAATTTTGACCAGGGGTGCACAAACTTTTACATGACAGTGTAGATCGATAAAAAAGATAGATAACTGCATGTATGTGTTTCTTATTACTCCACAAACCTTAATCTAGTGACTTCTCCATTCATAAATAAGAAATAGAAGTATTTATAACATATCTAAACCCCTCTGTGCCCCCAATGTCACTTCTATTTAGCCCCTCTGATCACTTGCACCGAGTCGTTCTATGATACCCTTATCTACTGAGATCCTGCCCATCCTCGGGAATACTCCCCCTTTACACATGGCACACACTGTGCTGGAGCTGGTGTGCTGGAGCCGGTGTGCTGGAGCCGGTGTGCTCTACGTGACAGGTCAGCGTCCGGATCTGCGGCTTCTTCCCCTACAGCTCCCTTTCTTCTTGCCCGTTATTGATAGGTCCACTATGGCGGCTAATCCCTCTCTGACATGCACTGCTGACTTTGTCAGTGCTAATGAAATGACTGGTCCGGACATTACCGGCAAATTCTTGTTCCAGTGTACGATCCATAGACAATAGATGGATGGGATTCGAAGAAGACAAGTGTATTACCGGGATTTGTATTTAAGGTTCGGCCGCCATAGGTCAGCTAATAGAGTTTCACCGGCAGGATTTATGGACATTGCAGGAGAGGGAGAAAAAAAAATTCCGCTAAGAAAATCGCTTTGTGACATATTCCCCTATATTACATAAACCTGCTATAAATTATATTATAGGCTTCTCTGGACTGAGCAGTTCATTAAGAAAAGCGAGTAGAGAGGTCGGAGAATGTAGGATTAGGGGGATGACGAAACGGGTTGAGAACCAATATTCTGTAACAAAGGCAATGTTTTTAATCTGGAGTTATATCTAAACACCGGCATATTATATTACATATACAGTGAAGGAAATAATTATTTCATCCATTGCTGTTTTTGTAAGTTTGCCCACTGACAAAGAAATGAACAGTCTATAATTTTAAGGGCAGGTTAATTGTAACATTGAGAGATAGAATATCCCCCCCAAAATATCAAGAAAAATCACATTGTATAAATTAGATAATATTTTTTTGCATTTTGCAGTGAGAAAACAACACTTAATACTTGCGGGCCAGACCCTTGTTGGCAAGCACAGCAGTCAGACGTTTTTTGCAGTTGATGATGAGGTTTGTGCACATGTCAGGAGGAATTTTGGTCCACTCCTCTTTGCAGATCATCTCTAAATCATTCAGATTTTGAGGCTGTCGCTTGGCAACTTGGAGCTTCAACTCCCTCCATAAGTTTTCTATGGGATTAAGGTCTGGAGACAGGCTAGGCCACTCCATGACCTTAATGTGCTTCTTTTTGAGCCACTCCTTTGTTGCCTTGGCTGTATGTTTTTGGTCATTGTCTTGCTGGAAGACCCAGCCATGAGCCATTTTTAATGTCCTGGTGGAGGGAACGAGGTTGTCACTCAGGATTTTACGGTACATGGCTCCATCCATTCACCCATTGATGCAGTGAAGTAGTCCTGTGCCCTTAGCAGAGAAACACCCCCAAAACATAATGTTTCCACCTCCATGCTTGACAGTGGGGACGGTGTTCTTTGGGTCATAGGCAGCATTTCTCGTCCTCCAAACACGGCGAGTTGAGTTAATGCCAAAGAGCTCCATTTTTGTCTCATCTGACTACAGCACCTTCTCCCAATAATTCACAGAATCATCCAGGTGTTCATTGGCAAACTTCAGACGGCCTGCACATGTGCCTTCTTGAGCAGCGGGACCTTTCGGGCACTGCAGGATTTTAAACCTTTAAGGCGTAATGTGTTACCAATGGTTTTCTTGGTGACTGTGGTCCCAGCTGCCTTGAGATCATTAACAAGTTCCCCCGTGTAGTTTTAGGCTGATCAATTACCTTCCTCATTTATCTAATTTATACAATGTGATTTTCTTGATTTTTTGGGATATTCTATCTCTCAATGTTAAAATTAATATACCCTTAAAATTATAGACTGTTCAAATACTTATTTCATTCACTGTATATGTGTACATATACACATACATATATATATATATATATATATATATATATATATATATATATATATATATATATATATATATACACACATATACATATATATACACATACATACACACACACACACACACACACACACATATTATATATTTTTTCTTTTAAACCGTTCAGATATCACTTGACATGGTTTAAAAAATTTTTTTTTTTCCTTTTCCATTGTTCATTCTCGGCTTGTATTTTGTTTTGTTTTTTTATTGCAGTATGAGCTGTAGTTTTTATTATTACTATTGTTGGGTCCATACGACTTTTAGATCTGTGTTCAATCCATTTTTTGGAAGGCGGCAAAATAACCACAATGCAGCAATTTGCCATTTTATTTAGGCTTTGAGAAAAGGAAGGGGTTTATATGAACAGTCATAGATATATTTAATTTTTTTTTTTCTTTACAATTTTTAATCAGTCCACCCAGTCCCCCAGGGACTTGAACCTCTGATTGTTTTTACAAAACAATGCAATACTGAATTATAAAATTATCATTCTACTATTAAAGGGAATCTGTCACCAGGTTTTTACAACCTCATCTGGGAGAAGCGTAATGTAGGCAAAAAGAAGCTGAATCCAACGATGTATCACTTAGATCACTGGGTGCAGCCGTTCTGATACAATCAAAGTTTTAGATTTAGAATGAAGCAGAGCCGAGAAAGCTAGCCTCGCCCCCACCAGGCGACAGTGAGGTGGTTATCACAGGAGGGGGCGTTGCCATACTAGTCCAGCAATGTTAATCTATTAGTGATAAATCCTTCACAGTTAGTAAACAACAGCACAAGTGACACATCCCTGAATTCTGTGCTTCAGCCTCTATCTCCTTCTGTCTTCAGATTACATAGCGAAGTCCTGCTGATAGAATCCCTTTAAGCCTATCTACAGGGCATTATGGTTTACAAATATGGCAGAAAAAGGGGCCTTAACTAGGCCCCTGGCTGCCTGTCACTGGTGTGACACATGTAACAGACAGTCACTCAACCGCTGGCTGCAGAAGATGACATAGTTTGGCATTGCAGACACCTTCTTAAATCTATCTTACTTTAGGAACCAGCGACTACCTCCCTCCTGCTCGGATTGATACCCTGGCCTGGGTATTTAAATACTTTCAGTTTACTGCAGGGAGTCGACGGTGATATTCACATATTCCCTTGTGAAGGCTTGGAGCTACTGCAGTCAGGTTACTTAGTCTCTGGTGCTTTGGAGGACGTTTGTTGTAATATCTCTGGAGTCTGCTCAAGCGAAGTTTTTTTCTCTGTGTTTGTCTCCCTTATTATCTTTAGCTTATAGTGAGGACTGACCAGTGCTCATCACCTCCCTCCCCTTCTCTATCCTGGGCCTAGCTCTAGGGATATACAGGGCTTAGGTTTCCTGCTCGGTGATTGTTGAGGAACCAAAATAGGGATGGTAGGGGAGGCAGCGTGATATTAAATCAGCCTAGGGGTCTCCACTCCCCCTTTCCCTAGTGTCTGGGCTCCCTTCCCCTCATCCCTTAGTGTTGCACTTTGTCTTTCCTACACTGTGCGTGACACATCTTGTTTCCTACCTTTTAAATGCTGCTCTCACAATTGACCGTGGCATCTGAGAGATTAAACTGATGCGATCAGAGCTAACTCTGATCGCAGCATTTAGGCAACACAGCCAGAATCCGTCTTGTATTTAGTGTGCACAAGGCCTTGTGGCCATAAGAAGTCCTGTTTTCAATTTGCAAAAAGCCATGTGGGGACACAGCGAGCATGTAGAAGAATGTGTCCTGATCAGATGAGACCAAAGTAGAACTTTTCAGGCTAAATGCAAAATGCTATGTGTGCGGGAAAACGAACACTGCACATCACCCTGAAAACACCATCCCCACTGTCACACATGGTGGTGGCAGCATCATGCTGTGGGAGGTTTTTCTTCAGTAGGCACAGGGAAGCTGGTCAGGTGTTATAAGAAAATGGATGGAGCTAGACAGGGCAATCCTGGAGGAAAACCTGTTAGAGGCTGCAATAGACTTGAGATTGGAACGTAAGATCACCTTCCATCAGGAAAACGACACTAAATGTCCTGCCACAGCTACAATGGAGGGTTTAGATCAATGCATATTCATGTGTGTGAAAGGCCCAGTCACAGTCCAGACCTAAATCCCATTGACAATCTGTGGTTAGACTTGAAAATTGCTGTTCACAGAACCCTGCATCCAATCTCACTGAGTGAGAGCGAGTGTGCAAATAAAAATGGGCAAAAATGTCAACTCTAAATGTGCAAAGCTGGTAGAGACAGACCCCAAAAGACTTGCAGCAGTAATTACAGCGAAAGGTGGTCGTACAAAATATTGACTCAGGGGAAGCTGAATACAAATGCACGTCACAATTTTCAGATTTCGATTTTTAAAATGTTTAGAAAACCCTGAATCATTTCCTTTACACTTCACTAATACTTGCTACTTTGTGTTGGTAGATCACATAAAATCCCAATAAAACACATTTACGTTTGTGGGTGTAATGTGAGAAAAATGTGGAAAAGTTCACGGGGGTATAAATACTTTTTCAAGGCACGATAGATGATTTTTCTAGTCTGCTTTTCTCTCATCTTTTGAACTTTCTTTGTGGTATATAAAACCATGATTATTCTGATAGGACTTGGTGTCAATCTGATCACATTTTATTCCTCTCTAATGAATTTTTAGATGAATTCTTGGATGGTTACATGAATTTTTGCAGGTATTTCTGCCTGATATTTGTCACCATCAACAGATGACATTATTTATCTGCATTCATTAGTGAGTGGGAGCCGCCATATGGATGCGACTTACATGAGAAAATGCAATGTACATTTCAAGAACTATCATGTAATCTTCTCGTCTCCTAATATCTTAAGATCCAGGTATGGACACGTAATGTCAGGAAGACCAGTCTGGAAGGATTCTTAAAGAGGTACACATTATATTACTTTGATGGCTTGTCACAAGGCTGGGGTCTGATCTCTGGGACACCCACTGATCCCGAGAGTAAATAGGCTGTAGTGCTGATGTAGTGCTAGGGACCCTTCATATTTTTGACCTGTACAAGTCACCACAACATCCGCTGTGCAGGGGAACTTTAGCAAAGCTCTATTCAAATGAAAAAGGCAGTTCAGTGCAGCCGTCCAGAGAAACCAATGAAGAAATCACAGCATTGAATCAGGATTGGTAGCGGTCTCACGTTGACAAATCGCACTAATTAATGGGGCTCGCAAATCATCAAGATCCGCTGCTGGCAGCTCCCTTTGCAGTTGCCAACCAATGAAGTCCCACATGTGCTCGATGGGAGACAAGTCTGGAGACGCTGTAGGCCATGGTAGCACTTTTAGGCCACACAGGCTGCTCGCGGTAGCACGAGCAACATGAAGCCTGGCGTTGTCGTGTTGAAAAACGGCTCTGGGGACATTTTGGAGAAATTACCAAACCACTGGTATTTTGTATTTTTAAACTATGATGAGCCCTGGTTAAAAAAAGGGGTAGTACAATCCATTTAAAGGCTATGGTTTCCTTTAACAATGAAAACAATGATTTTTACATGTTATTACTTTTAGTTATTAAAATTACACCAAGTCTGAAATTGTAATTTCTTTATTCACTTTCAACCCTCTCAATAACCAATATGCAGCCTGATGCAAGCTTCCGATTTTTCTCATGTGGGAGAGTCTCTCTCAGCAATATAGGCTGGATGTGAGCTCTGTGTGTATACAGGGTGATGCTGTCTTGAGTAGCTCATACACCAACATAACTTCTATCCTGTAATTATTTTCTCTCTTCATGTACCTTTCTTCTAATCTGCCACCTACTTTCTCTGCCCTCCCGAAGCCTCTACATGCTTTCTCTCCGTCTACACTATGGTGATCTATGTAAAACCCCCTCCCTACTATTATGTCTAACACTGAGATTTGGGAGAAGAAAAGCAAGGAGCCATCAGAAACACTCATGGTTTTTCATCAGTTTTGCAGATCACTCCGCTAGATAAAGGACTTGCAGACATTCTGCAGCAGAAAAAGCTAGATATTTTTTTTAATGCAGTGGACAATAGGAAGCAAATGAACAATAATAAATAAAAATTCTGTGTGAAAGTGTACATAGCCTTTAATAAAAAGATTTAAAAAAAAAAAATCCTACAAGAAAAATAAAAAAAATTATGCAAAAAATGTTTAGTGGTAAACACAAATTGCCTCTTATTTCACAGCTAATAATGAATTTTGAGAATTTACCCTAAATATTCAGTGATGTGATGAGAATAAGATCTTTAATTAGATATAACTTATGTTCTGAGCTTTTCTAGCGGATCACCTGCATGATGGAGCGGAGCGGAAACAGTCAGTTATTGAGAACTTACCCTGTAGAGAGGATGGCACTCGTCCTTGAAGCATGGTGCCAAATGGGCATAGATCTGCAGGCTGTAGTAATAAGCTGCCAGCTGAAGCGACAGAGCAGAATGCGATTGCTTTTCAAAGCATTTGTTGGCGTCGAGCACCTACGAAAAAATGAGTGAGATAGAAATGACTTGGCTAAAGGAAAACACGCAAGCCTCTGATTTAAAGCCTCTGACGGTGGAGTGGCTGCAATGCTGTGTGCAATGGCTTACGAGAGACTGCAGCTCGGCTAATTAATGCCTCTTTTACATAATCTTTAAATAATTACGCCGCTTATCAATTTCACTTAGAGACGGGATTTCATAGCACAGTCAAGGGATGAAGCTGCAAACCAAGTACCGTGCGGCCAGAGAGACACGGCGTGATACGGACAAGTCGGATGGGGCCCGAGGCAAGGTATGAAATGTCTAGCATAGTACTGTGCAAAAGTTGTAAGAATACTTTCCAAAATAGAAGTATTAATAGTTTATTTTTATCAATTAACAAAAGAGAAATCTAAATCAAATTAATATTTGGTGTGACCGTCTTTTTCTTCAAAAACAGAATAAATTCGTCAAAGGGATCTTATAGTACTATAGTCAGCTGTAGGAGTAACCAGTTATACCAAACAGGTGATAATGGTTATCATTTTTATCTGTAGGTTAAAAGAGTGGCGTTAACAAAAAAAAAAAAAAACAGATGTGTAGGAGGTTTAAAACTGGGTGAGGAACAGCCAAACACTACTACAAAGGTGAGGTTGTGGAAGGCTGTTTTATGTCATAGGTCATACACCATGGCAAGACTGAGCACAGCAAGAAGACAGAAGGTAGTTATACTGCATCAGCGAGGTCTCTTCCAGGCAAAAATTACAAAGCAGACTGGGGTTTAAAGATGTGCTTTTTAATCGGTTTTGAAGAAGCACCTAAAAATGGCAACGTTGAAGTTCGTACATGAAGTGGTCAGCCAAGAAAACTTAGTGCAGCAGAAGAAAGACACATCGTGCTTACTTCTCTTTGATATCAGAAGATGCCCAGCAGTGTCATCAACTCAGAACATTTATCAACAAGTGGGACCCAGCTACATACATCTATTGTTCGGAGAAGTATGTACAGAGGTGGTCTTCATGGGAAAATTGCGGCCAAAAAGTCATGCTCAGATGGGCAAAAAAAAAATATAGTAACTGCAGTGCAGTTACTAGCGCTCAGGATTTTTGTGTCAAAATGTGAAATATTTGGCTGTAACAGAAAAAACAGTTCATACACAGAAGGACTGGAGAGTGGCACAATAATGAGTGTCTGTAAGAACAGTGAAGCATGGTGGAGGGTCCTTTTAAGTCTGGGACTGCATTACAGCAAATGGAATTGGGGATTTAGTAGCAATGGAAGAAAAAGTTCTCCAGCACTATCCACAGGCATCAATGAGGAAAACACCCCATTATAGGTAGCGGTTGGGATCCTTAATTGTGGCTGGGTTAGGAATGTTCCATAGTGCTCAGTGATACAAAGCAAAATCACTGAACAATCCAATTTCAGATAATGTAATCCTGTGTACTCAACAAATGTTCATTCAATTTCCTTTATTCATGGATAGCAGTTACATGGGAAGAATAGACCTATGGCCATTTCACATGTGAATACACTTTCTCAAGGCCTCATGGGAATATCACATCACCATGTGTTAAATACACACTCCTTGCAGAAGGATTTGCACAAGCCGACATCAACAGAAGATTAGTGGTTAAGTTTCCCAAGATGTTTGGAACAACTTCTCTGCCGAGATAATTCAAAAACTTTGTTTTAAGTAATACTTCTACCTAGAAGAATCGGTAAAGGCAATGGGCAGTCACAAGAAATATTGATTTGATTTAAAATTCTCTTTTATTCATTCACTTTGCATTTTGTTGTTTGATATTAATAAACTATTAACATTTCTGCTTCTGGAAGCATTATCACTTGGCAGCTCGGATTGATTAAGAGCAGGCTGTTCTATAACATCTGCATGGGGACAGGAAGAAAGTGTCCCGTTCTTCAATCATCTCATCAATGAGGCATGAAATTGGCTGCAACAGAAAGGAAACTAAAAATGGATGTCATCCAGGATACCCACCCTTCCAGTCACCAGAACAAAAAATGGGACTTCATCGCTTCATGTCCTGACTCAGACCTCCGGTATTGGCCAGTGATGGGATTGAGTCGGTAGCAGTCAGTTGTAGCAGTCAGATGACAATTTATAACTAGAGTTCACTAAAAAAATTCCCTTTGCCGAAGTCCAGTATTAAATTTGGTGTGCCATGGCAGCCAGACCATGGCAATCCCTGGTCTGACATCCTTTCCGACTTTGGCATTCAATAGGCCCTCGAAATGAAGTTTCGTAGGGGAATACGGAAAAAGCATGAGAAGCATTGAGGGACCTAGTAAATGTTAGATGTTGAGCCAAGCGTGCCGGAAGTGAAGACTGCAATGTTCCGGCTGCCACACAGGGCTAGAATGGACGCCGGACCAGGGAAACGCAAATCTTTTTGCTCAACTCTACTTTTAGCAATCAGTTTATATACACTGCTCAAAAAAAATAAAGGGAACACTCCAATAACACATCCTAGATCTGAATGAATGAAATATTCTCATTGAATACTTTGTTGAATGTGCTGACAACAAAATCACACAAAAATCATCAATGGAAATCAAATTTATTAACCAATGGAGGCCTGGATTTGGAGTCACCCCCAAAATTAAAGTGGAAAAACACACTACAGGCTGAAACAACTTTGATGTAATGTCCTTAAAACGAGTCAAATTGAGGCTCAGTATTGTGTGTGGCCTCCACGTGCCTGTGACCTCCCTACAACGCCTGGGCATGCTCCTGATGAGGTTGCGGATGGTCTCCTGTGGGATCTCCTCCCAGACCTGGACTAAAGCATCCGCCAACTCCCGGACAGTCTGTGGTGCAATGGTGGATGGAGAAAGACATGATGTACCAGATGTGCTCAATCGGATTCAGGTCTGGGGAACGGGCGGGCCAGTCCATAGCTTCAATGTCTTCATCTTGCAGGAACTGCTGACACACTCCAGCCACATGAGGTCTGGCATTGTCCTGCATTAGGAGGAACCCAGGGCCAACCGCACCAGCATATGGTCTCACAAGGGGTCTGAGGATCTCATCTCGGTACTTAATGGCAGTCAGGCTACCTCTGGCGAGCACATGGAGGGCTGTGCGGCCCTCCAAAGAAATGCCACCCCACACCATTACTGACCCACTGCCAAACCGGTCATGCTGAAGGATGTTGCAGGCAGCAGATCTCTCTCCACGGCGTCTCCAGACTCTGTCACGTGTGTCACATGTGCTCAGTGAGAACCTGCTTTCATCTGTGAAGAGCACAGGGCACCAGTGGAGACTTTGCCAATCCTGGTGTTCTGTGGCAAATGTCAAGCGTCCTGCACGGTGTTGGGCTGTGAGCACAACCCCCATCTGTGGACGTCGGGCCCTCATACCACACTCATGGAGTTGGTTCCTAACCGTTTGTGCAGACACATGCACATTTGTGGCCTGCTGGAGGTCATTTTGCAGGGCTCTGGCAGTGCTCCTCCTGTTCCTCCTTGCACAAAGTTGGAGGTAGCGGTCTTGCTGCTGGGTTGTTGCCCTCCTACGGCCCCCTCCACGTCTCCTGGTGTACTGGCCTGTCTCCTGGTAGCGCCTCCAGCCTCTGGACACTATGCTGACAGACACAGCAAACCATCTTGCCACAGCTCGCATTGATGTGCCATCCTGGATGAGCTGCACTACCTGAGCAACTTCTGTGGGTTGTAGAGTCCGTCTCATGCTACCACGAGTGTGAAAGCACAACCAACATTCAAAAGTGACCAAAACATCAGCCAGAAAGCATTGGTACTGAGATGTAGTCTGTGGTCCCCACCTGCAGAACCACTCCTTTATTGAGTGGGTCTTGATAATTGCCAATAATTTTCATCTATAGTCTATTCCATTTGCACAACAGCATGTGAAATTGATTGTCAATCAGTGTTGCTTCCTAAGTGGACAGTTTGATTTCACAGAAGTTTGATTTACTTGGAGATATATTCTGCTGTTTAAGTGTTCCCTTTATTTTTTTGAGCAGTGTATTATGTTTAAAAAAAGGGGAAAGAGAGAAAACACTTTTTCAAGCAAAGTCGGCGAGTATAAGTGTGACTATTAAAATTAAAGCCTCTCACCTGCTGGGGTTATGCAGATAGAGCACAACTCCATACAACATGTGAACAAATACACATTGGTGCAACTGGCCTGGTTGCTGTGAAATAGTATTTCAAGGAGAGTTCTAGCAAAGCGTAACCAGGAGGAGAAAATCCAGGGGACCGGCGCTCTTAAAAGCAAAAAAAGGATCATTCACTTGAGTTGATGAAAATGAGAAAAAAAAAATAGTTTCAGTTGCACCCAGCCTTCCTCAGGTAGTAATGTATTAAAAAAAACAATGGTGTCTCCTGAGGAAGGCTGGGTGCAGTCGAAACCTGCTGTTTTTTTTATATACATTTTTATTCTCCTTTATATCAAATCCGGTGAATAATACATTATTTGCCTTTGGGAGCCCAGTTACCTGGATTTTCTCCTCCCCTTTAACAATCAGTTTGGAAACAGCTGTAAAACTGCACATCCAGATGGGGGTGTTTTTACTATATTATAAGCGCTTAAGAAACAAGGTTTTCTTCATGGAGGAGGGAGGGATTGATAAATATGGTGACAGGTGTCAGGACTATCACAAGTAGTGAAGATAATGGTGGTATAAAAGTAGATTCTCATGATTATTACTATTTGCTAACAAAGTCAGAGGGGGACTGTCACGGGTGTGTCAGAGGATACAGACAGTCGCCCTGCAGTTGGTTGCAGGAGATCTCTACGTTTGGCATTACAGACACCTTCTTAGAGGCTGTCTCTAGGACCCAGCGGCTACTTTCCTCTGGCTAAATACCACCCTGGCATGGGTGTACCTGTTGTGTGTCAGAGGGAGGTGTTGGCGATATTCATTACTCCTTGAGAAGGCTTGAGCGAGAGCAGCACTTCTTCCTCTCTGGTGTTTGAGGACGTGGGCGCATTTGTCTGGAGTCATCTAAAGCCAAGCAATTTTCCCTTGTTTGTCCTCCCTTGTTGTCTTTAGTGTTCAGTGGGGATTGACTAGTGCTCATCCCCTTCCTTCCCTAGCCAGGGACAAGCGCCTGGTAAAGACAGGGCGAGAAACGAGTGTGGCGATTTGTGAAGGGCCAATATAGGGACGTTAGTGGAGACAGGGTAATATTCTATCAGCCAGGAGGTCTCCAACCCCCACTTTCCCTAGAGTCTAGGCTTCCTTTCCCTCTTCCCTTTGTATTGCACTAAGTCTTTCCCACATCTTGTGTGACCCCCTTTTACCGCCCATAATTTAGAACACAATAATCAACATGTGCCAGGCTTCCCTTTAAAGAGGTTGTCCGGGCTAACGATACGGATGACCCATCCTTAGAAATAAACTCTGAACAGGTCATGAATATAGTAAGTTGGGACAACCCCTTTAAATGTCCTTTATGGTTCAGTATACAGATGTGGCAATCTCCAAACTAACCGGTGGCACGTTCGACTATTCGAATGGAAGGGTATAAGCGGACCTTCTACACAAATAGCGCAGAAGCACCAGAGCAATATGGAGGAATTAGAAAAAAAAAAGATGGAGACATACCTGAGGGAGGGCGAGTAGATACGCAACAGACAAGGTGATATCATTCGGCAAAGTGTCGCTCGCCAGCTGCAGCAGAACTGGAAGATAAGAAGAGACATACACAGGTATGATGGTGAATAGATGAGCGGGAGCTCCTGCGCTCGTTACACCGCGCACAAGAATGATTTGCGTAATTTAAATGAAATGCTCGTTGGTATGATTCACGGCACAGATTGCGGGAGCCGGGGCTGTAATACTGCCTTACGGTAATTGTTAGGCAAAATATTTCACGTTGCAGCTAAACAGCATAAAACAGATGCTGCGGCAGATTGTGGGAACATAGCCGCTCACAATTCAGTGGGATAATCAGCGGGTCATAAAAGAAAATCAACTCCTGGAAGGAAGTCGACGGCTGTTCGGGGGAAAAAAAAGTGCAGGGTCGGTCGGATCCAATAAATGAGCAAATAAATCCTTTACTGCTCCCATTTTCTTTAATAGAAATGCCAATTCCATAATAGGCAACAAAAAAATATAATGGAGGATTATTCCGGAATGGGACGATTCATACGGGTTATTCTGCCTTGAAGAGGACATTGCAGCTTTCCTGAAATGTCTATTGTGTTCCCCTTAGGAAACTATTCTGAAGAAGCCTTTATAAGAACTCTGGGCTCTACCCTCTGTTATTCCTCCTGGAAAATACTTGACTATCAAAGGAAAGAGTGCTAATCTAAGATTACGATTTTCTATGCAAACATTAAAGTGGATCTGCCACCATATTTCAGGATACAAACAACAGATTTATTAGACCTGATGAGGCTGCAACACTTACTCTGTAGATCCATGTCAGAATGGCTGTATGATAATGCTATTAAAACAAGCATTTTAGGAAGCCAGAAAGTGAGAGCTCATATGTCCAAGTTAATTCAGTATCCAAAAACCCAGCCTGACTAACAACTGCAGCTTGTACTGAGCAATGCGAGATCTCTGCAGGGAGGAGGGACACGGAGGAGCGGTTATTCAGGCTACGTGGGTTGAGATTGTGCTTAAACTTTCATAAAGGATTATACTCTGACACTCTAAGCACACCAGTCTCACCAGGTCTAAGGGATCTAGTTAATGTATGCAGTTTCTATTGTGAAATCCGGAGATCAATCCTTTCTAACAGCTAAAGTGGCCATAATAAAAAAAAAAAAAAAAAAATACTTACCTCCCAGATCGACATCACTCTTTCACTGTCAGAATTGTCTCCTCTGGGCAGTCATGTGACATTATGTTATGTGGTTGCTGCAGCCAATCAGCTGCTGATCGGCTGCAGATGTCATGCAAGGTGAAGAAAGGAATAAGTGTACGACGGTAAGAGGGGGAAGGGAGCCCAAAACCTAGGGAAAGGGGGAGTGGAGACCCCAAGGCAGATTTAATGTTACCCTGACTACCCTGTCGTACCTATATAGATTCCACACCTATCGCCGAGCAGGAAACCTAATCCCTGTATGTTCCTAGAGCTAGGCCCTAGGTAGGAGGGGACGGGGTGAACACTAGTCAGGCCCCATTTTAACTAAAGACAATATGGTAAACAAACTAAGGGGATACACTTAGCTTGAGAAGACACCAAAGAGATAATTCCAACTATCCTCTAAGGGAAGTCCAAGAAGAATCTAGCCGACTACTAGTACTCCAGGCATAGACAGTGGAACATAGAACTATCACCGGCGACTCTCTGGAGACAAAGTTTTTAACTACGAAGCAAGGGTGTGTCAATTAGCAGCAGAAGGTGGAGGTTGCTGCTGGGTCCTAAAAAAAGAAGGATATCACTACACTACAGAGATGAGAGGATCAAGAAGGTGTCTGCAATGCCAAGCACAGTGACCTTCTGCAGCCGGATCCAGAGCGACTGTCTGTTATACTTGACACACAAATGACAGCAGCCTTTCAGTTTTCAAAGGTTATGTGATCACCGGGAGAGAGAGTGCTAACAACAAAGGAGCTGTGCTGATCTGGGAGGAAAGAATATGTTTTTTTTTTTTTTTTTGGGGGGGGGGGGGTTATTGGGTTGACAACTCAGCTTAAAAAACGTATATGTCGTAGTCATGTGGTTAGCGCGCCTTATCCCTTTCTACGTGACCAAAAGCCATGCTATGTCCCACACTATACAAACACTGCCAGGAGACAACACATGTGTAAAAAGGGTGCCAGGCCCCATAGATTTCCACCCAAGGCCTCCATAAACATGCAAGCTCAGCTGGCCATGCATGTTTTGTTCAATATGGAGTCGGGAATAAGCTGCTGCCAGACACCTCTGAAAACAACAACTTCTGTGGCAAAAAAAATAAAAAATAAGGGTGGGGCATAATGAAATCTAGGTGTGTGGTCCTTGTTCCCCAAATTAAATTAAATGCAAAAATGATTTTCCTACCAACGAGCAAAGGAGAAAAGCCATATATACCCTACACCTTCAGCCTCTCTATTTTTCTAATATGGTAGTTAAGGGTCCATTACATGCCCCTCCCCCTCCCTTCTATAAGACCCACTATATGGCATGAACTCATTAAGTACTAGTAATGTGGCAATGTGCACCGATATAATACCGCTACGCTGCCATCATTTGGCCTATGGATGAATCTGGTTGTAATTATTTCCTAAATTCGATACATTGTGATCTCGGTGATAAGATTTGGAAAAGCATCAAGTGGCTCCAGCGCTTCACGCAGTTTACCGAACTGATCATCTTGTGAAGAATTAAGCTTTAATGATTAATACGGCTGAGTAATATGCTCCTGGCTGTGCAATCTCTCCCGCACCCAGCGCTTCTGTCATTAATACATCTATTGTTCTCATCCGAACAGCGGAGATCTGAAGGAGACATTACAAAATAAACAGCTTCCGCCGACATAAATTGCTCTAATTGCTTTACAATTCTGATAGAACATGAAAAAATGCAATAAAAAACTATTGGTTTAATAATCCTCATTTTATTAAACCCCTTTTCATTTTCATTCATAATAGAAAACACCCGGAGAGGTTTTTATCCATAAATTCGGAATTCTCTTCCATTATTCAGATAACGTGTTCACGGGAAAATTTGCACAGCGCAGATAACAATTATCAGAGATCAGTTCAAATTAGTCAAAATCTGATCTTTCTGGTTGGTTAAAAGTTGTTTTCTATGCCATAAATACATCAAGGACTTCGCATAGTCGAAAAAAAAAAAAAAGACTTTAAGGCTTAAGATCACCAAGCACAATGCTAAGAGTCGGAAAAAGTGATATACAGCACATTCCGCATTGGATTCTGGCTGTTTGATGCAAATACTTTTATGCTCAAAAATGACAAAAGTATTCTCGGAGTATTCATTTGTAAATTTGCCTGAAGAAGGAGCCCCTGTGGTCTGAAAGTATGTAGATAGATAGATAGATAGATAGATAGATAGATAGATAGATAGATAGATAGATAGATAGATATATTTTTTTTTTTTTCCCCTGGTTAGCCAATAAAGGTATCACTCCGATAATACTTTGTCATTTTTGGGCATAACAAAGTATTTACAATGATTTTTCTGGCTAACTCGGTACCACAATATAATTTTTTAGTGTACACCATCATTCTGGTTGGTTACGTGTTGTTGTTTTCAACGCCATAAATACATCATGGGCTTTGCATTGTTTAAAAAATGTCTTAAAGGCTTAAGATCACCAAGCACAATGCCAAGAATCGGAAAAAGTGATGCACGGCACTTTCCGTATTGGATTCTGCAGAGATGGATTAACTTTCTGACTGATGAATTTGGGTTTCGAGAATGTCAGGAGAATTTTATCTACTAAAGGAAAAAAGTCATGGGTAACGTATGGCATTTACGTATAGATGTCTATCTTCTAAAAGAGGAGTAAACAGCTTTTGTACGGTCTCAGAACATAATCAGCGAGGACACGCACAACAATCATTAGCCTTTTCACAGTCTGCGGAGCTGAGTAGACCGGTCATAAATAAAACATATTTCGGGGAATTAATTTTTAAGGACACTGGCATTCATCTTCAAAATGCCAACGACGGCGTCGAAACATCTAAACAATAATTACACTTGCCATAAAAGTCGAAAAGGAATAAATTGTACATCTGGACATGGGGAGAAAAAAAAAATAGACAAAGCTTCTCTAACAGCCTATTATGTCACTGGCATTGAAGGCCGAGCGCCAGCGTCTAACGGCTCTGCGGATACGATTATGTTTATTGCTACAGCTCAACAAACGCATTTAAATGGTGGTCAATGCCATAAAGCTCAGCGGACTAGGTAAACACTATCCGAAGCAAATAGCGCGCTTAATTTCCTGCTCTTTTTTTTTTCAAAATAGATTATTCTACTGCCCGGATTTTTATCTCTCAAGGTTAAGGTTTGCAAAGCTGTACGGAGAGGCGGCAGAGTGCTCTGCGGCTCAATGCTCTACGGCTCAGTGCTCTGCGGCTCTGCTGCTGCACGATTCATGGCAGTCGGAGCGCTCACGGCTATGGTAAAGCACGGCCCTCTGGGGGGCCACGTTATGGATCGGCTTCATTTCTATAGCTGGCAGCTGTACTTAGAATTCAGTAAAAAATGGGAAATATTCATAAATTTGTATTTTTATACAGGTTGCTTGGCTTGGAATTGCTTTTACAGCAAAGTAAAGCAATGATATATATATATATATACACACACACATACACTTATATCTATATATAATATATATATATATATACACATATACATACACTTATATCTATATATAATATATATATATATATACACATATACATACACTTATATCTATATATTTTATCTATCTATCTATATATATATATATATATATATATATATATATATATACATATATACAGTACAGACCAAAAGTTTGGACACACCTTCTCATTTAAAGATTTTTCTGTATTTTCATGACTATGAAAATTGTACATTCACACTGAAGGCATCAAAACTATGAATTAACACATGTGGAATTATATACTTAACAAAAAAGTGTGAAACAACTGAAAATATGTCTTATATTCTAGGTTCTTCAAAGTAGCCACCTTTTGCTTTGATGACTGCTTTGCACACTCTTGGCATTTTCTTGATGAGCTTCAAGAGGTAGTCACCAGAAATGATCTTCCAACAATCTTGAAGGAGTTCCTAGAGATGCTTAGCACTTGTTGGCCCTTTTGCCTTCACTCTGCAGTCCAGCTCACCCCAAATCATCTCGATTGGGTTCAGGTCTGGTGACTGTGGAGGCCAGGTCATCTGGCGTAGCACCCCATCACTCTCCGTCTTGGTCAAATAGCCCTTACACAGCCTGGAGGTGTGTTTGGGGTCATTGTCCTGTTGAAAAATAATTGATGGTCCAACTTAACGCAAACCGGATGGAATAGCGTGCCGCTGCAAGATGCTGTGGTAGCCATGCTGGTTCAGTATGCCTTCAATTATGAATAAATCCCCAACACTGTCACCAGCAAAGCACCCCCACACCATCACACCACCTCCTCCTCCATGCTTCACGGTGGGAACCAGGCATGTAGAGTCCATCTGTTCACCTTTTCTGCGTCGCAGAAAGACACGGTGCTTGGAACCAAAGATCTCAAATTTGGACTCATCAGACCAAAGCACAGATTTCCACTGGTCTAATGTCCATTCCTTGTGTTCTTTAGCCCAAAGAAGTCTCTTCTGCTTGTTGCCTGTCCTTAGGAGTGGTTTTCTAGCTGCTATTTTACCATGAAGGCCTGCTGCACAAAGTCTCCTCTTAACAGTTGTTGAAGAGATGTGTCTTCTGCTAGAACTGTGTGTGGCATTGACCTGGTCTCTAATCTGAGCTGCTGTTAACCTGCGATTTCTGAGGCTGGTGACTCAGATAAACTTATCCTCAGAAGCAGAGGTGACTCTTGGTCTTCCTTTCCTGGGGCGGTCCTCATGTGAGCCAGTTTCTTTGTAGCGCTTGATGGTTTTTGCAACTGTACTTGGGGACACTTTCAAAGTTTTCCCAATTTTTCAGACTGACTGACCTTCATTTCTTAAAGTAATGATGGCCACTCGTTTTTTCTTTACTTAGCTGCTTTTTTCTTGCCATAATACAAATTCTAACAGTCTATTCAGTAGGACTAACAGCTGCGTATCCACCTGACTTCTGCACAACACAACTGATGGTCCCAACCCCATTTATAAGGCAAGAAATCCCACTTATTAAACCTGACAGGGCACACCTGTGAAGTGAAGACCATTTCCGGTGACTACCTCTTGAAGCTCATCAAGAGAATGTCAAGAGTGTGCAAAACAGTCATCAAAGCAAAAGGTGGCTTCTTTGAAGAACCTAGAATATAAGACATATTTTCAGTTGTTTCACACTTTTTTGTGAAGTATATAATTCCACATGTGTTAATTCATAGTTTTGATGCCTTCAGTGTGAATGTACAATTTTCATAGTCAAGAAAATACAGAAAAATCTTTAAATGAGAAGGTGTGTCCAAACTTTTGGTCTGTACTGTACATAAATATACACACACATATACATCACTTATATCTATATATATATATATATATATATATATATATATATATATATATATATATATATATATCTCTATATATATATATATATATATATATATATATATATATATATATATATATATATATATATATATATATATAATATATCTATCTCAATATTTAATGCTTTGAACAGATAATAATTGCCTGGTGTGCACTTTTACCAGTAAAGCATTTCATTATAAATCCAGATGCAATTTGCATGGATCCGCCATAATGTACCGACTGGTCGTTACCAGCTCATTGATTTACGGACCCA
Source organism: Phyllobates terribilis (assembly GCF_046119375.1). Taxonomy (NCBI): domain Eukaryota; kingdom Metazoa; phylum Chordata; class Amphibia; order Anura; family Dendrobatidae; genus Phyllobates; species Phyllobates terribilis. Next base: position 129,976,594 of record NW_027362763.1, on the reverse strand, counting down.
TTAACACTGTATGATCCAAGCCAACTGCCGTTCGGTGTGTTATTGACAGCACATCTCCTTTACATGAGCAATGTGCTGCCGAGAATGATGAATAGCAAAGAGCCAGATTCAACATTTGCGGGTTTTTTTCATTTAAAGCCACTTTTTTTATTACCTTGTGGCATACATTAATGTTATTAGCAAAAAAAACTTCAAAATAGCGCACATGGTTCATGAGTTTTGGGCATAATCAAAAATGTGCTTTTTGTCTTTAAAGGGGTTGCTCCCTTTCGAATATAATTCACTCCTTGCTATGTTTTGTTTAAAAAAATAAATAAAAACACACAAAACCTCTATTCTCACCTTCCCTGGGTCCACCAGCAAGTCTCAGCCGTTAGTCCAAGTATGTGGCATCGGCTTTGGTAGACCAGGGAAAGGTGAAGCCAGCATAGATTTTGAGGGACAAATTATTTTTGTAAAGGAACAACCCCTTTAACCTTTTTGTGACAATTTGGCGAAAAAAGTTGAAGGTTCTGCTAAACTGTTCAAAAACGTGCACAGAGATACCTGACGTACATAAAATTACCCAAGAGAGGGTGGACAGAAGTATATTTTGACAAACATTTTGTATGTGCGTGCATCACTCTGTACGTATGAACTGCGTGTATGCATGTATCTGTTTGTATGTCTCTGTATGTATGTGCTCTGTGTATGCATGCATGTCTCTGTATGTATGTGCTCCATGCATTCATGTATCTGTATGTATGTGCTCTGTGTATGCATGCATGTCTCTGTACGTATGTGCTCCATGCATTCATGTATCTGTATGTATGTGCTCTGTGTATGCATGCATGTCTCTGTATGTATGTGCTCCATGCATTCATGTATCTGTATGTTTGTGCTCTGTGTATGCATGTATCTGCTCTTTGTATACATATGTGTGTGTGTATGCCTGGAGTATACATGTGTGTGCTGTATGTATATACATTTGTGTGTAACATACAATACATGGGTCACATACAGTGTGTGTGTTTAGCATCCGCATTTAAATTCCAGCAGACAAGATAAAGTATAAACATCGCTCAAAGAACGAGCAAAATGCTTCTCATTCATCGGGTTATTGGATTGTTTATTCCCATACTGCACCTCTTGTATGTGCCCGACATGGAGCACAGAATCAGTGAGGACCTAGATTGTGCCTGCTTACAATTCATTGCACCAGATAAACCTTTTGCCCTTTCATTGGGTGCTTGCCATGCTGCTTGAATGAGCCAATAATCAGGAAAAAAGGGAAAATTCAGTTTGAAGGAAGAACGGATATTTCTAATATAATGAAAAGTTAGAGAACGCTCCAATGTAATATGAATTCTTTTCTTTTTTAAAGATCTTTGCTGATTTTAAATTAAATCTGTCAGTAGGATCAACCCTCTTAAGTGATCCATAAGAGCATGCAGGTCATAGAAAATTCAATAAAATGACACCTTGATATCTGTGATCTAAAGTCTTATTCCAGAGAAATCCACATTTTCCTAATTTGTAAATGAGTTGTTATGATCTATGGGCCGGACATCGATCTCCCTGAGAATCTGCCTCCGGAGATTATTTTAAATGAAAGGGGGAGTTACTAGTTTGAGACATGTAGATAAGGAGAGAGGACTGTCAGTCATTACAAGTCTCACACTGGTAACTCCCCCTTTCATCTAAAAAAATCTCCGGAGGCAGATTCTCAGGGAGATCTATGTCCGGCCCATAGATCTTAACAGCTCATTTACATATTAAGACAAAATGTGAATTTTTTTGGAATAAGACATCGGATCACAGATATCAAGGTATCATTTTACTCAACTTTCTATGATGTACATTCCCATATAAACGGCTTTGGAGGGTTGATCCTACTGACATGCTGCCCTTTAATAAAAAAACATTATCATGTCCTTCGAAATCATTGATACCTGTACTGTAAGGAGGTGTGCGCCAATGTGTTCACATCACACGGACTGGCTGGTCCCTACATTCAATTACTAAAGGAAGAGATCTTGAAAATAACTACAAAAGTACATTGGGAATTGTTAACATTTTTCATCCAGCAATGAATAACCGCCCTTCTCCGAAACTAAAACGTCCCTTTAACAAGGTGGGAAAACCCTTTAAATTATAGCACCTTTCCTCCAAATCCTGCGGCCACCACAAAAGCCTTTCCACTGTAGTCGTCACGTTGTGTAGTCTTCCAATAATCATTACCGGCAGTCTTCTAGCAACGGTTCAGTGTGGACAGAAACATTTCAGGACGACGGACAGCAGTTCTGTATATTACATGCCACAGTTCACTGAAAGCAGCTTTAATAGGCCGTAATGAAATAAAGGGTAACTTTGCCTTAAAGGGGTTGTACCAAGTATACAAGTTATCCCCTACCACACTTATTATAGTTTCCCTAGAAGATATTCTGATCAGATTTTTCAGTTGGACACGTCACCAATGAATACTTGGGTGCCAGGCCTGGGGCAGAGGAGGCTCGTCAGCCTCACCCCGACGTGAGGTCAGTGCGCTGCTGACCTCATCACAATGCTGCTGCTGCCAGCGCCACAGAGGCAGTGGAGACGGAGGACACCGGTAGGCGCTCAATGAGGAGCTGAAGATTAAATATGCTATCAACAGGCAGTGTGGGAGAAATATGGAAAGGGACAGTTTGGGGGGGATATTATGGAGACAGTTTTGGGGGGGGGGGTATTTTGTAGAGAGGCAGTGTAGAGGGGGATATTATGGACAGAGTCAGTGCGTGGGAAAATTATGGAGACTGGCAGTGTGGAGCAAATATTATGGAGACGGGAAATGTGGAGGGGACATTATGGAGAAGGCCAATGTGGGGGGACATTATGGAGATGGGCAGTTAGGGGGCTATTTTGGGCACAAAGCACAGTGAGGGGTAATTATTTATTCAAGGGCACAGCATGGGAGATATTTTCATTTATGGGGCAGTATAGTGTTCATCTTATTTTTAAGGGCACCGCGTCGGCAGGTGCTGCTGAAGATGGAGAAGAGGGAAGTCTGGTGAGATGAGTTCTGGGCGTGAAATCTCATCATTTTGTCTGTGCTACATGTAGACAAAAGGGATGAGAGTGACTCCAATCAGAAAAGATGTCCTCTATAAGGTACCTGGGTGGAAATGGTTATTTGTGATACTTGCCTGCGTCTTACCAGTACTGTGGTTCCTGTATCTTCGGCAGTGTGATGATGGCAGTTAATAACTCATAGTGCCACTGAAGCAATTATAAGCCCTAATGATTCAGCAGTGGAAGAGCCTTTTGGAGGTGACTTTGGAGGTAATCACTCACCCCTATAGGTCTATTTATTATGAAATGCTTCCTAAATTACTAGAATTAAGGAAAGTAATTGGAAAGACCCGGTCCAAAAAACCACATCAGTATTCCACGCCAGCCGGACTAGAGCACTACAAGTTTCCTACTACCTACCGGAGGTCTCTTCCGATTAGTAGACCCCATAGATGTCATGCAACATCGTGACATGACGTAGTCACATTGGAGGAGGGCCTACGAATCAGAAGAGGTGCCAAGGATGACGTCAGGTAGACATTGCAAATTGTTTTGCTCAACTCTACAAGTTACTTTTCACATCTTATTATAATGTCATGTGTATACAAAGTTTACAAAGCAAGTTGATAATTGTGTGCGTTGCCTAGTTGGACGGTGACAGTTATATATTCTGGTGGAACCGCAGTTCAACCCCATCTTCTAGAAGGCAACACTGCCATCTTCTAGGCAAAGGGGCCACCAAACAATGCACCAGTGCTCGTTGGGCTTCACCAATAATGAGTTCATTACAAGTACTAAACCTTTTATTTTTTTACCAGAACACCTCCAACTAGACGACCTGAATATCCCGAGTGACTTCAGAAATATATATTTTATATTCATCCGAACACCACGGCTTATTGCGGCCGTGAGCAATTACTTCTAAAAACCAATTTCTGCTGCTCTCGGTACGTCTGGCTCCTGCAATCAGCGGAGTGCCTTGTATATATTAAATATTACTTGGATACGGTGGGGTCAGAGGCCGGGTTCTCCTGGTGAGACTGAAATAACTGCATTTAGAGTCTATGAATAAATACCGAGCGTGCCGTCTGGTGTAATGAATGGACGGGGTTATTTATGTTATCCCCCCTGCTTTATGTAACTGATGTGCTGGCATATGATATGCATGGGGGAGATTTGTGATCCTGATTAAATGAGACGTGTCAGTCTGTTATCTCTCCACCCGGTCAACTCCAATCTGATTAACTTACACTGTCGATTATCTCCATCTATATTGGGGACGGATGGATGTCTATTATCCTTCATGGACAGCATATTTAACTGCTTAATATCCCCCTATATAAAGGGATATTCTAACCCTTGAAGAAAAGAAGAAGTGATAAATGTCTGATCTGTGGAACTAGGAGCCACATTCACTGTCCCCCGGCCACGGCAAATAGCAGTAGAGGTGGAATGTAGTGATGTGATCGCATCTACTGTCTGCCGGTGGCGCCTTCCTCCACCATTGTATTGACCGCTATTTATAGCGGTAAAATTGGGACACGTGAGGGGGAGGCAGCTGCATCGTACGGCCCGTGGGTCAGTGTTTTCAGGCCTCCATGTCACACTTTTCCCAGGCCTGCACTACAAGCAGCAGTAGTATTCAAGCTCATCCATCATTGCACAAAAAAAAGTCTCCTCCCCACCGAGCTAACATGTATCATTCTCTATGTATTAACTTGGAAACCTCTTAAAGGTAATCTATCAGCAGGTCTTGAATATTTAATGTGAGAGCATCATGATGTAGAGGCAGAGACCTTGAGTTCAGTGATGTATCACTTATTGAGCTGCAAGTGGTAGTTTCAATAAAATCATTGTTTTATCAGCAGGAGTTAATCACTAGAAGACCAACTGTCTGGTGCCTCCTAGTCAATGGCTGTGTAACCCCGCCCCCAAAACTGATTAGCAGCTTTCTGTCAATGTAAAGAGTACACAGAAAGCAGCCAATCAGAGGTGTGGGCGGGGTTATACACAGCTCAGCATGCAGAGCACTGCTAGATCGGCAGCAGAGGAAACAGTTTTATCAAAACTGCAGCAAGGAGTCTAGTAAGTGATACATCGCTGGAATCGGGGTTTCTGCCCCTACATCATGCTGCCCTCGGATTTCATATTATAAACCTGGTGAAAGATTCCCTTTAAATTTTTGCTTATTCCCACAATCATCTGTAAGCAATGTCTGACCATTATGCAGAAAACGTAGCAAGTTACCATTCAGATTTCACAAAAAAAAAACTGCATTCATATAAATGATGAGCAGGAAAACTGCTGTAAAAGTAGAGATAAATCAGCCGGCGTGCGATCCCACACCGAACATTCACATCCATTTCACTTTCTCTTTGTAGCGGCTTTTATTTTAGGATTAATGTTGTTCTAAGAATATATTTTACTAGAGAAGCGACAGCTCCTTAATCCATGAACCCCTAAAACACATTTATGAGATACCGACTACATTAAAATGTGCAATTAGTACATTTTCTATGTGCAGTTTTAATGAATAAGTACAAAGAGTATGAAAGTTCTTTCTTTTTTTTTTTTTTTTTTACACATACATATATAGTCGACTCGATTGATTTATTCTTTTCTACAATTTACGAGTGCGACGTAATTTCTCGGAAAGAAATATCTTCAGTCAGATTAAGAAAAGCTTTGATGGCTTCAAGTAGAAAGGCAAACGACATTAATGTGTTATTACTTTTTAAGTATTATTCCCGCAAGAACACACAAACAGAGCGATCGCTGCCATCGTACAAAGGGAACACATAGAAGAGAATGATGGCTTTGTTTTGGGGAAAATTGTTTCTACATGTGTAATTTCGTGAGAAAATTAATGGAATGCGGAGATTCGTTTTCGAAACTTGCAACGTTTGGATAAGACTTCTTCCATTTAATGTATCAGTTAAATAATTCATCCTTCGTTCCCCTTAAATATCAATTGTTCAGATGATAGTCGAGCCCGAAGAATTTACAAGCAGGAAATGTGGCAATTATATGAAAGCCACAATAGATGCTCAGCCATGCAGATCCAGGATGGACCAAGTACATGACATTGATACCTGGTTATTGCACAGAAAAGGGAGTCCCCAACTGGAGATCTCCCACCAACACATCCATTCCCTAACAGGGCTCAAGAAAAGAGAACCGGTCACCGGATTCATGCTACCCAAACCAAGGGACCATATAGATTAGACCGGCATTGCCCCTAGCGCTGCTGCACTAGAGCGACAGGTCTCTCCCAAAGCTAGAGACCTCTTAATAACCTAGAGCAGGGGTGGGAAATTCATTTTCCAGACAGGCCACATGAGAGACCGTGACTGTTGGGGAGGCCGAATCAATAGGCTTAAATTAATTCTGCAGAATATTAATATCATATTACCGTAATAATTTTATATTAATATTAATGTTATCACTTAATATTGAGCAGAATTAAGTATGCTGACATTCCCCAATATACCATTTAAGCCCATACACAGAGCCCCTATATATACTAAGAGCCCCCACATAGCCTTCAAAATATAGTATGAACTCCCACTTATTCTCCCATAAACAGTATGAGCCCTCACAAAGCCTCCTATACAGTGTAAGCCCTCATATAGCCTCCTATACACAGTGTAAGACCCCACACAGCCTCCTATATACAGCATGAGCCCCCACATAGCCTCCTATAAACAGTATAGGCCCCTACAGAGCCTCCTACATACAGTATGAGCCCCCACACAGCCTCCTATATACAGTATGAGCCCTCACATAGCCTCCTACATACAGTATATGCCCCCATAGAGCCTCCTACATACAGTATGAGCCCCACATAGCCTCCTGTATACATGTTAACATCCCATACACATGCGGAAAAAAAACAGCATATGCTCACCTTGTTTCCGTTCCCCGGTGCTCAGACTCTGCTCTTTATGGTGCACTGATTCTAAGCCCAGCTGATGAGATGAAATGACGTCGTCACACATGTTGATTGGTGGAAAAAGATGCCAGCGGCCCAGTCTTCCACCAATGTATTCACCACTGTCTACATCCTGAGGATGCAGATAGCGGGCAAGAGCATTGTGTGGTTTGTGAGGCACTGTTTTAGCTCTCCTGCTGTCTTCAGTCCTCGGGACACACTGAAACAGCCAAAGGGCCGGATGTGGCCCGTGGGCCGCAGTTTGCCCAAGTCTGACCTAGAGCATCGCTGGGATCTCTAAAGTATATTTTCTCTGAAATTAAAATATACTGGGCAGCAATTGTACAGCCAGGGTCCAATTCATGAGGAACGCGGCTTGAGCAGCATGAATGAGGTGAAAGGTTCCCCTTAAGTATAAGATTGCTTTCTACTCTTTTTCAGTAGAGAGATGGCTCTGAAAACTTACAAGCAACAGTATGAATCTTGAGTCTCGATATTTAATTATTTTCATAAAATTCTTTGAGGCGGTGTTCACTTTACTACATTTTAAGAAAATATCTTTAAAAAATTCCAATCGGAATATAGACTGTGTACTCAGCTTAAGGCTAGGGATGCAATGTGACCAGATAATCATGATTCCATGTAATTATGGTCCATAGAAAATATACTTTAAAGATCCTCCCAGAATTGCTAAAGGAGATTGACAGGTCTTTCCCGAGTGTATACGAATAGAGAGACCTGTCAATCACCTGGAGCAGTGGAGGGAGAAGCCAGCAGGGAGTGGCACCGGGACTAGTCTAGTCTCCAGCTTTGGTCTTTGGCTGGATCTATAAATTATATTTTCTCTGAAACGTCTGAGAGCATCTCCCAACCCCCGCTACTCCATACACACACAAAGATAGGCCAGTCAGTCAAGGAGATCCAGGAGAGGAGAAGCCACCAAGGGTCGGCTTCAGACTACTCAGCCGAGATGCATAATCCCTGCTTGGCTTTTCGTGGTTTGTTTTCTGTGAAACACCGCAGAGTCTAAGAGTAAAATATGCACAGTTGCAATAAAGGAGCCGGTGTCTGATTTATGGTGTCCAAACCATGGATGACAGGTTCCCTTTAATTACAACCATGTGATTTAACCAGCATCGTGGCTCAGTGGTTACCACTGTCTGTCCAGCCAATAGAAGCATGGCAAACTAACTAAATGTGACAACTTAATTTAATCCATAAAGGAAACGGGTCAACAACCCACAATCTAATGAACTGCATCTCAAATTATGAGGCACTGGCTAAATTTTGGTGGAGGAGACAGATTTCATTGACGGGACCATATGCTGCACAATTCTTAGCATGGCTTCAGCAATATTAAAGGGGTTGGTAATCTCTATGTTCTAATTTCAAGAGCGCATTGCTCACTTGCCTCCCGACATCCTACTTGCCTGATGGCGGTGCGCTCCCCACTGACTTACAATCAGTGGTGTGAGTGCCAGGCTGGCCTGAATGATGAGGAATCACAGGCATCTGATGATCTGGCTAACTTCAGAGCCGCACTTAACAAGCTCTAATGGAGGCTTCTTGATCTTCCATTAAGCGTACGCTAGATTGTTGAAGGTCCCACCATTGACCACAAATGGAACCTTGGTTCCAAATTATCTACAAGATTATGTTATCCAAGATATTATCTTGGTTCCCAGTTAAGGCCCCGTCACACTTAGCGACGCTGCAACGATCCCGACAACGATACGACCTGTCAGGGATCGTTGCTGCGTCGCTATGTGGTCGCTAGTGAGCTGTCAAACAGGCAGGCTCACCAACAATCACGGGAACAGCGACATCGTGGAAAGAATCTTTCCACGATGTCCTGCTCCTGGTTACGAGCCTGCTGAAGCAGGAGCAGGCTGGTAACTATGGTAAACATCGGGTTACTAGGGGCACACGCGCACCTAGTAACCCGTTATTTATCATGGTTACCACTCAGCTACAGTGAGCGGGAGGTTACCGCTCACTTTAGCAGGCTCGTAACCATGATAAACAGTGGGTTGCTAAGTGCGCGTGTGCCCCTAGTAACCCGATGTTTATCATGGTTACCAGCCTGATCGCTGCTCCCGCTGGTCACACACAGCGATATGTGCTGACCAGCGGGAGAGCAACGACCAAAAAATGGTCCAGGACACTTTGCAGCGATCAGCGACCTCACAGCAGGGGCCTGATCGTTGCAAAGTGTCACACATAGCGACATCGCTGGTGAGGTCGCTGTTGCGTCACCAAAACCGTGACACAGCAGCGATCTCGCTATGTGAGACAGGGGCTTTAGCTACAAACTTGTGGCTAGAAGGAGCAGGAATGCAATGGAGATCAGGAATGCGTTCCATCATTTTAGTCAAATCTATGGCTTGCACAGCCGAAAACAGTCAAGCAAAGGACTCTGCAAGTATTGCCAGTCCCATAGATATTTGGTATAGTATGGGGAATACACTCGATAGCTGCCATGTTTTTTTATATCTTCTAGTTGCAATCTCACAACTAAAAGTAAGATCTGATATTCAGTGGGAGGCCCAGTGGTTGGACCTGGACCTACTTAGCATCTAGCGGATAGGTGAAAAATGCTTTAGGCAGCAATACCCATTTAAAGGGATGATCTTCTATACTCTTTCCATATACTCAAACAGTGCAGCTAATGATTGGCGGCAGTGAGCAGAGCGTGGCCCCTGGAATCTTTCTTTATGTGAATTCACAATGAATCTGAAGCATGAGACATCCCTGTACCTGCTGTTCACCTCTGGACTTACAACACAGGATTTATGTACACTCAGGGAACTATTTTCGGTGCTGAGCAATTTTAGCGATTTCCAGCAATTAAATGTCAAGCTCGGCATGCATATTAAAACTGGGGCAAGCAACGTGTGTCATTTCTTAGCGGTTCCTTGGACAAGAGAATTTACATTTTCCGCACAAAAGATCAGTCATGAATTTTTCATTTTCGCAATGACTGACGTTCCTCGAACAAGCAGTCGGCTTTCTACGTTCCAGGCAAACGTCTGGCTGGAAAAACAAGACTGAACTTTATTATAATATCAAAGTAAACGGAGTGCGAGCTGCGAGGGGGAAGACGGCTCGGGGTTTGTTAAGTGGTCGGCGTTCGGATTAATACACTATTGCGTCCAGGCATTCGGATGCTTTGTTTGTCGAAGGAAATTTCAGCCTCTGGTTGATTTGCTGTCAAAGATTGCTATGTTGAAATCTCTTACGACTTTGTTTCGTGCTCTCCCTACATGATTCATCCACGAAAAGACGACAGGTGCAACTCATTGAAAGTCATCGCTGATTGGCATCTGCCGGAGAGAAAGACTCATCATACCTAGCTGTTAAATGTAGAATAAAGGAAGACTGTGCCGGTAAATGTAGAGAAACACTACGAGAGAGAGAGAGCGGCAAGGGTCAGCCTCGTAGTCATCAGCTCTTTGTCTGATGAAACATCTTGACTGCGCCGAATGGAGAAGGAATTCACAAGCTTGGTGGATTAGACTCATTACATGTAAATATCTTCAGTTCGTATACATGCAATCGGGTCTCAGTCATGCTGGATAGAAGGAATTTTACGATGGATTTATTGTATCCCGCATGAAACACTTTGGCCCCGATTCATCAAGACCAGCGATTTATCTGAGGAGTGATGTGCATCTTCGTAACCGTTTCAAAAATCTTACTCCAAGTTTGGGACTGGAGTAAGATTTCTGGCATAACCAATGCCACAGTTCATCATTCAGGATGAGCGCAATTGCTCGTTACTCCAGTTTGTCTAGGGTGCTCTGGAATGTACCAAGTATCGCGGGTGCTCGAGTGACATGTTACGAGTCCCCGCGGCCACATGCTTAGCAGATGTTAGACAGCCACAAAACATGTGGGGATTGTCCGTGATTGTCAGACAATTCCTGCGTGTTTTGTCGCTGTCTAACAGCCGTGAAACATGAGGCCGCAGGGACTAGAACATGTCACTCAAGTACCCGCGATACTTGGAACGTACCTAAGCACCCTAGACAAAAGGAGTAACGAGCACTTGCGCTCATCCCTATTTATCATTAATTAGGTGATATGTTGCATCGCACCCCAGTCCCAAACCAACTGTGGCCATTTTGGCAGAGCTGAGAGAATTTGGCGTGAAAAAGCCAAAAATGTTTGCGAAACTCAGCATTCCACTAAAAATGTACGACTTTTTCAAAAATTTAAGAAATTAAATGAAGTCTACAGGCTGCCCCCTTGCTAAGGCCAGGTTATCATGAGCGTGTTACATGATCCATATAACAACTGTAACGCCTGGTCTGGGGGCAGGTTACCAGACCCAAACTTATAGTCTCGTACGAGTCTATGAGACTAAGTTCAGCAGACTGCGGTCAGCCTGGGTATTGTAGTTTATTTATTGCAGTTGGTATATGGACGTGTCATATGGTTTTGTGAACCAGGCCAAAGGCTCACTTGCATAAGTTATTAAGCAGCTACGGGACAACTGTTGCATACAACATTAAAATGAGTTTTTCACTTTAACAAAAATGAAGTGACAAAGCAGGAAATCACCCTTCCTGGGTTCAATGCTAGTTCTCCGCCAGTGCTCCGGTCTGTATTTTAGCAGCAGTGACGATGCACGCAGCAAAAGACGCTGAGATCAGCAATTGGCTGCAGTGATGAAGTAGGCAGCAAAACACACAAAGCTCAGTGATTGGATGCAGAGCAGATATAAGGGACATGAGATGCTGAGTTAAGGGACTTTGTGACATGCAGAAGTAGTGCTGTTGCTTCAAAAGCATCCAGCAACTGTAACAAATAACACAAGCACAGGAGACAGGAAGTGTTGGGCTTCAGAAGCATCCAGCAACTAGAGGGGTTAACACAGTCACAGGAGACTGGGAGTGTTTTAGCAGAGCCCCAGTTGGATTGTGGGGAACTTGTTATTGTAGTCTGACTGAAGCCAAAGAGAAAGGTGGTGTGTTATCTGGATCTGACAGAAGGCAACTGAACAGGATTCAGATCAGGAGAGAAACTAAACACAGGTCAGATAAACTCCCTGAACTAACAGTGCAGAGTAACAGTGCAGAGTATTATCAGGCAGGAAGATAAGGACTGGAAGGAATTGTGTCACAGGGATCATCTCCCTCAACAAACCCTCCCCCCCTCCATCGCCATGCAGGATAAAGAATGCTGTGTACTATTGTGTCCTTGTGAAGGAAAAGCCTATGGTTGTGTATGCATAGAAGTGTGCTGCTAACAGACCTAATCTATGCTGAATTATGCTACTGAAGAGACAGTGAAGAAACTACTGTATTGTTACTGGAGCCGGTTGCTCAAGAAACTCAGACTTTACTGTAATGAAGATTGTTGCTGTAAGATCCATGAATTGCACTGGCCGTGCTTCAGATTAAATTCCACTGTTACACCGCTGAAAAAGACTCTTGTCATATGTGTCTGGTCAGCAACTGAATCTATCATGTGCCTGAGAGAAGCTGCGGCCTATGGTCGCCCTGAGTAACGGTTCCACCAGGATTCCAAAGAATTCATGAAACCCGTCTCGCCCTATCTGAACCTAGCGGTGTGCGTGTAACAACTGGCTGCAGCAGTGATTTAGTTTTGAGATGACTGCTGCAGCCAGTAAACAGACTGAAGCAGCTGAAGAGAGTCCGTGCTGGACATGGGGAGAGAGAGTCCCGGCTCTCTATTACTGTACATTTATAAAACGAATTAAAAAAAAAAATCAGATGAAGTAATAAAAAGGGACTTTTGCAAGTATCAATTTGTCTGAGCCCCTTTCTGCACTAGTAACATTATGCTCATTCAGGCTTTCACCTTTGACTGGCACACTCAACTGGCAGGGAGAGCGGTCTGAATCGGGAGGGCACCATCTTTACGGTCCTGGAATATGGCCAATGGAGAGCAGAGTAAAAAAGAAACAGAGGACCTGAAGCTCCATGAACATGGGGGAAGATGCAGAAGGATGGACTACAGCAGTGTTTCTCAACTCCTGTCCTCAAGACCCACCAACAGGTCATGTTTTCAGGATTTCCTTAGTATTGCCCAGATCATAATTCCATGACTTGTGCAATGTGAATGGAAAGCCTTTGCTCTTCTAGCGAAATCACACTCTGGTCTAGGTATTCAGCCTATAGTGGTTACTAGTCCATATAGATTCCAAAAATCCACCATGTCGTGATCATCTGGTCTGTGTTCCGAGGACTTTTACCGTGTTTTACCATGACTAAAGAGCGGAAAACATCAGAAAAGCGTAGAAATTTGCTACAATTTCTCTTTGTGGACTGTACTCTGGATTTTAACGTTGAAAAAAAAGATTAAGAACAACCCAAAACCGCTAGATCTTTCGTAATTGTTTCTTGGTCTACATTCTTCATTCAATAAGAAGCAATTTTCTGTGCTGGGGATGGAGTAAGCCCAAGAGGGGGTGCGCTAGTTCATTTTGTTTTAAGTCCCTATGGACTTTTACCACGTTGTCACCAATAAACACCCCATATTGCAACTGTACAACGTGGGGAGATGATTGATGTAAAAGCGTGATAACTGACTCTGCTATAACCGTGCAGTGAAGTTTGGCGACAGTGCGAGTGTCAGTGATGAATGTCGAGGACTGCGGAGTCATCCCGCGAGCACAATACAGAGGCTTTAAATATTAATGTTAAACCAGCATAACGCATTAAGAGCTATTTATCAGCGGACAGCAGAACGACATGTGTAATTCATATAGGACCGCATTCCCATAAGCTTCCACCCCAAACACTTCATAAAAGGATCAATGTATAAAAAAAAGCCTTGTTAAATTTGCATTAAGTCTATGCTCAGCATCTCAGGGGATAAAAGCTGCTAATATCAATTACATATAGATACGTACGAGTTTCCGGAAAATTTCCACACAGAAAGTTTGCTAAGTAGTGTGGTGAGCATTGCAGCAGGGATTCCTCAAGACTTTATTACCGGCCTTCGGCTTGATCTCGAGCCATGGCGACTTGATGGATGAAGGTCCACCAGGGTCCTCTCCACCGTTATCTTGATTGTATCAAACCATCGGGTTGCTGGTCTTCCTCTTTGCTTTTTTCCTTGCATTCGTCAGACCATGACGTCCTTCTCCAGTGAATGCTCTCCTAGTATGACCAGGACGTCCTTCTCCAGTGATTGCTCTCCTAGTATGACCATGACATTCTTCTCCAGTGATTGCACTCTTCCTATGACCATGATGTCCTTCTCCAGTGATTGCTCTCTTTGTATGACCATGATGTCCTTCTCCAGTGATTGCTCTCTTTGTATGACCATGATGTCCTTCTCCAGTGATTGCTCTCCTAGTATGACCATGACGTTCTTCTCCAGTGATTGCACTCTTCGTATGACAATGATGTCCTTCTCCAGTGATTGCTCTCTTTGTATGACCATGATGTCCTTCTCCAGTGATTGCTCTCTTTGTATGACCATGATGTCCTTCTCCAGTGATTGCTCTCTTTGTATGACCATGATGTCCTTCTCCAGTGATTGCTCTCTTTGTATGACCATGATGTCCTTCTCCAGTGATTGCTCTCTTTGTATGATGTGTCCAAACTAGGCAAGTCGTAGTTGGTGATCCTTGCATGGAGTGACATGTCTGGCTTGATTAGTTCCAAAATTGATTTGTTCTTCTTGCCACTTATGGTATTGATAACATCCTTCTCCAGCACCACATTTCGAAGGTGTTGATTCTTCTGACCTTTAGGAAAAAAGATTACTAAGTCTCTTGGCTAAAGGGATGACGCTTCTTCCAGCCTCAAGTCAAAGATGGAACCGATCGGGAGTAGACTACTTCTGTGATCTCTGCAGGATTTCTACAAGTCTGACTCTTACATTCATTTTGGTGTTTAGTTCTCCTTTAAGGGGGTATTCCTATCTCCAAAATCCAATCCCAATATATAGTAGATGGAATAATAATAATGGCAGCAAAAACCTACAATTAGAAATGTAGTATAGTTTTCATGATTCCCTGTTTCTTACCCCATGTGCAGGGCATTGCAGCAGCTTAGGTATCCATGGTTACTAACACTAACAACTAACTGTCACTATATCAGTGGTCGTAACCATGGATTCGTAAGCTGCTGCAATGCCCTGCACATGGGGAAAGCGACATAATGAATCAGGGGAACTATACTACTTTTCTAATTTGAGATATTGCTATTATTACACCTACTACATATTAGGATAGGATTTTGGAGATGTGAATACCTTTTTAAGACTAAATGTGAGTCCTTCTGGCTCTTTGCAATCAAGTAACGTGTAATCAGCATGCTGCCACAATATGGAGATATTCTCCTATAGAAATGATGCTCTGATACAACATCCAAAAGGACAAATATAAATCTGTTGAATTTGATATGAAGAAAACTACCATATATATGTTGTTGTGAGAAATCTGAGGTATACAGAGGTGTAGTGTGGTCCCACAGGAGTATTTTGGTGCCGACTCCATAAAACTAGTATTATGGTCATAGGTATAAACCCTTAGGACAAAAAAAGAAGAAAACAATAAAAGAGAAATTATAAACTTCCTGGAAGGCTTAGAGACAAAGAAGAAAGAAAGATAAGGGTATCAAGAAAGCTTTGGGCACAGGCCCAGGGACTTTAGAATATTTATACCCCTGGAAACTTGAGCTCAGAAGAAAAAAGACGTTTTAATGAGCATAAAAAAAAAATACCCATTGTGCTTCTATGCACTGCGGTAAGATTGCTATTCACGTCTCAAACAAAAGGAGAAACAGGTGTTATCCTCTATGAGCATCTCTTCTACGCCGCCCTTCCCGGTTCCATGTGCATAAAGCAACACGCAAACCTCATTAACTCCAGAGGAAAGACTAGCTGGTAACAAGAAAAGGAGGTAACAAAAAGAAAGGAATAAACAAAGTACAAAAACACCTTAATGTGATAAGAACTATAGATCTGTACAGTCAGATCGTGTATAAACAAAAATACCACCAGACTATGCATGATGGACATAAACCTAGTATTGTGCACAGCTAATCCTGGGAAACCGGCGTCCTGGGTAAAGTAAGGATGTCAGATCTCGCGAGCTATAAGAAGGTCAAGACCCACCAGTATGTGCCAGAAGAACGCCACCTGATGTCAATTTGGACAACTTGGAGAAAAATAAATTCATAAAGTTAAAATATCTTCAGTGGATATGAATATACATAATTCATGGTACACACACCATTATTCATGTCATTGGACCACAGCAGGAACCTCTTAGACAAATCTTTTGTTCTTGGTTTAGATCGTTGAAGCCCTGGTCAGAATAGAGAACACATCAGAGAAACCTCACTGACATACTCTGCTGGTCAGAGAAACCTCACTGACATACTCTGCTGGTCAGAGAAACCTCACTGACATACTCTGCTGGTCAGAGAAACCTCACTGACATACTCTGCTGGTCAGAGAAACCTCACTGACATACTCTGCTGGTCAGAGAAACCTCACTGACACACTCTGCTGGTCAGAGAAACCTCACTGACACACTCTGCTGGTCAGAGAAACCTCACTGACATACTCTGCTGGTCAGAGAAACCTCACTGACATACTCTGCTGCTCTCTCTTTCTCGCTCACATCTCACCTCTCTCCTTCTCGCTCACATCTCACCTCTCTCCTTCTCGCTCACATCTCACCTCTCTCCTTCTCGCTCACATCTCACCTCTCTCCTTCTCGCTCACATCTCACCTCTCTCCTTCTCGCTCACATCTCACCTCTCTCCTTCTCGCTCACATCTCACCTCTCTCCTTCTCGCTCACATCTCACCTCTCTCCTTCTCGCTCACATCTCACCTCTCTCCTTCTCGCTCACATCTCACCTCTCTCCTTCTCGCTCACATCTCACCTCTCTCCTTCTCGCTCACATCTCACCTCTCTCCTTCTCGCTCACATCTCACCTCTCTCTCTCGCTCACATCTCACCTCTCTCTCTCGCTCACATTTCACCTCTCTCTCACATTTCACCTCGCGCTCACATCTCACCTCTCGCTCACATCTCACCTCTCATTGCAGCATCAATAAGGAAGAGCCGAGGAATTATGGAAATCTCAGAATGGATAGACATGATAATGAAACAATATTTTCAAAACACCTTGTTTTACTCAGTATGGATTAACTCCACAAGCAGAAATCCCGGTTCTTATGGTCCGCTAGCCTGAAGGCACTTGGTCAAATCATCAAGATCTGTGGCTGGCAGCTCCTATCCACTTGCCAATCAATAATGTCCCATATGAGCTCAATGGGAGACAAGTCTGGAGACGCTGCAGGCCATGGTAGAACATTAAGGCCCTGAAGGCTGCTCACAGTAGCACCAGAAACATGCGGCCTGGTGTTGTGGAGTTGAAAAACGGCTAATGAGACGCTTTGGAGAAATGGCTGTAACACTTATTCCACGATTGAT
Organism: Phyllobates terribilis; assembly: GCF_046119375.1. Classification (NCBI taxonomy): domain Eukaryota; kingdom Metazoa; phylum Chordata; class Amphibia; order Anura; family Dendrobatidae; genus Phyllobates; species Phyllobates terribilis. The sequence goes on along the minus strand of NW_027362763.1, from coordinate 129,959,205 downwards.
ACATTCTGAACTGTAAGTGAAATTGGACGTCCCATACCAAAACGAAGGTATCAAACATTGTCTACACAAACTATCAGAAGGCGTTCACACGGCATTGGGCTACCAGTCAGACATTCAGCTGTGGATTGACCTCATGCTACTGTTCTCAAAGGATACCATGGTGCAGAGCAACATAGCAACACGGTTGGAATGGAGGTCTATCCTCTTCAGGGAGTAGTCCTGCTTTTGTCTTGGACGCAATGATAGCCGAATATTGGTCAAGAAAACACGAGTAACGCCCCAAAGAGAATTTCATGAGGGAAAATCACACCAGCGTGACTCCCGGGAGTATGGTGTGGGCTCGCATAATGTAAGGGAGTCGGACTAGTCTAGTCTTCATTACAGCTCGGTCTAACATTGATTTGGTGGTGGAACCAGTGGCATGGCCATTTCTCAAAAGTGTCCCAGGAATATGATCCACAAAGACCAAGTGGGATTTGTCCCTTTTAGACAAGGCAATGACAACACCAGAAGGGCAGTTGATCTCATAGAAATAGTCAAAAAATCTGGAGAACCTACTCTCCTCCTGAGTTTTGACGCTGAGAAGGCATTTGATCGCCTTATTAGGCCTTTTATGCTTAAAGCTCTTGGGACATATTGGCATAGAAGGCCCTTTTTTAAAAGCTGTTGAGGGATTATACTCTAGTCTCTAAAATATGATATATCTTCCTCATTGCTAGTCTAAACCTATTAAGATTAAAAACGGCACCAGACAGGGTTGCCCGATTTCCCCCCTACTTTTCGTCCTTTGCATTAAGCCTTTGGCTGCTGCTATCAGAGCATCATCAGACAATAAGGCAGTCCGGGTTAAGGACAAAGAATTTAAATTATCCCTTTTTGCCGATGATATCCTCCTAACAATCACGAAACCTCATACAGTGCTCTCCAACCTCCATTCACTGCTTTTAGAATTTGGTCAATTATCAGGTTATAAAAGAAATGCAACTAAAACTGAAGCCCTCCCACTTAACATAAATGATCCCCATCTAGATCACCTCCAGAGTAACTTTACATACAACTGGGGAACCGCCTCTTTCAAATACCTTGGAATCCATCTCACAACCTCATACTCCACTCTATAAGAGTACAATTTCCCTCCACTATATAAAGAAATGTGATCCTCATTGACAAAATGGAAATCACTCCCTCGATCACTATTTGGATGCATTTCAGAAATAAAAATGACTATCCTACCAAAAATGTTATATCTTTTTTTGAAAATGTACCCATATCGGTCCCAGAGATTAAAGTAATTTTCAAGCAGTCACTTTAAATTTCATATGGGCAGGAAGACGTCATAGAATTCCAAAGTCTAATTATGGCTGACAAAAAGATGGGAGGATTATTGGGACCTTTGTTCATTATTATTGGGCATCGCACCTCTGCACGATCCCATCGTGGTCTTCTAAACCTGCCTATACGAAATGGATGGAGATTACATGATTCCAATATATTAAGATTAGGCACTTTGCCTCATCATTATTCCACGGTCTGCAGACCTCCATTACTACCTCCTTCGAGAGAATGTGAAAGAATAGTTCAACAACAAGAGGTTTAATCTTGTATTTCATGCATCATACTTCAGTACAAAATTCTTCATCTCTGGTACAACACGCCTAAATTTTTACATAAAACGGACCCATATATTCCTTCCCTTTGCTGACGTTGCGTCCTGTCTAGAGGTACTATTTTTCACATTTTTTTGGGACTGTCAACTGATTAAACCGTTTTGGGTGAAAGTCCAACTTCTCAATAAGAAAGTTTTTGGAGTACATGTCCCTCTAAAGCATGGATGTCAAACTTAAACATACAGAGGGCCAAAATGAAATACTTGGACAAATTCGCAGGCCAACCAGTATACAGTATAATGAGCCCCACATAGTCCTCCATACAGAATAATGGGCCCCACACAGTCCTCCATACAGAATAATGGGCCCCACATAGTCCTCCATACAGAATAATGGGTCTCACATAGTCCTCCATACAGAATAATGGCCCCACATAGTCCTCCATACAGTATAATGAGCCCCACATAGTCCTCCATACAGAATAATGGGCCCCACACAGTCCTCCATACAGAATAATGGGCCCCACATAGTCCTCCATACAGAATAATGGGTCTCACATAGTCCTTCATACAGAATAATGGCCCCACATAGTCCTCCATACAGAATAATAGATCCCCAACATGGTTCTCCATACAGAATAATGGGCCTCACATAGTCCTCCATACAGAATAATGGGCCCCACATAGTCCTCCATACAGAATAATGGGCCCCACATAGTCCTCCATACAGAATAATGGGTCTCACATAGTCCTTCATACAGAATAATGGGCCCACATAGTTCTCCACACAGAATAATAGATCCCTAAAAAAATAAAAAGTGTCCCAGGAGCAGTTTTTCAAAACAATAAAGTCAGGCCACATGTTGCTGTTGCGCTACTTGCATGGCCTAAACGTGCTACCATGGCATCATATGTCACCAACTCTCCTTCTAGCTATTTTCTGTACTACAATGGAACAGTATCTGCAGATTTGAGCTGTCACCCACGACATTTCTGGATTGTTGCCATAAAATATCCCAGTTACATTCTGCCTGATTTTACTTTTCAAAAATCTGAAAAAGAGACTGCAGAATCATAGAATGTTAGAGTTGGAGGGGATCTAATTTTACGCAAGGTGTAGGAAAGACTGAGTGAAACACGAAGGGAAGGGGGAAAAGGGGGCCCAGACTCTAGAGAAAGGGGGTAGTGGAAACCTCCTAGGCTGACCTAGATCACTGTCTCCCTCAAAGTCCCTATATTGGTTCCGCACCAACCGTCGCACAGGAACCTCGCTCTGTCTTTCCTTGGCATTTGGCACTGGCTAGGGAAGGGTGGGGATGAGCGTTAGTCTATCCCCACTGACAACTAAAGACAACAAGTGGGAAGAAACAAGGGAAGATAGCTTAGCTTTAGTCAACTTCAGAGAGATGAACACACGCCTTCTTAGCACCAGAGGAAGAAGTACTGCACTAGCTCCAAGCCTTCACAAGGGGTCATGTGAGTATCGTCGGCACCTCCCTCTAGCAAACAGCAGGTATTTATACACCCAGGCCAGGGTGTTAATGTTATGATCTGCTACAGAAACTAAGGAAAGGAAGGAGATCTGTCCCTACAATAGAACTAAACTAGATCTCTACGATGTAACGGGGAACCTGATCCTGCGATCAGACCCGCTAAAGTCCTCGGCTAGTCTGAACGCAGACCTATAGATGTGGGGGAGGAATCCCTACAAGAACTAGGGACTGGGATACGTTGGAGGAAAAGAAAATCCCGGCACTCACGTGTTGATAATCAGTTGATTTATTCCACAACTCACACAAGACGTTTCAGCCTGTCCAAGGCTTTTTTCAATTGAAAAAAGCCTTGGACAGGCTGAAACGTCTTGTGTGAGTTGTGGAATAAATCAACTGATTATCAACACGTGAGTGCCGGGATTTTCTTTTCCTATAGACATTGTTTTCCACGTGCACCACTCTAGCTACACGGAGTGCCGACTATTCCTTTTTTGATACTGGGATACGTTGGACACCTCCTAGCAGAAATGGTAGCAGTCAAAGATAAACACACAACAAAAAGCATAGAGGTCAGAAGACCTAGCAAAACTAACAGAAAACGGCAATAGAGCAACAAGCTAGCTCAACAGTAGTAATACAATGAAGTCCAGCAAAGCCAGGAGGGCGGAGCCGGATTAAATAGGCCAAAATGGTCATGTGACCAGCAAACTAAAAAAAAACTAACATGAGAGTTGCAACAGTTAATTAGCAAGAAGAAGGTAGCCGCTTGGTCCTAGAGAGACCGCTTCTAAGAAGGTGTCTGTAATGCCAAACGAAGAGATCTCCTGCAAACAACTGCAGGGCGACTGTCTGTCACTTCTGACACACCCGTGACACCTCCAGGGTCATTGTGTCCAATCCCCTTGCTCAATGTAGGGTTCACTAAACCATCTCAGACAGACACTTATGGGGAGAGCGCGGCAAGGGGGGCTTGGAGGACCATCCTGACACCATGCCCGGGAACCCAGAAACATGAGACGTCATTAGGGCAAGTTCACAAGTATCGTTTTCAATATAGTTTATGTAGTTAATGAGGTATCACCATCTCAGACATTTATAGCGAAGTTGGTTTTTCAGAAGACAAATGTGCATGCCCCTGACGCCACTTAATTGAGAGAGGTGCAAAAAAGGACCCTGTTCTTGAGATATGTGAAGGTCGCCATTTACAGCAACCTCAAACTGTATCTCCATAAGATGCATGTCATCTGTAGTGGGCATATCTACGGAGGAACTGGAGTGAACATCTTTTGTCCTGCACATTAGGTGGGCGTTCTAAAGACTGATGAAATTTATCTACTGAGTATTTCAGGTTTGTTTCAGTATTCTGAGCCCTGAAGACGATATTGCAGAAATCTCATTATAAGGTAGGTCCCTTAAGGAATCGCATCCACTCTTGTGCTCCCAACGTTTGTATAACAGGTGAGGAAATGTAAGGATCCAAGTCAGTTCATTAAACCTCTGTGCAGGATTAACATGCCACAGTACTTGTTCAGCCTGTAGGATTAGGCGGACAGCTCCGCTCCGGGGGCTACCGGCAAAGAGAACAGAAAAGGGCATTTCGGATGACTTACATTATCGCTGTTTTATTAAAACTTTACACTTTAGCAGAGCTCTACATACACAGCTGCTACTTTTGACCATCATGCAAGTAGTTATCATCCTGGACTTTCCGTATTCTGTTCTGCCCCTGGCAAAACGTGCGCAGTTCACACCCATAGTACCGTATTTCAGCCCAATTATGCTCCATTAAATAAGAAAATACACTCCTCAATATTGATGTAAATACTTTTATGCCCAAAAATGACAAAGTATTCTCGGAGTGATCCCTTTATTGGCTAACCAGAAAAAAAATTCTGGCTAATAAAGTACCACAATATAACTTTGTTCTATACATCACTCCTCAATATCGAAAAGCACCAAGAAGGAAAAGTTGTGGAATGATGGAAAAAACAGGATGGATAAATCTTATGCTGATCTCAAAATGTTGAAAAAAAGGAAAATTTCATAAACATCTCAATTTATTCGGTATGGAGTATGAGCGCCAACCCTGACCGAGGGCATGATCCCCTACAGGATCAATTGGAGAACCTGAGATCAACGGCAAAATTTTTCAAATTCAGCAAAAAAAAAAAAAAATTTAAATTTAATTTGTGGCGACTAATTTCAATGTGAATCACAAGATGGCAAAATTATTCACCGCAAATGAAAATAAAAAAATAAAAAATCTGCTGACACTGACAAATTCGAATTTCAAAAGATTCGTTCATTCTAAGTCGTTAAAGTTCTATCTTGTAACAGTAAATAAGAGACAACAAAGGAGGAGGAGGAAGCTGCAGTAATCGTTAACGTAGTGCATCAATTATCTATTGAGAAGGGACAAGATAGGGAGCGGTAATGAAAAGGCATCTATCTGGATCAGAGCAGAAAGCAAAGATTTAGAGAGTAACATCTGGGTCATTTTTTTTTACTTTAGGTCCTTAAAATCCCTGAAAATGAAGAGGGGATCCAGGTCGTGACACCCCCCACAATCGCTCTAAGGATCCATCAGAAGTGCTCACGCAGAGAGTGGGGTGCGGATTCAATACACACTTTGCTGTGTGTTTCTGCTTCCTGAGCTGCAGCAATGGAGGAGCAGTAGTACTAAATCTCAGTGCAGTGCTTACAAGATCACTAGTAAAGAGCTTGTAAGCACTCCTCCCGCTAAGAGGGTAGCAGTGGCGTTTGCTGTGTGTAACAAGCAGTAAAAAAAAAAAAAAAAGTAGCAATGGGAAGATAATGGTGGAAAATTTTTTAAAAAATTGATTAGCCGAGTTTCATGTTTTTACATGAACATCTTACACAATCCTTTAGTTATTTGTTTGGGATTTTGAAGCAAAAATATATGTTGTTAAATTTTTCACATACATTGCATAGCTCTCCATATGCGGATAGTGGGTGTCCACGCTTTCACGATTTTAGTCTTTGGTAACGACAGGTCATCAATATTCACTTTAAGCCCTAAACAAGTCATTTAATACTTACACATTCGTAACCAGCAAAAAGGACAAAAATCCCGCTCTATACAGATATATGGAAGCATTGGGAATAGCCGACACAACCATTCAGCTGTATCCGGTGGGTGAGGAAATAGCCGACCCTTTCATTCATTGCTATTGGGAAATATAACCCATGCTCGTGTTGATTTCCAGCAGAGAACCAAGGCTTGTGGACTCTCACTTTCAGAGCTCTGCCCAACTGATTTACTTTTATGGTACAGCTTTCATAATTTATATTTATGGAAATCACAGGAAATAAAAAAAATAAAAGTAAAAAAAAAGGAAGGGGAAAAAGAAAAAAAGAAGGAAAAAGAAAAAAGGGAAAAGAAAAAAAAGGAAAAAAAGAAAAAAGCAAATAGGAAGAAAAAAGGTAGCAAAAAGGAAGAAAGAAGGAAAGAAACAAAAAAGGGTGAAGGAAAAAGGACAGAAAAAAGAACAAGGAAAAAAGGGCAAAGAAGGAGAAAAGAAAAAAAGGAGAAGAAAAGGAAGAAAAAAGTAAACGGAATAAGAGGAAAAAAAGGAAGAAAAAAGGAAAAAAACAAAGAAAAATGGAAGAAGGAAGAAATAAAAAGAAAAAAGGATTTCGAAAAATAAAAAAGGAGAAATAAAAATAAAACGGAGAAGTAAAAAGAAAGAAAAAAATAAAAAAGGAAGAAGGAAGTAGGAAGCAGAAAAAAAAAGGAAAAAGAAAAGAGGGAGATGGAAAAGGAAAAAAGGTAGTAGAAAAGAGTAAAAAAAGAAAGAAAACAGGGAGAAGTAAAAAGGAGTTATCACAGAAAACAAATTTTGTATTTTTTTTTTTATTAAAAGTTTAATTGTGGTTTCAGGAGATCTTGCAGCCGAATGTCTGTCCGCCTCTAGCTCCTCCATCTCCCCTCTCCGTAGAATCTTATAAGCACCAAGTGTTATCTTCTATCTCAGTCATGTCAATCTATTTTCATTGAATACAGATGTTAAAGATTTTACCCATGAATTGAGACTGATCAATCAGTAAAGAGAAAGAAGAAGATGCATTACAAAGTTGCTTATTTTTCCTTCGTACTATTGATTTATGAAACAATTAAAATGAAGGTTATTCTTTAAAGTAACACTGTCCCCTATAGACCCAGCACAGAATGTAATATTACTTGGGATTACGATGAAGCAGGTAGAGCGAGGTCTGTAGCAGACAGTTAGGGGGAAATTAGAAAGAGGAGCATCTGGTAAGATTATTAAACAAAATGTCAAGAATGACGTAACGGAGCGGAGCACGACCCGCACACAGACCCGAGGCCGTACAGCTGCCGGTGGAGAGGGATTCAATTCATACAGGTCATAACCAGGTTGGAGAATCACAGAGCCATCTATAGGAACCAGGCTTTCATATGTCAGCTAACAACAAAGGAGAAATTGGCAGAGGATGGTAATGACCTGGAAGGTTACGTGTGACGCCTATTATAAAGTGACGAGACACAGAACCAAAAGAACAATAAGGAAAATGGGAGGAAGTTCAAGTGATGTCAACAAGTGAACGTTCCTTATCTGTGCCGCAGGTAACCGGAGGGGAGAACAATACACGGGAATTACCTCCACATTTTAGGTAAGAGTGGGTTATTATAACAAAATGGTACTGATTTATACAACACACGGACATACTACTAACTATCAGTCACTAGATTGCAACTTATAAGACTGTATAATGTAATCAAAATTATTCACCCTCCATCGCAAAAAATAATAATAATAATAATTCATCTGTTGCTTTGATTTATTACAAAGTAAACATCTCAGCATAACTAATATAACGAGTGGGTTCTCCAAACTCAGCACAAAATGTCACGCTTACTGACTAGGGTGTCAGAATTATTCTACCTCTGCCATTACAAGAGTCTTTAGTTTTTAGCAGAATTCTTCTGGCTGTTATAACCTGCTGCCAACATGATGCATAGCTAGACACAGGCTTCTGGGATCTTTCCTTTACAATCATCGCCCAATGGCCAACAGGTCACAGATATTAAAAAAAAAAAGGCAAAAGAAAAGTCCTTTTTGTGCTTTTGGATCAGAGAAGGTGGATATCTTAGGCTGTGATCACACGTTGCATTTTTGCTGCATTTTTATATGCAAATTTAAAGCTGCTTTTTACAGCACCAGCAAAAGCTATGAGATTTTAGAAGTCTCCTGCACATGCTTGTTGTTTTTTTCCTGACTGAATTGGAAAACTGCTGTGTTTTTGAAAACTGCAGCATGTCAATACTTGCAGAATTTTTGCAGTGTTTTTTCACCCATAAAAAGTAATGAGTAAGTGCAAAAAAAGCAGTAAAACCACAGCATAAAATGCTGCCATCAGTTTTTGCAGTGTTCTTAGTGAGAAAAAAGCAGGAACAGCAGGACGGGAAACACATTTGTTTTTGTGATTTTCTTAAGTTTAAACCAAAATGACTTGGTCTCATCACGAGCAAGGCTGGTCGTATTTGTACAGTTTAATTAAATTAGTAATAAGTCTTAAAATAAACAATGCTCCACCAACTCCGTGCCCCCACCAGTGTGATAGGCGAACCATGCCAAACCAATTCAACTCCCCCCATGGTTTTTACATTTGTAATTGTATATTTTTTCAAGAACTCATATGAACTTTTTTGTTCACTATTCTTCCAGACTTAAAACACATTTTCCACTACATAATTTGATCAAATTGCCCTTTTTTTTCAAAAATGTTCACATACGTCTTGCATTGGTGGCCTAACACCTTGCATTGTTCATGCTTGCAAGGTGGAAACAAAACTGAATGTTGGGATCCTGAAAAACGCAGCAACGAAACAGAGTAAAAAGGCAGCAAGAAAAGCGGCAAAAAAAAGCCAGCAAAACCTACTTTTTGTCTGCAGCTTTTTTACTGCCAAGAGATCAGGTTTTGGCTTCAGAAAAAAAAAAGCAGCCAATAGGCAACATGTGAACATAGCCATCGGGTTCGGGCATGCCGACCTTCAATGTTTAGTATACGTCTTGCTGTGCAAACAAACCTTGTTGCAGATATTTTCTAGTCACTGGAGGGGTTTTGACCACCTGCAATGATCTCATCTCCTAACTTTTTGGGACTTTTTGGTCACTAATCTTCTCAGGTTGTCAAGAGAGTAGTCCAAATAATTAAAGCACTACTCCCATCAAAGTTTTTATCTTCTTAATATATTGCTATCATCATATTATAAAGTACACTTATAATTACCCAATTCAAAAAAATTAAAAAAAGGACAAACTACACATAATAATAATAATAATAATAATAATAATAATAATAATAATAATAATATTTGTACCCTAGCATTGCTGATTCTGCACCGTGAACTTTACCTTCTGTTGCAGGGAACAGCGTTTCCCCTTCACTTTTGGTTTCGGCCAGTTTTCCTGTCCTCAGCAGAACTTCAGCGAAGCTTTCCTGGGAATTGTTCTGGTACGTAGTGTATGTAGCTTCACCCTGACATAAGGTAAAGAGCAAAAGAAATCAGAGATAGAAGCATTTACAGAAGCCAAATACATTGCGTGCCTACGTAGAAGAGGCTCCCAGCCTTGTATACACAACAATGGAGCATTGTGCTATCAGCGAGCGCCATGTTCACTATGCTTTTCTTGGCTATAGTCATCGCTCTTCACTTTATTTGAAGTTTTTATCAACTTTCGGGATTATTTTGTAGTGTAGTTTTATAATGAAAAAAAAAAACAAAAAACAACTTGCTAGGTGGAAACTGTCAGCAAGCAGCTGCCGGAGTGTGAACCATTCTGCTTGCAAATCTGCAGAGCGCTTTCAAATAAAGATATCCGCTATTATTATTTTTTTTTTTTAGCATTGTTGGAACTCCTTTTAAAGCCTTTGGGGACTACAGCCATATGTAAAATGTTCAACCAGCCATACAAGTGCTACATTACATGGTGGCCATTCATTAAAGGGAACCTGTCACCAGGTTTGCACGATATGAGATACAGCCGCAACGTTTCAGCCCTCACAAACAGCATACTAATATGCTAGGGCCGAGTGAAGTACTGCAGTGTGCATGCGCCGGGGCTCTTTGACCTTTTCCTTGCGCACTGCAGTACTTTGCTCTGATCTCGTCAGGGCAGAATAGTGCGCATGCGCAGGAGTGCAATGCCGGGGAGACTCATCACTCACATGACGCAAGGAGGAGAACGGCATCGAAAGAAGAAGGGAGGTGCCGGATCCTCTTAATATTTTGCAGCAGTTATATTATATAGCAGTGCACTTACAATTGCTCATTTTGCCTTTCTACCCAGCTAATTCTTATCTTTTCTCTGCTCTATGTAGAAACAGGAAGTCTCTTGTCCGTGCATTTATCATTCACCTCTTCAACTTCTGACCCAGCTGCTCCCTCCTTCCCCCCTGCCAGGGACTTTTGCAGTGATTCATGACATGCGCAGAGAAAATTGACCTCCTGTTTCAACATAGAACGTAGAAGGATTCAGCTAGTCAGTTTTTAATCAAGTGATGTCAAAGACCTAATGGAAAAAGAGAAGAATTAGCTCTTCTGAGCACTGTTACATTTACAACAGAACAAACAGGGAATCTATCAATAACAACAGCAAGCAGTCCAGTAAGTGGCACGTTACTGGAATCAGTGTCTCTGCCCCTACATCACACTGCTCTCAGATTACTTAGCATAAACCTGCTGACAGATGCCCTTTAAAAGGGATTATCTAGTTTTGAAAAAAGCACAGCTTATCCTTAGGATAAGTCATTAATACTAGATTGTTAAGGGTCTGCCTATGGACACATCCTCCGATCATAAGCTTAAAGGGGATGTGGCGCTTCTGCATACACCGCAGCCTCTTAAGTGTTTACAATGGTTTCAGGATGGTCCGGATTTGCCTATCAGGGATTTTATTTATAGTGCCCATTCAAGTCATTGCACCTGGTGCCAAAAGGTGGATGTAATATTGATGACTTATCTTAAGGGTGCAGTCAGACGGCTGTATAAATCCGATCTAAATCAGAAAGCAGTGCACGGACTGGCCGGGGGCTCTCCTGATCAGAGCGTGAAAGCTGCATAGAAATACAAGCAGCTGTCATGCTCGAGTCATTAGAGCTGCTGGCCAGTCCGTGTTCATGGCTTTCCTATCTCCCGACTGATATGGCCATCTGACTGCACCCAAGGGATAAGCAATTAAAGGGGATGTTCAGGACGAGGAGACTGATGACTTATCCGTAGGTGAACAGGAATTAAGGAGCAGCTTCTTTCTGCAACTATTGGAGCAGAAAACAGCTCATCGGTGGGGGGGGGGGGGTTCCAGGTGTAGGACGACCACAGACCGGATACCGATGACTTAATGGACATCACCTTTAACTTTTAAAAGGTCAGGAAACCCCTTTAATATTTTCATTTGTGCAAACCTTTAAAAAAAAAAAAAAAACACCACACTTGAGCGGCCGAGCAGGAGACAGATCTTACATGCGGCAATCTTTGAAGCCAGGTGCGCATGAGATAAATATCTGTCCTGTTGAGCTGAAAAGAAGCCGTAATTAATTAATCCTTAAGATCCACTTGAAGACGTTTAATTAAGTTATCTAAATCAAGGCGGACGCGGGCTTCTCTCCCCTCGATTTGCTTATTACACTTACATCAGCAATAAAAGGATTGACAATTAGAGATTCGTAGAAAGGATGGCAGCCTTGGCTCGCACCCGGCGTAGTCGAGCCCTTGGTGCTCTTAAAAGTGCTGCGCGGCGGCTCCTGACCCTGGATGAGAGGAGACAGAAAAGGAAATGGTTAATCCACAGCAAAGCTTTGGAGAAGATCACACCGCTGGAGGTGGGGGAAGAGGACGGAGATGGTTAGGATGGCCAGCGCTCCGACAGCTGCCGTCTGAAGCTAAGCACTGGTGGAAATGATTGAAGGACGAGACTCGGAAATGAGGACGGAAGTGGAGTAAGGTGCGGCCGCAGCCATCCCCGGGGCATTGTTAGGAAGAAGAGACGATTCTCTGAGAGATTATTTAGACTCTGCCGTGTTTTCATCACTAAAGATTCACCATTAATCTCTCAGAATTTTCTATTTTTTTTTTTTTCCTCGGCCACAGAATCAATTTCGTTGTGTGAGAAGCTAACCGGGCATCTTCATCGACATTATTGGTGCACGCTCCCTGCTATTACAGTCAGGAGCTGTCAAGCGCCAGGGAGGATGCGATAAAGTGATGAGAAAAAGTTTGCAGTTTCAAGTGAATAATTTTTTTTTTATATTTTTTTTTTTAAACCTTTTCAGTAAACTCCAGATTAAAACTTATTCTGAAAATTATGGCCTGGGACGCCAAGTGCAGGTCCACACAGTCTATTCCTATAGAAGGAAGGCTAGAGGGATTTTTCAGACTCCCCACCAGACTGGAAGCAATGACGTCACAACCGCCAGTCTCCTGCCTGCTTCGGCTACTGATCACCTGCAGGAAACGGGTGGTCAGGAGGTCATGGCTTCTGGTCCGGCTATTGGAGCAGCAACGCTGGGGCGGTGAAGCGAAATTGGAGGGCAAATATAGCTTCTTTTCTACTGATGGCATCCCAATGTAAAATAAAAAATAATAAAAAGTCTGGTCTACTACACGATCCCATATCTACAGCAAAACAGTTATACAGAAGGTAAACCAGATGACGCACGCAGCAAACCAACGGCCATTGTGCACCATGTCATTTGCACATTAGCAGCTGCTACGCTATAAAGTTAATGGCCAGACGAGCTACATGAGGAGGCTGAAGAATGATGCGATTGGCCATTAGTGGACAATAGAATTGGTGCAACACGATTCGAAGGACCCGAACCATTGACATCACACGCATGTCGCGCTGCAACGATGACTTGCCAGGCCAGCTGATAAAAAGGAGTGCCGCGGAGGCAGTCGGGTAAGAGGCGGTGCCCAGAGCAGGCTTCCACCTGCCACAGATTACAGAAGTGGCTGATTCACGTGACCCGATCTAACAAGTGAGCAGCAAAAGCTAGAGCAAAAAAAAAGGTCAATCAAAGAGGTGTAAATGCCGCTATTCTCCTGATACTGGCATTGGTTTTCTTTGGCTCCATTCCTGACAAATACCCTTTTTCTTCCCTGTATGTAAATCTATTATTTTTTTTTAAGTGGGTGTGGTCCTTAAGGTTGTCCAGCCTTGAGGCCTTATGGTACAAGTCTGCAGTCACTCTATACGACTGCAGACTTGTGAATCCTCATATCATGCACACTGCGCACTGTGAGAATTCTGTGGTGCCGGGAGTGCAATCGCAAGTAAGTGATTTGCATACATGCAGTCACGTGCCAACTTGACGTGCACGGCCTCACTCAATGCAAGTGTATTTAGTAAAGCCAGACAAGTCTAATCGGAATGTGGCCAAAGTAATAAAATCACATATTTGCAGCCACACGCCTGTCGCTGCTAACACCGGGGAATCCTAACAGCAAGCATTCACAATTCTGCAGACTTGTGGCCTAAGGACGGACAACCCCTATAAGTCTTTTCTGTATGTGTATTTTTGAGACTACACCCAATTGACTAAATAGACTAGATTTCAATACAGGGAAGAGGGGGCCATATCTCAGTAATAGAGAGAAGCAGGGACAAAAGAAAAAAACGACAGAATCAAGAGAACAGCGGCTTCTATGCCAAGTGAAAGAAATAACAAGTTGACAGGTTCTCTTTAAAGAATAAGGCTGGCAAAGTCCAAACAGCCACAAACCATGCAGATGGTGCAAATATTCTAAACGTGTTAAAGGGAATGACCTGTGGAAACCAGTTATCCCCTATACGCTGGATAGGTGATAACTTACTGGTTGGTGGGGTCCAACTGCTGGGGTCAGCATTGATTGGCAAAAATGGAAACTTCTATCCCTATTAAAAAAAATGGAGAAGCAGATCAGACACCTGACTGCCGCTCCATTCATTCTCTGGGAAAAAGACAGGAGCAGCACTCTGCAGCCACATGAGGAGTGAATGGAGCAGCGGACGAGTAAGCGCACTGCCACTCCATTCGTTTTCTATGGGGCTTCTTGGAAAAAGCCAAGTGAATGGCAGCCACAGTGAATGGAGCGGTGGACGAGCAAGCGCACTACAACTCCATACATTCTCTATGGGGCTTTTGGAAAAAGCCAAGTGCAGCGCTCAGCAGCCACAGTGAATGGAGCAATGGACGAGTAAGTGCACTGCCACTCCATTCTAACAGGTTCTGTATTCTGTCGATCAGTGTGGGTCCCAGAGGTCGGACCCCAGATGAATGATAACATTTTTCCAATTCTTTAAATTGCTCCACAGAGATGTTCTGCAGAGAGAGTATTTCATCCCGTTAACGTCAATGCAGAATTAACAAAAATTCTCTGTCTGGAGGACTCAGCAGACCTATATATTTCACAAGCAGCCAATGATTTTTATTGGCGAGTTGTAATGCTTCACTTTTACTGTGGAGGCGCTATAGGAGAAAGGAGAATTTCATAGGTTTCCCTAGAAAAACAAAAATTATTATTTTTTTTTTTACTGTAGTTAAAGCGTTGATCATATTATGCTTTTCCCTTTTTTATTTTTAGCAATTGCAGAGCAGAAAATCTTTCCGTGTAGCCGATTGCTGGTTATAAACACACAAGAAAAGCCTTTATAACACTTTCTTACATTCAGAGGACGCAGGAATGTTAGTGACTTTTTCCAGAACTGCCCATCACTGACAGCATGCAGCACAGCCTTAGTAGTCAGGGTAGTATTAGTCAGGACCTTCATGGTCGTAGCAGTCGTTCGATGCAGTAAATCCACAGATTGGGGCTTGGGATCGGCCTGAAATATTTACACAATTGTTAGTGATCCACTGAGTTAGAAAAAAAAAGCCATTGTTCACAACTTTATAATACATGGCAGAAATCAAGTGAGGACAGTAAAATACAAGCTTCAGACACAATAGTAAGAAGAGACAGGAGGAGCCCGCCCTGACAAAAACAAAAAGCAAAGGTGTCCATATCCTTTCAAGAGAACCCATCAGCACGATTTTGTAATCTAAAGAAAAGACATGGCTGTAATGGCGCTGTAATACTGATTACATTGATACCTTTTGGTGAAGAAATCCACTTTGTTGTTGTTCTTTAATCAACATTTGAAGTTTTCTGTTAACTTGATTTCGGTGCACAGGGGCCGGACTGTGCACTGAGTCTTCTCCTCCCTGTCTGTAATTCCCAGACGCCTCAGCCTGACTCTGGTCCTTCAGTGACCTGTCCCCTCAGTATGAAATCTCAGAAATGACCTGTCATTAAAAGACCAGATGCAGGCTTCAGAGGGGTGGGGGGGTCGGGGAATCACAGAGCGGAGGAAGGCTTGGAGGTGGTCGTGGAATAACAGAGCGGAGGCAGTCGGAGGGGTTGGGGAATCACAGACCGGAGGCAGGCTTGGAAGGGTCGGGGGAATCACAGACAGGAGGCAGGTGGAGGGGTCGGGGAATCACAGAGCAGAGGCAGACGGAGAGGCCGGGGAATCACAGAGCGGAGGCAGGCTTGGAGGGAGTCGTGGAATCACAGAGCGGAGGCAGGCGGAGGGGTCGGGGAATCACAGAGCGGAGGCAGTCGGAGGGGTCGGGGAATCACAGAGCGGAGGCAGGCTTGGAGGGAGTCGTGGAATCACAGAGCGGAGGCAGGCGGAGGGGTCGGGGAATCACAGAGCGGAGGCAGTCGGAGGGGTCGGGGAATCACAGACCGGAGGCAGGCTTGGAGGGGTCGGGGAATCACAGACCGGAGGCAAGCTTGGAGGGGTCGGGGAATCACAGAGCGGAGGCAGGCGGAGAGGCCGGGGAATCACAGAGCAGAGGCAGGTTTGGAGGGGGTCGTGGAATAACAGAGCGGAGGCAGTCGGAGGGGTCGGGGAATCACAGACCGGAGGCAAGCTTGGAGGGGTCGGGGAATCACAGACCGGAGGCAGGTTTGGAGGGGTCGGGGGAATCACAGAGCAGAGGCAGACGGAGGGGTCGGGGAATCACAGAGCAGAGGCAGACGGAGGGGTCGGGGAATCACAGAGCAGAGGCAGACGGAGGGGTCGGGGAATCACAGAGCAGAGGCAGGCGGAGAGGCCGGGGAATCACAGAGCAGAGGCAGGCTTGGAGGGGGTCGTGGAATCACAGAGCGGAGGCAGGCGGAGGGGTCGGGGAATCACAGAGCGGAGGCAGTCGGAGGGGTCGGGGAATCACAGAGCGGGGGCAGTCGGAGGGGTCAGGGAATCACAGACCGGAGGCAGGCTTGGAGGGTCATTCCTGCTCCTCTCTCCTTCAGTCTTGGGCCTCTTCTCAGGCGCTCTGCCTGAGCAGAGCTCCTGCTCCCACACTTCTCTCTCTGCAGACTGTTCTGATCTCCTGCTCTCTACTCTCCCTGAACAAGATGGCTTCTCTATATATACCTTCCTCTCATGTGCTCCCCTAAGCTACTTCCTCCACCCACACCCACTACATAGCTCCTCCCAACAGCTAGGGACCCGGGACTGTGCTCTCCCTTAGGAGCAATCTCGCCCTGCCCCCACTGCTGGTATGTGTTGGATGCAGGTGTTAGGGTCCCGAGCTGTGCTCCCTCCTTACCGGAGAGTGAGATACCACACCTCTGGGTGAGATACAGTACCTCTGTGGCGACCGAACCCTCAGGGGCGCCACATAGGCGGAGGGGTCGGGGAATCACAGAGCGGAGGCAGGCGGAGAGGCCAAGGAATCACAGAGCGGAGGCAGGCTTGGAGGGGGTCAGGGAATCACAGAGCGGAGGCAGGCGGAGGGGTCGGGGAATCACAGAGCGGAGGCAGGCTTGGAGGGGTCGGGGAATCACAGAGCGGAGGCAGGCTTGGAGGGGTCGGGGAATCACAGAGCGGAGGCAGGCTTGGAGGGGTCGGGGAATCACAGAGCGGAGGCAGGCTTGGAGGGGTCGGGGAATCACAGACCAAAGGCAGGCTTGGAGGGGTCGGGGAATCACAGACCAAAGGCAGGCTTGGAGCGGTCGGGGAATCACAGACCGGAGGCAGGCGGAGGGGTCGGGGAATCACAGAGCGGAGGCAGGCTTGGAGGGGTCGGGGAATCACAGAGCGGAGGCAGGCTTGGAGGGGTCGGGGAATCACAGAGCGGAGGCAGGCTTGGAGGGGTCGGGGAATCACAGAGCGGAGGCAGGCTTGGAGGGGTCGGGGAATCACAGAGCGGAGGCAGGCTTGGAGGGGTCGGGGAATCACAGAGCGGAGGCAGGCTTGGAGGGGTCGGGGAATCACAGACAGGAGGCAGGCTTGGAGGGGGTCGGGGAATCACAGACCAAAGGAAGGCTTGGATTGTGTCGGGGAATCACAGACCAAAGGCAGGCTTGGAGGGGTCGGGGAATCACAGACCAGAGGCAGGCTTGGAGGGGTCAGGTAATCACAGACAGGAAGCAGGCAGAGAGGTCGGGGAATCACAGACCGGAGGCAGGCTTGGAGGGGTCGGGGAATCACAGACCGGAGGCAGGCTTGGAGGGGTAGGGGAATCACAGACAGGAGGCAGGCTTGGAGGGATCAGGGAATCACAGACCGGAGGCAGTCTTGGAGGGGTCAGAGAATCACAGACCGGAGGCAGGCTTGGAGGGGTCAGGGAATCACAGACCGGAGGCAGGCTTGGAGGGGTCAGGGAATCACAGACCGGAGGCAGGCTTGGAGGGGTCAGGGAATCACAGACCGGAGGGTAGGCGGAGGGGATAGGGAATCACAGACAGGGAGGAGAAGACACAGTGCACAGTCCCGCACCTGTGCACCAAAATCTAACAGAAAAATTCAAATGCTGATTAAAGATGAACCACAAAGTGGATTTCTTTACCAAAGTTATCAATGTAATCTGTAGGACAGCACCATTACAGCCGTGTCTTTACTTTACATTACAAAATTGTGCTGATAGATTCTCTAAGTTGGGTGGCCTAAGCCTGCATTGTGTATATGTGCCAGTAACAGTGCAGCCAAATGTTGGCTGCTCGGCAGTCAGAGATTCTGAGGACACTGAAGAGAAGCCAGAAGTTGTGTGAAATTTGTTATTACATGGCACTGTGTGGAGTGCACTGATCCTGGTGATCCCATAAGTGCCAGTGTGCTGGTAGCTAGAGGCCGTTGCTTTGTGTATCAAGACCCAGTTCAACCCTACAGGTTCGCTCATACGAGTGCATGTATCGGAGGAGTGCTGTGCGATGTTTTATCGGATAGGACTCGGCCCAGTGTTATACTATGGGGCAGTGCTGATCAGCGGCATGCTGAAGTGGCTCCACAAATCAGATGCCACCTACCCATTCAAGTCTATGGGTGCGTATAAAACATCGGACTGCACTGATTTACGTGGACACAGACAATGGACAAGATGGAGAAACCTGTGACATACGACAGAATCGGATCACAGGAAAAGGTCACTTGGATCAAACTCATCACAGTTTCAGCAGTGTTATTACCATAATCTACTCGGAAGTAATGAAAGGAAGGAAAGATAATAAAAAGAAAGGTAAAGAGGAAAAAAGGAAGAAGGAAAAAAGGAAGAAGGAAGGAAAAAAAGAAGAAGGAAGAAGGAAGGAAAAAAGGAAGAAGGAAGGAAAAAAGGAAGAAGGAAGGAAAAAAGGAAGAAGGAAGGAAAAAAGGAAGAAGGAAGGAAAAAGGGAAGAAGGAAGGAAAAAAGGAAGAAAGGAAAAAATAGAAGGAAGGAAAAAATAGAAGGAAGGAAAAAATAGAAGGAAGGAAAAAATAGATGGAAGGAAAAAATAGATGGAAGGAAAAAATAGATGGAAGGAAAAAAGGAAGGAAAAAAGGAAGGAAAAAAGGAAGGAAAAAAGGAAGGAAGGAAAAAAAGAAGTAAGGAACAAAACGAAGGAAGGAAGGAAAAAAATAAGGAAGGAAGGAAAAAGAGAAGGAAACAAAAAAGGAAAAAAGTTAACAAAAAAGGAAGGAAGGAATTTATGAATGGATGAAAACAGGAAAGGAAGGAATAAAGGAAGGAAGGAGGGAAAAAGGAAGGAGGGAAAAAGGAAGGAGGGAAAAAGGAAGGAGGGAAAAAGGAAGGAGGGAAAAAGGAAGGAGGGAAAAAGGAAGGAGGGAAAAAGGAAGGAGGGAAAAAGGAAGGAGGGAAAAAGGAAGGAGGGAAAAAGGAAGGAGGGAAAAAGGAAGGAGGGAAAAAGGAAGGAGGGAAAAAGGAAGGAGGGAAAAAGGAAGGAGGGAAAAAGGAAGGAGGGAAAAAGGAAGGAGGGAAAAAGGAAGGAGGGAAAAAGGAAGGAGGGAAAAAGGAAGGAGGGAAAAAGGAAGGAGGGAAAAAGGAAGGAGGGAAAAAGGAAGGAGGGAAAAAGGAAGGAGGGAAAAAGGAAGGAGGGAAAAAGGAAGGAGGGAAAAAGGAAGGAGGGAAAAAGGAAGGAGGGAAAAAGGAAGGAGGGAAAAAGGAAGGAGGGAAAAAGGAAGGAGGGAAAAAGGAAGGAAAAAAAGAAGGAAAGAAAAGGAAAAAAAGTAAGGAAGGAATGAATGAATGGATTAAAAAGGGAAAGAAGGAAAACAGAAAGCCAAATGATGGAAGGAAAGACAGAAAAAAAGGAAGGAAAGAAAAAGATGAAAGAAAGAAAAAAAAAAAGAAGTGACGTAAGGAAGGAAAGGAAAGATGGAAGAAAAGAAAGAAAAGACAGAAGGAAGGGAAGAAAGATAATAAAATGATCCATCTCACAAGCAGTACATACCCTTATTTGCTGTCCCAACACAAATACCTTAAATTAAACATATATGAAGACCAAAATGAATAGCATGCAAAGCTGAACATGTGTATAAAGTCGGCATTGGGTAACCATTATATGATTACTTGAATAAAAAAATTAAATGTAATATTGAAAAAAAAAATTGCCTATGTGGTTACAGAGAAAAAAAAGAAAAAAAAATCACATTGATGGCATAGTAGAAAAAAAACCCTCATTACATGGCTAAACAAAGTCTTAAAAGCCACTGTGTAGACTGTCAGCATCGGAGGCCAGGGACGGAGTTGAAGAGAGAAGTATATAAAAGCTTTTACTTTTGTTACTTTTACATTGCTCAAAGCTTTATGTATTTGGAGAATGATTTTAAATGAGAGATGGTATAAAAGTGATCCAAATTCCAAAGTAAATGTGGAAGTTGAAAGTTTCGGTTGCAGCTGAAGGCTTAACAAGCGGGAAAGTATTGATTTCTTGGTAGTGGTGAAAGGAAAAAGGCACCTGAAGAGTTTCAGAAGTGCGACGTTACAAGAGCAGAGGAGATTGTGCAGGGTGGGCTCGTCATAGGGATTAGTAGGGAAAGTTACTGATTTGATGGAGCAGGCGAAGCCCAGATGTTCTGAACTTTTGGGGCAAACGGCTGTGAATTGAGAAACTAACAAAGTAGAAAGAGGAGAGCGAAAAGTCACGATATCGTCTTAGGAGCAGATTAATTATATGTCTTATTGTTTTCTTTTAAGACACTTTTCATTTTTTTGTCTTGTGATATTTGCTGTTTTTCGCCAAATTCTTCAAAATGGCACAGGGATTTCATCACTTTTGTGCAAAATAAAAAAATGTTCTATTTTACTTTAACTTGTTTTCTGCGACTTTTCAATGTAAAACGGAGCATGTTCCGTAGGAGGAGGAGCGGAGGAATTTCAGACATACATAAAATCAATCCAGAGGGCAAACTGTAGTACATCAGCACAAACATCTGGAAATCCCAAATCCTATCCACAGTGGTGACAAATATAAATGATAATGTATATACTATTGTCAATGCTATTGTGGGGGAGTGTTCTTTCTCCAGTGTGGTGCTTCCTTCTTATGATTGGTAAGCGTCAGAAGGGGGAAGAAGTACACGCCCACAGTGAAATCTCTCTGGTAAGACCCACTTGGACTTAATTTTTTTTTTTAACAGTTTACATGCCAAATACTTTCTTTTACATGCCTTTTTGTTGCAAATTCTTCCACACTCATTGGATTGGGTGAAATCTGCAGCCAAAATGCTGAAAGAATAGATATGCTGCAGATTTAAATATTCTCCAAATCTGCAAAGACAAATTAAGCAATGTGTGCATAAGTCTTCAGGAATTTCATTCACTTTGCTGGCATCAGGAAACCCTTCAGTTTATGTGACTAATCTCTTAGGCTATGTTCGCACGTTGCTTTTGCTGCTACTATTTTCTACAGCCAAGACCTGATCTCTTGGCAATGTAAAAGGTGCAGACAAAACAAAGGGTTTGATCCCTTTTTTGCTGCTTTTCTTGCTGGGTTTTTGCTGGGTTTTTCATAAACCCAAAGTTCATCTTTGTTTCCACCTTACAAACAAGAACAATACAAGGTGTTAGGCCACCAAGCTAAGACATATGGGAAACCATAAAACATTTTAGAAAAAAGGGCAATATGATAAAATTAATTAGTGGAAAAAGTTTTTTATATCTGAAAAAAAAAAGTGACAATTCTGAACAAAAAAGTTGGATTCATGTATTAAAAGCAGTCGTGAACTAAGGTAATAACAGTTCATGAAAAAATAAGCAGTTGCAAATGTAAAATGGGGGGGGAAGTTGAATTGGTCGGGCATTGTTTACCTACCACAATGGCAGGGTATTTAGTTGGACGGGCATTGTTTACCTAACACATTGGTAGGACACTGAGTTGGTAGAGCATTGAATGGGTCGGGCTTTGTTTACTTTAACACATATGACTTTAATACATATCATTAATTAGTAATTAAACTAGTCCTCGGATGATTCTAGGTGCACACGTGGCGGCTCCCTTGACGGGCTCTCCTCTCCTAATTAAATTGTACTAATACTAACTTCCATGCTCATATGAGAACACAGATATTTTGGTATAACTTGAAAAATCACAAAAATAAATTAATTTCCCATCCTGCTGTACTTGCATTTCTTTCACCAAAAAAGCTGCAAAAACTGATGGCAACATTTTTGCTGCTTTTTTGCATTTACTCATTACTTTCTATGGGTGAAAAAAACGCAGCAAAAAAACACTGAAAGAATTGACCTGCTGCAGTTTTCAAAAATGCAGCAGTTTTTCTAGTCAAGATGGTGCAGTACACTTCTCTAATCTCAGCTTTTGCTAGTACTGTAAAGAGTAGCTTAATTTGCATAGAAAAGCAGCGGAAATGCAACGTATGAACATAGTGTGTTTTTTAGTCCATAGTCTCCTATACCAAGCCTTGACAAGTTGCGAGTAGTCAACCAAAGCCAAGTCCTGAAGAATTTAGGCTTTAGTGATTTTACAAAATTGTCAGCCTAAAAAGCCCTACAGCCCCGATGAAGAAGAGCAAAGCCAGGTAATACCCTGCAACAAAGGCATCATCGCTACAGTGCCCAGATTATCCATATATTCTGCAGCTAAGGGTTTGTATGGAAGGGCAATAGACGAGATACTGGTATATATTTTCACCAGATAATTGCCAAGCAAAAGGACAACAATAACTGACGTGTGGAGGCCAAAGGCGCTTTACTGGAGTGACGCGACCACACAATATAGCGCTGCTTGTGATCACCAGTATTGATCTGCACTTCAGCTAAACAGTCACTTATAGTCTATAAAGCAGAGATGAGTGTGATTAGGTTACAAGCTCCGTCCCTGAGGAGGCTGCAACGGAGACAGCTCAATCACGGCGGCATGGAAGGAGAGGAGAGAAGGAGAAAAGAGAAGAAGATCATCCGTAGGTCAAACCACTGTATATTTTTAAAGGAAATGTGACATCAGAAATTGCCAGGTTAAATTTAAATTGTTTTAATTGCCAGGTTAAATTTAAATTTAGTTATTTTTTTTTCAAACCACAATCTAGCTATCTCTCTATATATATAGTTGCCACGGGTAATGGAAGTAACCTGCAATGCTGGATCAATGACAAGTTCAGATGAAAAATGAAATATTGGTTTGTTGTCAAAGCGTTTCAGAGTCACTCCGACTCCATCTTCAGGACAACCACAATAATCATTAAAATTATGATTATTGTGGTTGTCCTGAAGGAGTTAGATACTTTTATCTAAATCTATATCTCTATCTATCGACCGATCGATAGATATAAATATCTATCTATATATATAAAATGCAGAATTGTCATGCATGACATTACATTGTTACCCTTTACAGAATGGAGCGGCAGGTCAGAAGCCCGAGCGCCTCTCCATTCATTCAGGTAAATAGAGTGCTGTGCTCAGTGACCAACTTGAGAATGAATGGAGTGGAGGTCGAGAGAGCAAACTGCGGCTCCATTGAGACGGCACAAAAGTGCCCTGCTCTGCCTATAGGTGCCGGTCCCAGTGGTCAGATGGCCACAGATCAATACGTGATCACCTATCCGGACAACCCCTTTAATCTTACGGATAGGTGATAAATATTTGTAATGATAAAACCCCTTTAAAAAGTTAAAAACTGAGAAACTGGCCAGGAAATATTTACACATATTAGCCATATATCAATATCATAGTGCAAACATATATTCCCTTGTGATGCCCGACGCACGTTTTGCCGTTGCTTCTTCCTGGGACAGCATAGAAATGAGGGGATAGCAGGGGCTTATATATTACTGAGAGTAGGTGTGATAGAAGGAATAAATCCACATGGTTTAACAGGAAGTGAGTCAAAGTAATCTCATTGGTAGAGATAAAAGATTGGCAAGTATTTTGACCAATAACATAAGTAGGAGGTGCGTTCCCATATTGAATAACACTTTGATTGGTCATTCTAAGGGTCAACACAGGTGTTGTGGATTACAAACACCATCCTTTGGTGTTTGGGGATGGTCATCTATCTAAAATCAATGTACCACGCATTCCATAGAGCCGGAAATAGGTGCACGACGGGAAGTCATAAACGTGGAATGAACGTGGACATCATTGTCTGCCTTTCATTGTCAATAAGGGAATAACTGTTACCAAATCCCGCTCATCAAAGTCCGGGTTCCAAAATAATAATAAAAAAAAAAAGAACTTAGTTTGCGTAACTTCCATAGGAAATAATGGGAGTTAGGGAAATGGTGGAGTAACATTGTTGAGTTGCATTGACAGGGGGAGCTCATTGTGCTTCCGTATCCCCAACCTATGGAGATCAGGACGCACGCAGGGCTGTGGAGTCTGCAAGCCAAACCACCGATTCCAACTCCGCAATCTCCACGACTCCCTCATACACGGCTCATGTTTAAGGGATAAATTTACTGTAGCACAGATTCATCTCAGGTAAAAGTCTAGACCCTTAGATCAGGAATAGGACAGACATTTATAGGACATTTCATAACTTTACCAAATTCTTATGAAAAAAAATATTCCCCCCAAACTACTGTACCCAATTTATTATATATTTTACGAGTTGGAGTCGGTCCATTTTATACTGACTCCACCAAAATGGACACTGACTCCGACTCCACAGCCCTGGACACACGAACAATTATTCTCATCTCAGCCATAAAAGGCAGAGATGGGAATAAACTTTTAGAAGATCGGAAATGTGAAGGACACTGAAAAAGAAAAATATAGGATAGGAAAAAAAAGACTCGGATAAACACTTACATTAAATAAACACAAAAATAAGCAGAAAAATGTCAGATGCGTCATGGCTATTATTGCGGCTCATGCTGCTCTGATTATGGCTGACATTTACGGAGTTAAAGCTTCACTTTTGACCATCAACCTTGTGCTTGTAGTAATAACCTGCTCCACTTTCCATCACTTTCTGCAACGAGGATTTTCCTTTACATTTGGTGTAATTATGTCACACACTACATATCCTGCAGAACATGCTCCATACAATTAAGATGACTCCAAATTTAGTTTCTTGTAAAATGTAGTTTAAAAAAATAAAAATGCAGAACATAGTAAAAAAATTTGGGGTGTTCGGAAAGCTATTTTCTGATATCCATAACTTATTTTTCCTCTGATGGAGTTGTGTTTTTATTTTTTTGATTTTTGGAGTGTTGAGCTGATAATTTTATTTTTACCATTTTACTGTAGATAAGATGCTTTGATCTCTTTTTACTTCATTTTTTTTGGGAAGGCAAAACAAAAACTATTTTTTTTTTTTTTTTTTTTTTTAAGGCGACCACCATGCAGGTTTGTTTCATTTTCTATTTTCAGAGATCAGACCTTTAGAAACATGGAGATACCAAACAGGTTTATTTTTTATCTTTAATTTTGGACTGGGAAAAAGGTTTCAAACAATTATTTATTTTTTATTTCTGTTTTAAGGTTTTGAAAAACATTTTTAACTATATTTTCATATCACAAAAAGGTACATTTGGAATCTGTAATTGTTTGATCACTAGCTTAATATACTGCACTACAAAGGCGTTTCACTATATAGAAGAAATTACAATTTCCTATGAAGCCCGGTCTATGGATGAGATTTGTGTAAGTACAAAGATATGGGATTCATGTAAGTGCAAAGATGAAGGTGGGTGAACTCCACCTAGCATAGGGGGTGATAAGCACTGGAACCAGTGGCAGACATAATACTTGTGCAACCTGAGCAGCAGCACAGGGGTCCAAGAGGTAAGGGGGCACATTTCTGCCATTAAAGCAGGTGAAATTTTGCATTATGAAGCACTATTGGGCTATACAGGGCAACTTCTTCCACAGGGGTCCTTTTTAGTCTGCGTCCGTCAGTGACTAAACCAGTCGCATGATGCAATTACTCCACTTAAATGCTGCCTCTGTTACAGGCGTATAACACAATATAACATACTATAGTATATAGTTGTATTAACACAACTGGCAGGTACCAGGCATGGAGCAGGCTCTGTTCCACAACACCGGTACCCAACCTGTGACATACATGCAAGTCACATGTCGAGAAGGGTTTAACCTTCTTAATTTAAAGTGGTTTTCCTGAACTAGAATATTATTTGCATTCCCTTAGAATTTGATATTAGATTAGTAGGGGCCAATGTCAAAGACCCTCACCATCAGTGTATTGAAGAGGCAGCGACATTCCACCCACATCCACTTCATGGTTTAACAGTAGTGATGAGCGAGCATGCTCGCCACTGCTCGGTACTCGCCCGAGCATCTCAGTACTCGAGATGCTCGGAGCTCGCCGAGTACTTTCGAGATGCTCGGGCGGGAGCTCGGGTCCCCATCCTGCATGTTTGGCGCTATTTAAAGCACCAATCATGCAGGGATTGTCTGCCACTCACTGTAATGCCACAGCCATGGTGGTTGTGGCATTACAGTGATTGCCCAAATCGATGGGAACAGTGCTCACAGTGAAACATGAAAAGCCGGCATACACCGGTACCCGACAATGTAGAACAGACAGAATAGAGCATCACACATAGATTAGATAGATAGAAACATGTCAGTCACATATATAAGAAGTACAGTGACAGTGTTGGTTACTGTGCTTGTCATTTAGTGTTAAAATAAAGGATTTATTAAAAAAAAATGGCGTAGGGTTCCCCGTAAGTTTAGTCTCTAGCGGAGGTTAAGCAGACGGCTGGGGCAGATGTTTGAAGCCTGGGAAGGGGGTAATACCCACGGAGCTTCCCAGACTACTAATATCAGCCCCCAGCTGAATACCTAGCCTTTACCAGCTATTAAAATGGGGGACCCCCAAAAAAATGACGTGGGGCCCCCCTATTTTAATAGCTAGCAAAGACTAGGCAGACAGCTGGGGGCTGATATTAATAGCCCAGGAAGGGTGCCATGAATATTGGCCCCCTCCCAGGCTAGAAACACCAGCCCTCAGCCGCCCCAGAAATGGATCATCCATAGGATACGCCAATTCTGGCACTTAGCCTCGCTCTTCCCACTGCCCTGTAGCGGTGGCAGTGGGGTAATAGGGCTGGGGTTGATGTCAGCTTATAATGCCAGCTGACATCAAGCCCAGGTTAGTAATGGAGATGCGTCTATAAGACACCCCCATTACTAACCCCATAGTCAAAGTTAAAAAAAAGAGCGAGGCTAATGGATGCGCCATTTCTGGGGCAGCTGACGGTTGGTTTTTCTAGCCTGGGAGGGGGCCAATATTCATGGCACCCTTCCTGGGCTATTAATATCAGCCCCAGCTGTCTGCCTAGCCTTTGCTAGCTATGAAAATAGGGGGGACCCCACGTCATTTTTTTGGGGGGTCCCCCATTTTAATAGCTGGTAAAGGCTAGGCATTCAGCTGGGGGATGATATTATTAGCCTGGGAAGCTCTGTGGGTATTAACACTAAATAACAAGTACAGTAACCTACACGGTCACTCTACTTATTATATATGTGACTGACATGTTTCTATCTATCTAATCTATGTGTGATGCTCTATTCTTTCTGTTCTAAATTGTCGGGTACCGGTGAATGCCGCTGATGAATTGCCGGACGGCTTTTTTAAAGAGACGGGTGCATGAAAATCGGATGGCACTAGCGTGTTCCAAGTGCCCTGCTATGTTTTTCATGCACCCTCCTATATACCCTGCCTGCCTGTCAGCCTATATATTCTGCCTGCCTGACATTTAATTGAGCACTGTTCCCATCGATTTGGACAATTTTTGACCTTCTGCAGACCGCCGGGGGGGGGCCACTAGAAAAATGCTCGAGTTTCCCATAGACTTACATTGGGCTCGTTGCTCGGGTCGAGCACCCGAATATTCCAATGTGCTCGACCCGAGCTTCGAGCACCCGGGCATTTTAGTGCTCGCTCATCACTATTTAACAGGCATTTTGTAGTGCCTGTGACCAGTACTACAATTCTTTGCAGCTCAGTCTCGCTTCTAGGAGTATATTCACATTACAGAGCTTTGGTGAGAAGCTCCTGGTAGAGCCAGGTGTCTTGGGGTATATTCACACTGAAGAGCAGTGGAGAGAGGCTCCTGCTGCAGCCAGTTATTCTGGGGTATATTCACACTATAAAGCAGTGGGGAGAGGCTCCTGCTGCTGCCAGTTATTCTGGGGTATATTCACACTATAAAGCAGTGGGGAGAGGCTCCTGCTGCTGCCAGTTATTCTGGAGTATAGTCACACTATAAAGCAGTCGGAAGAGGCTCCTGCTGCAGCCAGTTGTCCTGGGGTATATTCACACTATAAAGCAGTGGGGAGAGGCTCCTGCTGCAGCCAGTTGTCCTTGGGTATATTCACACTATAAAGCAGTGGGAAGAGGCTCCTGCTGCAGCCAGTTGTCCTTGGGTATATTCACACTATAAAGCAGTGGGAAGAGGCTCCTGCTGCTGCCAGTTATTCTGGGGTATATTCACACTATAAAGCAGTGGGGAGAGGCTCCTGCTGCAGCCAGTTGTCCTTGGGTATATTCACACTATAAAGCAGTGGGGAGAGGCTCCTGCTGCTGCCAGTTATTCTGGGGTATATTCACACTATAAAGCAGTGGGGAGAGGCTCCTGCTGCTGCCAGTTATTCTGGAGTATAGTCACACTATAAAGCAGTCGGAAGAGGCTCCTGCTGCAGCCAGTTGTCCTGGGGTATATTCACACTATAAAGCAGTGGGGAGAGGCTCCTGCTGCAGCCAGTTGTCCTTGGGTATATTCACACTATAAAGCAGTGGGGAGAGGCTCCTGCTGCAGCCAGTTGTCCTTGGGTATATTCACACTATAAAGCAGTGGGAAGAGGCTCCTGCTGCTGCCAGTTATTCTGGGGTATATTCACACTATAAAGCAGTGGGGAGAGGCTCCTGCTGCAGCCAGTTGTCCTTGGGTATATTCACACTATAAAGCAGTGGGGAGAGGCTCCTGCTGCTGCCAGTTATTCTGGGGTATATTCACACTATAAAGCAGTGGGGAGAGGCTCCTGCTGCTGCCAGTTATTCTGGAGTATAGTCACACTATAAAGCAGTCGGAAGAGGCTCCTGCTGCAGCCAGTTGTCCTGGGGTATATTCACACTATAAAGCAGTGGGGAGAGGCTCCTGCTGCAGCCAGTTGTCCTTGGGTATATTCACACTATAAAGCAGTGGGGAGAGGCTCCTGCTGCAGCCAGTTGTCCTTGGGTATATTCACACTATAAAGCAGTGGGAAGAGGCTCCTGCTGCTGCCAGTTATTCTGGGGTATATTCACACTATAAAGCAGTGGGGAGAGGCTCCTGCTGCAGCCAGTTGTCCTGGGGTATATTCACACTATAAAGCAGTGGGGAGAGGCTCCTGCTGCAGCCAGTTATTCTGGGGTATATTCACACTATAAAGCAGTGGGGAGAGGCTCCTGCTGCTGCCAGTTATTCTGGGGTATATTCACACTATAAAGCAGTGGGGAGAGGCTCCTGCTGCAGCCAGTTGTCCTTGGGTATATTCACACTATAAAGCAGTGGGAAGAGGCTCCTGCTGCTGCCAGTTATTCTGGGGTATATTCACACTATAAAGCAGTGGGGAGAGGCTCCTGCTGCTGCCAGTTATTCTGGGGTATATTCACACTATAAAGCAGTGGGAAGAGGCTCCTGCTGCAGCCAGTTGTCCTTGGGTATATTCACACTTTAAAGCAGTGGGGAGAGGCTCCTGCTGCTGCCAGTTATTCTGGGGTATATTCACACTATAAAGCAGTGGGGAGAGGCTTCTGCTGCAGCCAGTTGACATTTTAAAAACAGACCCATGAAACTGAATGAGACTATTCAAACATCCATTTCTTTCTTTTCCACAGTTTTGTTTAAACACTTAATTAAACTTTATGCATGTCCTATTTAGATTAGTTTTTCCAAATCAGAGGTGAATGCTTTATATATTTTTCAGTTTTGATTCCCATATGGGACAGATTGGCAAAGGAGGATATTATAGAGGACCTGTCATTTACTATGAATATGTAAATAATTCTGACAGAGTAAATACCGCTGTTCTCCTGAAACCGGCCTTTTTCCTATTGTTCCGTTATATATGGCTCTTTCTTCCCTGTGTAGACCTAGCTGCAATCACAGAAAAGGGGTGGGGTGGGCTAAACTTGGGATTGGAGAGGCGTAGGACCAAAAATAAAAATAAAAAAATGCCAGATTCAGGAGAAACAGCTACATTTACACCAGGTAAATAGTTACATAAGTTATGTCAAGAGAAAGGTCCACTTTAAGTGGTTCTCCAAGCATGTAATAAAATCACCCCTGTCACATAGTTTATGCAGCAGTCTTAAGATGAACAGCTTTCGAGACGTGTCTCAACTGACAGGAGCTGTATCGTAAGCCACATACTCTGTGAGCCAATGAGAAGTGAGTGACAGGAGAAGAGATAAATCTTCTCTTTGGTTGACTGAGCACAAATAATTTGTATCTCCAGCCTTAGTCCTCCATGCTCAGTCAGCCGTGGAGAAGATTTATTTTCTTTCCTGTCACAGTCCTTCTCTGGCAGTTTCAATATATGTGCTTCCAATACTGAACTTCTGTCAGTTGAGGCACAGGTATCAGGAGCAGTTTTTTTTCAATCTGCAACCTGTCTTGGCATGTGACTAGGATGGGCTGCTGTTTGAATTATGTGACATGAGCTATTATATTATAATCTTGGAGAAACCCTTTAGGGATCCACTATGTGAGGTTTTTTTATGCTCAAGCAAAAGTACTTATGTAGTCATCTACTACAGTTCATTTTTCTGTCAAGAAGTTGTGTATGTAGAGAGGAGAAAGAATCAAGCTTTTTTATGAGACCTTATGCATACTAGAAGACCTACACATAACAGTCTTGTTATTTTCTTAAAGGGGTTGTCCAGTCTTCTGCAGTCACTATTTGAATGCAGACTTATGAATCAGCGCGCACTCTGCACTCTGCCAGGATTCTTTAGTATTGACGGAGAGCAGGCAGTCATGTGACAGCATACTTACAGCTACATTCTGACTAGACGTGCTTTGTCTCGAGGGAATCTGAGCACGTCTAGTTGGCATGTGACCACATGTATGCAAATCGCACCCTCCGGTTACATGACCACCTGCTCTCACCAGCTATACTGGAGAATCCTGCCAACGTGCGGTCCGCGCGCTGCAAGAATTCAGAACTCTGCAGTCACATAGACTTTTAGCAGAAGATTGGACAACCTCTAAAGTATTCATAGGATGTAACTTGGTAATAAAATTCAGTGATGATCCTGTAGTTTTTGCAATTATTATATTTCTGCGCGCACTATAAATCTATACACGTACATTGTTTAATGCATTCAGATGATCTTGCTGCATTTGACATTTGACCAAAATACCGCGTCCAACTTACAAAGCAATCGCAGAGTTATTTTCAGAAGACAGACTTTACGGTTTATCATTGCGCGGAGCTCGCCGCTATGTTATTGGCTTCACCAATTATCCTTAAACTGTGCTTGACTTTAAGTAACAAATCCATATGGCTCAGCGATGCCGACCAGCTGAGAGGCACAGAAGATCTTCCAGAGAGGAACCCGGAGACACAAATAGGATGCAACTCAGACAATTTGATGGTGTCTCGTCGAGGCTGACCTCTGGTAAGCTACATAGTGTGTATATATATATATATATATTTGCAAGAGCCAGACAGATAGATAATTGCTTTCTGGCTCGGTCCATGCATTTTGCTCTAGTTACCGCCATCCCATGCCGTGCTTAAATATTTATTTGTAAATTGCACAACTGAAAAAAAAATAAAATAAGTGAACATGCAGAAAGAAACAGTGAGCTTATTACCTGAGAGGCTTCTCTGGCCGCCGACCCAGGAGGTCCCGAATGCTGAGAATTCTCCAGCCCATCGCCGACACCGCTGCCACCTGGGTGGATCTGGTAATTTACGGCTTGAAAGAGAATCTGAAGAAAACAGCAGGCCGCGTAAATAACTTCTGCAAACAACCACTAAGATAATACACAGTTTTATCATTGTCCTTTGGAAGTTCCTTAGAGGCAAGCAAAGTAGGTTTAACTCTTAGTTTCTATGCCTTTATATATTCAGTTCTTCCACATACACGGAGTGACTTTATAAATGCACATTAAATTCTGAATTGATCCCGAGTTACAGCATTGCGGCACATGCTCTTAAAGGGCTTGTCCACTTTATATATTAAGGGCTGCTATGAGGACATGATTTTGTGGCACTTACTATTATACAGTTTAAGTATTACAGGTTCTCCTCCTTCATCACAGACATACTAATATATAAGTAGGTCCTCCTCCTTCCTCAAAGACTTCCTAATATAACAGGTTCTCCTTCTTCCTCACAGATTTATTAATATATAAATATTACAGGTTCTCCTTCACACACACTTACTGATATATAAGTGTTACAGGTTCTCCTCCTTCCTCACAGACTTCCTAATTTATAAGTATTACAGGTTCTCCTTCTTCCTCACAGATTTATTAATACAATGCTCAAAAAATAAAGGGAACACTCCAATAACACATCCTAGATCTGAATGAATGAAATATTCTCATTGAATACTTTGTTCTGTACAAAGTTGAATGTGCTGACAACAAAATCACACAAAAATCATCAATGGAAATCACATTTATTAACCAATGGAGGCCTGGATTTGTAGTCACCCCCAAAATTAAAGTGGAAAAACACACTACAGGCTGATCCAACTTTGATGTAATGTCCTTAAAACAAGTCAAAATGAGGCTCAGTATTGTGTGTGGCCTCCACGTGCCTGTATGACCTCCCTACAACGCCTGGGCATGCTCCTGATGAGGTTGCGGATGGTCTCCTGTGGGATCTCCTCCCAGACCAGGAATAAAGCATCCGCCAACTCCTGGACAGTCTGTGGTGCAACGTGACGTTGGTGGATGGAGCGAGACATGATGTCCCAGATGTGCTCAATCGGATTCAGGTCTGGGGAACGGGTGGGCCA
Organism: Phyllobates terribilis; assembly: GCF_046119375.1. Classification (NCBI taxonomy): domain Eukaryota; kingdom Metazoa; phylum Chordata; class Amphibia; order Anura; family Dendrobatidae; genus Phyllobates; species Phyllobates terribilis. Next base: position 129,926,366 of record NW_027362763.1, on the reverse strand, counting down.
GTCCATAGCTTCAATGCCTTCATCTTGCAGGAACTGCTGACACACTCCAGCCACATGAGGTCTGGCATTGTCCTGCATTAGGAGGAACCCAGGGCCAACCGCACCAGCATATGGTCTCACAAGGGGTCTGAGGATCTCATCTCGGTACCTAATGGCAGTCAGGCTACCTCTGGAGAGTACATGGAGGGCTGTGCGGCCCTCCAAAGAAATGCCACCCCACACCATTACTGACCCACTGCCAAACTGGTCATGCTGAAGGACGTCGCAGGCAGCAGATCGCTCTCCACAGCGTCTCCAGACTCTGTCACGTCTGTCACATGTGCTCAGTGTGAATCTGATGTCATCTGTGAAGATCACAGGGCGCCAGTGGCGACTTTGCCAATCCTGGTGTTCTGTGGCAAATGCCAAGCGTCCTGCACGGTGTTGGGCTGTAAGCACAACCCCATCTGTGGACGTCGGGCCCTCATACCACCCTCATTGAGTCGGTTTCTAACCGTTTGTGCAGACACATGCACATTTGTGGCCTGCTGGAGGTCATTTTGCAGGGCTCTGGCAGTGCTCCTCCTGTTCCTCCTTGAACAAAGGCTGCTGGGTTGTTGCCCTCCTACGGCCCCCTCCACGTCTCCTGGTGTACTGGCCTGTCTCCTGGTAGCGCCTCCATCCTCTAGACACTACGCTGACAGACACAGCAAACCTTCTTGCCACAGCTCGCATTGATGTGCCATCCTGGATGAGCTGCACTACCTGAGCAACTTCTGTGGTTGTAGAGTCCGTCTCATGCTACCACGAGTGTGAAAGCACAACCAACATTCAAAAGTGACCAAAACATCAGCCAGAAAGCATTGGTACTGAGATGTGGTCTGTGGTCCCCACCTGCAGAACCACTCCTTTATTGAGTCTTGATAATTGCCAATAATTTCCATCTGTTGTCTATTCAATTTGCACAACAGCATGTGAAATTGATTGTCAATCAGTGTTGCTTGCTACGTGGACAGTTTGATTTCACAGAAGATTGATTTACTTGGAGTTATATTCTGTTTAAGTGTTCCCTTTATTTTTTTGAGCAGTGTATATAAGTATTACAGGTTCTCCTCCTTCCTCATAGCCTGCACAGAGCTCCTGTTCTCACAATGGCCGCTGGATGGAGGAACATGTGACAATGCTGTCTGCCAGCCTCTTACAAATCAAAAACCGATTTCCCATTTGAAGAGGTCTATCACATGCTCCTCCAACAGCAGTGCTAGGGTCCCTGCTCTTCTCCATCTACACCTTCGGCCTGGGACAGCTCATAGAGTCCCATGGCTTTCAGTATCACCTCTACGCTGATAACATACAGATCTACCTCTCTGGACCTGATATCTCCTCCTTACTTACCAGAATCCCACAATGTCTGTCCTCTATTTCATCCTTCTTCTCTGCTAGATTCCTAAAACTTAATATGGATAAAACTGAATTCATCATCTTTCCCCCATCTCACTCAACCCCCCGACCTTATCTATCCCTCAAAATCAATGTCTGTCCACTCTCCCCAGTCCCGAAAGCTCGCTGCCTCGGGGTAACCCTTGATTGATTTGTCCTTCAAACCACATATCCAAACCCTTTCCACTTCCTGCCGACTCCAACTCAAAAATATTTCCTGGATCCGCACATTCCTCAAACATGAATCTGCAAAAACACTAGTGCATGCCCTCATCATCTCCAGCCTTGAAAACTGCAACCTCCTGCACTGTGGCCTCCTTTTAACATTCTTCAACCCCTGCAATCTATCTTAAACTCTGATGCCCGACTAATCCACCTGTCCCCTTATTCCCCGGCCTCTCCCCTCTATCAATCCCTTCACTGGCTCCCCAATGCCCAGAGACTACAGATTAAAACCCTAACCACGGAATATAAAGCCATCCACAACCTGTCTCCTCCATACATCTGTGACCTAGTCTCAAGGTACCTGCACGCAGCCTCCGATCCTCCCAAGATCTCCTTCTCTACTCCCCTCTTATCTCCTCCTCCCACAATCGCATACAGAATTTCTCCAGTGCATCCCCCCTACTCAGGAACACTGTACCACAACACATCAGACTCTCGCCTACCGTGGAAACCTTCAAAAGGAACCTGAAGACTCACCTCTTCCGACAAGCTTACAGCCTGCAGTAACCCTCGCTCCACCACACCACTGCACCCTCACCTACTGTATCCTCACCCATCCTTTGTAGATTGTGAGCCCTCGCGGACAGGGTCCTCTATCCTCCTGTACCAGTCGCTGATTCATTTTTGTTCAAATTATTGGAATTGTTGTTTGCTATGTATACCCCTTTTAAACATATAACACGCCAAGGAATTAATGGCGCTATAATAATAAATAATAATAGTTTTAGCTTCCTGCAAAGATTTTCTATTGGGTTCAGGTCTGTAGACTGGCTAGGCCACTCCATGACTTTGAAATGCTTCTTACGGAGCCACTCCTTAGTTGCCCTGGCTGTGTGTTTCGGGTCATTATCCTGCTGGAAGACCCAGCCACAACCCATCTTCAATGATATTACGGAGGGAAGACTGTTGGCCAAAATCTCATGATACATGACCCCGTCCATCTTCCCTTCAATATGGAGCAGTCGTCCTGTCCCCTTTGTAGAAAAGCACCCAATAAAGTATGATGCTCCCCCACCATGCTTCACAGTTTTTACGGTGTTCTTGGGATTGTACTCATCCTTCTTCCTATATACACGGTGAGTGGAGTTGATACCAAAAAGTTTCATTTTGGTTTCATCTGACCAGATGACCTTCTCCCATGCCTCCTCTGTATCATATAGATGGTCATCGGCGAACTTCAAACAGGTCTAGACATGTGCTGGCGCGAGCAGGGGACCTTGCATGACCTCCAGGATTTTAATCCATGACGGTGTAGTGTGTTACTAATGGTAATGTTTGAGACTGTGGTCCCAGCACTCTTCATGTCATTTACCAGGTCCTCCTGTGTAGTTCAGGGCTGATTCCTGACCTTTCTATGAATAATCATTACCTCACGAGGAAAGTTCTTGCATGGAGCCCCAGACCAAGGAAGATTGACAGTCATCATGTGTTTCTTACATTTTCTAATAATTGTGCCAACAGTTATTGCCTTCTCACAAAGCGGCTTGTCTATTTGTCCTGTAGCCAATCTCATCCTTTTGCAGGTCTACAACTTTGTCCCTGGTGTCCGTAGAAGACTCTTTGGTCTTGGCCATGTTGGAGAGGTTGGAGTGAGATTGATTGAGTGTGTGGACAGGTGTCTTTTATAAAGGTAATGAGTTCAAACAGGTGCAATTAATACAGGTAATGAGTGCAGAGTAGGTGTGCTTCTTAAAGAAAAACTTAACAGGTCTGTGAGAGCCAGGAATCTTGCTTCTTGGTAGGTGATCAAATACTTATTTCATACAATAAAATGCAATTTAATTATCATACAATGTGAATTCTGTTTTTTATTTTTTAGATTCTGTCTCTTACAGGTAAAGTGCACCTACGATAAAAATTACACACCTCTCCATTCTTTGTAGGTGAGAAAACTTGCAAAATCGGCGATGTATCAAGTACTTATTTTCCCCACTGCATATATATTTTTATCACCAATGTATCCAAACCGACAAGTGGTCTACTGATTCAGTAGCAGATAGTGCAATTAAATAGAGTGACTATAACCCTGCTGGGCTGGGAATACATCTTAATATGATTTAATGATCAGTGCGATCCACTGTGTGAGCCTTCTGTGTTTTGTAGATTTCAGCAGAATCATTCATACGGCAACCTTGATCATAATCAATATGGAAGAAGAGAAACACACAAACTATAGACAAAGAACAGTTTTTAATTTTAAAAAATTAACAGCGCCATATGCCGTCTGCTTATAATAGTGCCCCTCAACACAAGCCTGCAGCTGTTGAATACTCCACCCCTGTGCACAGCTTCTGAGTGTCTCTACATGCACACACTGTACTGACCTGGGTCTGCAGGGAGCTGCTGGCAGCAAGCAGGGTCTGTATGGCACATGGAGGGCAATGCGTTAAAGCAAAGGCCATCAGTTCTTTACGAGTGCCAAGGTCCTCATAGTTCTCACATTGTCCCAACTTGCTGCACACTTCCCAACTTTTATTATACCCTGAAAAAGCAGAGGATACAATGAAACATCAAAAACCATGGTCCCGAATGATCTGTCCATAAAGGGACACACTAGTTATTTCATATATTGGGGAGATAGATAGCTAGATAGATACCAGCAGTCATGAGTTCTTGGCAGTGCCCATTGGCCGCCCTATAATCCTGGCATTGAAGGGCTTGTTCAGCTAGTAGAGTAAGAACTTGTCCTTTCAGCTCCGTCTCTTCATTTCCTAAGACACAGAACATATTTACATAAGCAGCCTTATATTATAATATATATGGGTTATAGCAATGCTACTCACTTGGGAGGGGGATGAGGTATCACAGGAACCCTTTCTATTTAAAAGTCTGGCTAGTTTATTTCAGTCCTCATAAACCACATCACAGGAAAACTTAAATACAGCCTTTCTCCAGAATAAAGTAAAACAAAGTAGAGCGTCTATACAATAGCGCTGTTTTGACCACTTTGGTTACTATCCAGCATATCAGGCATTTAGCAAAAGCACTTCATCCTGGAGGTCTGCACACCTCCGCACACAGACGAGGTGTGAGACAAACAGGTCTCAATTTACAATGTGAACCACACCCAAGAGTGGAGATATGGTGAGCAGCCATCCCACCCAACTCTTCAGTAGCTCACATTAACCCTGTCATGGCCAATTAACCCCTCTTAGTACTATGTGTACTACTACATTGCTCCAGGTTTACATCACAGAGGACATGCACCTCAGTGATACTTATCGCCCATCCACTGTGTGTCCGGCAGACATTATAATAATAGCAGATGGAAACAAAACAGCATCATGTGCATAATCTGTTTATTTTCCCACTGAAATGAATAAGAAACTTATTGAAAGAGTACTCGAACAGTGTTTGATAAAGATTTTGGAGCAGAATATGTAGATTTTAAAGCCTGTTCCTCCGTTACCGAGAAATCGTTGTTGGAATCAATAAGGAAATGAGGCTGAAGTGCTCTCGGGGTGTGTCGAAGCACTTCTCATGCCTCTGCCATCACCTGCTTGGTTGGGAATAAAGCTGAGTAGATCCGAGTCTTGGGAAGTGCTTTCAAACTCCGAAAGCACTTTAGCCTCATTGGCAAACTGATTCAAACTGAGATTTCTCAGCAACAGAGGAACGGACTGGCAAGGTAAAAGCTATGGCTCGACTTGTCTTTGCAATAACTACATGCGCTGATAAAAAGTTTGGGTGGGCGAAACGCCCTTTAAAGATTTCTTAAAGTTAACCTTCAACACATTCCAGTACATCGCTATACGCAATACGAGACCGGACCCATATGACCTCAGTTTCTGAAGGCTCCTAAAACGCCCAAGTTACTCCTACAAATGAATGTATTTTCTTCCCCTGCTCACTAGATTTAACAGCTTCCTTAGAGATCTTCATTTCAGCACGTTGTCCCCTCTGTGACAGAAGAAAGAAATAGTTCTGCGCTAATGGCAGGAGACGGAGGGAGCTGGAGCTGAAGTGGCACATTTATAATGGAGCTTTCACAAATTATTACCTGCCTTCTTCTAAAGCGGAGTGGAGATGGCACCGGCTTTAAACAAAGCACAATGTCCTAATCACCAAATTACCTTACAGGGGAGCCTCCATTCTGGGGTACCGGCCTAAAACTAAATATGTATGTTTGCTCCAAGATGCTGCTCTCCGGTGGACCCTCCTTGGCTCGTGCACCTGTGATGTCTGCCCAATTCATTGTCGGAGACTTAGTGAAAACTCCTGAATTTGTCAGCAGGTTTTTTGCTATTTAATCTGAGAGCAGGATAATTTATAGACACAGACCCTGATTCCAGCGATGTGTCACTTACAGGGCTGTGTTTCGCTGCTTCAATAAAATCAGTATTTTATCAGAAGGAGATTATCACTAGAGGACTAGTTGTCTTGTGCCTCCTAGTCCAACCACACCCTCAAAACTGATTGGTTGCTTTCTGTGTACATTGCTGCCAATCAGTGGTGTGGGCGGGGTTATACACAGACCAGCATTCTGAGCTTCTTTCACAACTGCTGCACACAGTAAACTAAGTGATGCATCGCTGGAATCAGGGTCTCTGTCCCTACATCATGATGCTGTCAGATTACATAGCAAAAAACTGCTGACAAATTCCCTTTAGCCTAAACAACTCCCAAATTTAAATTCAGGGGCCAAGCTATATATTCACTAGATATTTTTTCCATCAAGGAGCTTTTCTGTCAGCAAGTTGCGAGGTCCTAGGCTGCAGAAGCCCAATATACACACACACAATATCAGCGCTCGTGCACTCATCTCTCTCTCCTGTATACATCTGCCACACTCCATTGTGTGATCCTGTGTTCAGCAAGCAGTCACTGCGGACAGGAGAAAGGGGTGAGAGTGTGCCCACTTTGACTCCGTGTGCGCACAATTGCCGGGGTCCTTCAAGGTCTATGTGAATGTGCAGAACCTGGGAATTCAATTTAGACAGCGCTCACTCTGGGCAAGCGAATGCTATTAAAAAGGCTGAGGGTAAGTGCAGAAGATGCTAATTGAAGGGGCGGAAGAGTGCACTAAACCGTTGGCCACACCAAGGGTGCATTTAGGGCCCCTCATTTCCTTATGTAATAAAACTATGTAAAACTAAAGTAGTGAAATGTGTACTGCATGTCTACATTTTTGTAAGGTTTAAATCCTCTTTATAACTGTATAAGTGGTTTAATTTGATCTTTATGTATGAGGTTTTTTAGTGGGTGGGCATATCCCTTGAAGTTTATATGGGTTAGCGAAACTGCTCTGAAGGTCCAATTTATTTCAACCAGATATAACAAAAATGGCTGATATTCCCCCCCGCCCCAGGGGCAGTAGCCAAGTCTCCGTCCAAGAACTCAACGACAATCTAATTTATCTGGGAAAAGTTGCTTTTGGCCAGGTCAGGCACAATAGGAATAATTTGGCTAGTTGCAATTTGCGTTCATGACGTGGTCATTGAGCAGCGCTACGCTGGCATTGAAGACTGGTGCCGATAATTACAAGCAGCGGTTTCGTAAAGGGAAACAGATGAGACTAGTGCATGCTGCTTTCTTTGTCCAGGGGGAAAATCGATCATGGACACTTGCACATTAGCTTAGATCAGGGTGCGGTTTCTTGTCAAAAGAGCAAGACACTAACCGCAGGGCGAGTACATTTGGCCCGATCCCTCCACGATCATTCTCCCCCTGAGTCTGACGTATCAGCACAGAGCGCGCAATGACGTCATCACAATGCGCCTGCTGTGCCAAGCAGTACAGAGGATCAGAAGATGTGCTGCAGAGACCGGGGCACAGAAGAGGTGAATATTTATTTTTTTTAATGTGGAGACCGTTATACCTTATGTAGCACTATGCGGGGCCATTATTCTGTATAGAGGACTATGTGGAGCCATTATACTGTATGGAGGATTATGTAGGGCCCATTATTCTGTATGGAGGACTATGTGGAGCCATTATACTGTATGGAGGATTATGTAGGGCCCATTATACTGTATGGAGGACTATGTGGTGCCATTATTCTGTATGGAGGACTATGTGGAGCCATTATTCTGTATGGAGGACTATATGGGGCCCATTATTCTGTATGGAGGACTATGTGGGGCCCATTATACTGTATGGAGGACTATATAGAGCCCATTATACTGCATGGAGGACTATGTGGGGCCGATTATTCTGTATGGAGGACTATGTGGGGCCCATTATTCTGTATAGAGGACTATGTGGAGCCATTATACTGTATGGAGGACTATGTACGGCCCATTATTCTGTATGGAGGACTATGTGGGCCCCATTATTCTGTATGGAGGACTATGTAGGGCCCATTATTCTGTATGGAGGACTATGTGGAGCCATTATACTGTATGGAGGACTATGTACGGCCCATTATTCTGTATGGAGGACTATGTGGGCCCCATTATTCTGTATGGAGGACTATGTGGAGCCATTATACTGTATGGAGGACTATGTGGGGCCGATTATTCTGCATGGAGGACTATGTGGAGCCATTATACTGTATGGAGGACTATGTGGAGCCATTATTCTGTATGGAGGACTATGTGGGGCCCATTATACTGTATGGAGGACTATGTACGGCCCATTATTCTGTATGGAGGACTATGTGGGCCCCATTATTCTGTATGGAGGACTATGTGGAGCCATTATACTGTATGGAGGACTATGTGGGGCCGATTATTCTGCATGGAGGACTATGTGGAGCCATTATACTGTATGGAGGACTATGTGGGGCCCATTATTCTGTATGGAGGAGTATGTGAGGCCCATTATTCTGTATGGAGGACTATGTGAGGCCCATTATTCTGTATGGAGGACTATGTGAGGCCCATTATTCTGTATGGAGGACTATGTAAGGCCCATTATTCTGTATGGAGGACTATGTGAGGCCCATTATTCTGTATGGAGGACTATGTGAGGCCCATTATTCTGTATGGAGGACTATGTGAGGCCCATTATTCTGTATGGAGGACTATGTGAGGCCCATTATTCTGTATGGAGGACTATGTGAGGCCCATTATTCTGTATGGAGGACTATGTGAGGCCCATTATTCTGTATGAAGGACTATGTGGGGCCATTATACTGTATGGAGCACTATGTGGGGGCATTATACTGTATGGAGCACTATGTGGGGCCATTATACTGTCTGGAGGGGCTGTGTGGGGATTACAGTTGGGGAATCACACTGTGTTGGTGTCATCATATTTTGCCAGGGAAATGGAGGATAGGAGGGGTACAGTAGGGTCATCCAAACGTGCATGTGGAGGGTTGTTCATGGGACAATAATTTTAAGTCTGTTTCCATATGAAAAGGTTCATCGTTATATTTATATTTTCCTAAAATGTAGACACTTTTTAATAAATATCAAGGTTGGCCAACGACTTTGTCCAAGATTTTAATTTTGGCCTTTTGTGTATTTGAATTTGAAATTCCTGGTTTATATAGAAGGGGACAAAAGCAAAGGCGAACCATTGCCATGATGTCCACTGATACTGACAAGGCAGAAGAGTTAGCACCCTGATAGTACGTACAATACAACCTCCATTACTGCTGCAGATAATGTGACCAGTATTCGCCCTCTGCCAACTCTCCCGCAAAGCTCACCCAAGAAAGGAACGGTTTCCAGAAACTCAGCACCGAGTAAATAATAATCAGACATATGGAGCCCACAGTAACGAAATTCCAGTAGAAGAAAATGAATCAATAGTTTAGTCTTTCCTCTGGCAGCGGCAGCGCAGAGCACAGAAAGAAATTAGTTACAGCTGAGTTGCAGCTAAAAGATAGCAAATTTATCTAAGAACTCTACAGGCAATCATTACTGGCACGCACTGGTGCAATAAGCCTGACAACGCTCCCCGTTAGGCCTGTGTGTGAGCAGTGTGAAATACAAATGCAATTTTGGGAAGAGAAATATGGCCGGCGTGCCGAAGCCAAAGACAGAATCACCAGCTTTTAGAACCTTTTTGTGCGTATGGCGTCATTATTTATTTACTGCTATTATACGGGCCACTTTCCTGCACCGCTGTAACCGAATTCTTCAGGCACCAATTGCTTGTTGATTAAGCGCTGACGCTGTCTATCGGTGTGCACGACACGTCGACTGAGAAGTCAATGCCGGCAGAGCAATCTGTAATTAACCATTTGTAAATGTTTCTTAGTCTTAGAGGACAAAAACAAACAGGATAGAACAATGCAAGAAAAAAAATCCATAGACGTTAAAGGCGTTGTCCAGTTTTGGGATACAAGCCTGCCATAATTATGCGACTGCAAACTTTTGAATCATCACACTGCGTGCAGTCAGGATTCTGTGATGCATTTGCATACATGCGGTCACATGCCAACTAGACCTGCGCAGCTGGACACATCTAGTAGGAATGTGACCAAAAGTATGCAAATTGCATACCTGCGGTCACAGGACCGCCAGCTGGAGAATGGAGAATGCTAACAGTGCTGGAGAATGCAGGAGAATGCTAACAGTGCGAACTGTAAGGATTTAAAAGTCTGCAGTTACATAAGAGTGGACAACCCTTTTAATATAGAGTTGGTCCCCTCTTTGCAGCTATAAGAGTTTACACTTACAGGAATTTTTGCCTATTCATCCAGAAAGCTGAAGAGCACTTCTGATAAACAAGTATCGATGTGACAATATATCTTTCACGCACCAAACCACAGATCGAACACGTACCCATTAAAGTCTATGGAGCTGCTCACATATCAGTTTTTTTTATTTTTCATGTGCGCAAAAAAAAAGTTACAGAGGCCTCAGAGGTTGTTTTTTTTATTCAGTGTCACAGAAGAAAATCACCCATACAAGTCTATCTATTTATCTCTCTACATATACATACAGATACATATATATATACGCACTAGCCAAGTGCGCATGGCCACACACATTAGTTGAAGACCACACCCACTTGGATAAATAGACTGGAATGACATATGGGGAAGAGCAGGCCATATCTCAAGAATAGAGAGGCGCAGAAACAAAAGAAAAACAAAGGCGGATTCAGGAGAACAGTGGCAATTACAAAAAGTAAAAAAAAAAATACTTATTTACTGCAAATGACAAAATGCTAGGTACCAGCAGCTACTCACCATTAGGGGGAGCTCAGTAACTTACAGCAAACTGTTTTATCGTGGAGTTCAACGCACAAACAGTAAGCAGTCGGCTCCTCAGCTCCCTCTAGTGACTTCTGTAGAAAATTATAATGATATCTTATAGGGGTTGGTCCCCAGCTTCGGCAATACTTTATTTTTACTTAAGTGCATGTAAATGGGGCTAATAATCATTTTTGTAATTGGGTTTCATCAAAAATGTTGCACAGTTTGCCTTCTGTAGCCTGTGTTGCACTGGCTTAAGAATGAGTTAACTGAGAATCTGTCAGTGAGCTCACTATTACTGTTTAATGGGGAAGTTATAACTTTTTTTTTTTATCTGTCTTTCTCTGAGCTCCTCTCAGCTGATTTATGACCACATGAAAGTTTAATGTGCCGGAAAACAACCTGGAAAAAACAAATGGTGCAAAATTTTTAATTAAACCCAAATGCAAAAATTACTTGTAGTAGTTGATCACACAATACATGTACGATAACATGCATCAATGTGTCAGATGCTGCCAGTAACATCGCAAGCACTGGCCCTGTAGGACGGGAGGGATGAAGCCTCCAGCACCAGGGGGAATTCGGCACCACCGAACATTGAATACAGTAACGATGGTTACAACAGTCACTATATGAAGAGTTGCTCTTATTTCAGCAGCTCTTTACCATTGATCCTCTGACATGTCACGCTGCAGGGACACGCCACATACCATAATTATCCCGCGTGTTACACGTCAGGTAGAATACCGCAGGTGAGTGATTAGAAGGATTTACCTGCGACTCTCAGCAGATGAGCCAGTGCCAGCAGCTTCGCTGACTGCTTGTAGCTGGTCGGGGACTGAGAAATACACTTCTTGATGAGGCTGAGGCGGCTGGAGCACAGACGCACTGCGGGGACACAAAACAGAAGACAAGTTACACACAGTCCCTACAGGGACTAATTACTCATCTCCGGCTATAATAAGGAGCTATAAAACAGCTCAAGACAAACGGCACAGGAAAGATTGCAAATATTTAAGAAGCACTCCGGACAAAACAAATATACTGTGTAATGGCAGGTGCATGGCCTGAAGGGGGCGATGTATGGTATAGGGATTTTAAAGACAAACTACATTTTCATTTTTTTTTTCTTTTTATAACTTTTTTTTCCAGTATGGAACATTCTGAAATTTTGCAAATCACTTGATTAGAGAATTAGTCTTAAATGCAATTTTTATATTTTACAGAAGTTAAGTGTCCTATTTTCCCCAGACCATACTCATTTGGAGTACAGATGCTGGCAGTGATGGGTCACAGCCCCTGTCTCCTCCTCCTCTGAGTGTTGTATCTATCAGGACAATCTCCTGAAGCAGCTTATCCCCAGACTTAGTGAGACCAGGGCTGAGCTGATCATCACTGCCATCATCTGTACTCCAAATGATGTTTGGAAGCCATTTACATACAATTGTTAAAGGTATTAAGACAAATCCCCTAATTAAGTCGTTTGGAAAGTTTCATAACTTTCCATTCCTGACGAATAAAAAAGAAAAAAAAATTACCTTTTAAAAGGAACCTGACAGATGGTACACGCTGCCCGATAGACATTCATCAGGCCCTGGCTGCATGATTTCAGCCATATTTAAATCAACTCTTAAACGGTGCTTCATAGTTTAATAGCTGCTGGGAACCAAGCAGTGCTGGAGACAAGCGAACAGGCGGATCCCCAGTGGCTTCTCCCTACCCTTGGCCCTTAGGTGATAGATCTCTCCCTATACATGCACGCAGAGAGAGAACTGTCACTCCAGGGCAGCGCGCGGGGGGAGGAGCCGAAGTGGAGTGACAGGTCACATCAGCCACTGTCTGACACATCCTGCCCGGGAGTGACAGGTCAAATCAGCTACTGTCTGACACATCCTGCCCTTGAGAAACTGGTCCTATCAGCTATGATACATGATGCCCTGGAGTGGCAGGTCACATCAGCTTCTGTTTAATACATACTGCCATGGAGAGACAGGTCATATCAGCTACTGTCTGATACATGCTGCCCTGGAGTAATAGGTCATATCAGCTACTGTCAGATACATCCTGCCCTGGAGTGACAGGTCACATCAGCTAGTGTCTGACACATCCTGCCCTTGAGAAACTGGTCCTATCAGCTATGATACATGATGCCCTGGAGTGACAGATCACATCAGCTACTGTCTGATACATGCTGCCCTGGAGTGACAGGTCACATCAGCTACTGTCTGACACATCCTGCCCTTGAGAAACTGGTCCTATCAGCTATGATACATGCTGCCCTGGAGTGACAGGTCACATCAGCTACTGTCTGACACATCCTGCCCTTGAGAAACTGGTCCTATCAGCTATGATACATGCTGCCCTGGAGTGACAGGTCACATCAGCTACTGTCTGATACATGCTGCCCGAGAGTGACAGGTCATATCAGCTACTGTCTGATACATGCTGCCCTGGAGTGATAGGTCATATCAGCTACTGTCGGATACATCCTGCCCTTGAGAAACTGGTCCTATCAGCTATGATACATGATGCCCTGGAGTGACAGGTCACATCAGCCACTGTCTGAAACATGCTGCCCTGAAGGCACAGGTCATATCAGCTACTGTCTGATACATGCTGCCCTGAAATGACAGGTCACATCAGCTTCTGTTTAATACATGCTGCCCTGGAGAGACAGGTCATATCAGCTACTGTCTGATACATGCTGCCCTGGAGTAATAGGTCATATCAGCTACTGTCAGATACATCCTGCCCTGGAGTGATAGGTCATATCAGCTACTGTCTGACACATCCTGCCCTGAAGTGACAGGTCATATCAGCTACAGTCTGATACATGCTGCCCTGAAGTGACAGGTCATATCAGCTACTGTCTGATACATGCTGCCCAGGAGTGACAGGTCATATCAGCTACTGTCTGATACGTGCTGCCCGGGAGTGACAGGTCATATCAGCTACTGTCTGATACATGAAGCCCTGCAGTGACAGGTCACATCAGCTACTGTCTGACACATCCTGCCCTGGAGTGACAGGTCATATCAGACATCAGCTATTGTCTCATACATGCTGTCCATGGATCAAGCAGAATGCATCAAGTGTCAGGTTCAATTTAAGAACACTAAAGAATGAAATGAAAGAATAAAATAAACAAGAAATCTTGTTGCCCTCACAAAAAAATAAAAAATAAAGCCCATATACAATACAGGAAAGTCGACCCTCTGATAAGTATGGGGCCATCTCCACTCTCCGTCTCAGATGATATTGGAGAATAGAAGGATTGTGCTGTTACAAATTCAATGGCCAATAGTTTTGCTTTTGTGGGGAATAAGCCGATGTCAGAAGTGTTTGGCAGTGGCTCGCTCTCCTCTCCTTGCTGAAAACACAGGAAAGTTTCGCTGAGACAAGTACTCATGTGTATGGGGGAGTCGGGATTGATAGGAGTTTTCCGAGTGAGTGTTCGGCCAACAGTTGTCACATGTGTACGAGGCCCCTATAAATAAACTAACATCGGTCGAACCAGTCAATATCGGCTGGTCAGCCTTTTGTGTATTGGGGTCCCCAGTTCATGTCTGGAAAGATAAGGAGCTAGCATGACCCATTTCCACAGTTGATCCTTTAGTTCTCTAGGAGGCACTAGTAGGAGGCACTAGTAGGAGGCACTAGAGTTCTAGTCCTCTTCCTATCTGCCTGAAGAGGTAATTTGCATATATAATGTCCCAGAGGAGCACTGCATGGCCTATAAGTCTCCTTATACTGGCATGTCACTCACCACAAGGAGAGACGTTACCTCTTAAACCCCAGCCAGAGGCCTCTCATACAGACAAATCAGATCTCTTGCTTTGCACTGAGGAGGAGCAACACCCCTAAACATGTGTCTGCAAATAGAGTATCTAGTTTTGCGGTTATCCCAAGTCATGTGGCAAGGCTCATTAAAAGGTTAATATTGACTTTTTGGATTGCTGCATTCACTAGATTGCGCTCGAGTCTTACTCTTATTCCTTTCCGAAGAGACAAACTACATATTAACTTACTGCAAAAAGAGCAGGAGGGGGAGGCTCCTGCTGCAGATAGATGTCTTTCAGCCACAGGTCAGCGACACATCGGGGAGACATGGCTGATCTCCTGAGACACACCGAGAAAATTTCATGCAACATTTCTCACTTTTTTTTTATTATTTGTAATACGAGACAAAATGCGATCAAAGAAAAGGAGGAGATTAAGTAAAGAAGAGGGGCTTTTTATTATTTTGTTGATCATCTGTATTTAGGGTTTCTTTACATAACACCAAAGAGAACCTGTGTCATATACTGGCCCCCGGCACTGGGCATAGTCCCCGGACTGATCATTTAGGCCAGCTCCTAACACGGTTATAGACATTTGTCCAAATCTGCCAATGATCAGGTAAAATTCTAACAATATTGTGACCAAAATCAGGCAATCCTCTGTGTGGAGGTGGATGGGGGAAGAGGAATTTGGCCTCTAGAAGGTATCACGCCATCAATGAGGACAAAAATTAATACATTCAATCTGTGGTCCCCATGAACATATTTCCTCCGAATTACTGTGTATGCCCACCTCTACTGCATTTAGATGAGTGATGGGAATTCTCTTTATACTGAGCAGGAAGGTATGGCGCAGCTCAGTAACAAGAGTCGCCTCTTTCGGCTCCCGAATGGCTCTCCATTTAACACCACACTCCCTGCGGCAGGTAGCGTGCAAAGGGAAGGGATTGTTGTCATGCTCGTCGTTAAAAAAGGGAAGATCATTTTTAGCTTCAGGGGACCATTGTGGGATTCACCAGCTCTCCTGTGGGCCATGTTACCTTACAATGATCGATATCTATACACATTGGCAATTAGGAGGCATACACATGTCTGCTGCTAATGTCCCCCTTACTCCCAGGTTTCAGCTGTGACGCTAGTCACTACTGACGGACAAGCAGTGAGGACTGGATAGTCAGGAAGTCTGAGGTCACATACCAAGAGGACTAATCATACACAAAAGGGTAAGGCAAAAGGCATAGTCAGGTCACAGTCTGAGGTCAGAATTCCAAGGTCAGAGTGCATCAAGTAAAAAGGGGTAATACAAGCGGGTAGTCAATAGGCAAATCCAAGATCCGGCAACAGAATGCCTGAATTCAGAGCACAAAGCACTGAGGACAAGCCACACAGAGCTGAAAACGACAACTTGCAGCTATCTGGGACAGACAGCTTGGTTAAGTAGCTTGGTAATCAGAACAGAAAGAAGCTCAGCACCTCCCAGTCTCAGAATGGACAGCTGAGCTGTTTATCAAAATACCGGCAGCTCAGCACACACCTGCACTAGATTGGACGACTGAGCTGTCAGATACTGCGCCTAAGACACACTGGAATCGTGACACCAGCTAGGAGTGAAAATAAGGACATGAACAATGCAACCTTAGTATTATGTGAATTGGCAAGTCTAGCAACTCACTTGCCAATGCAGGACCCAAGGGGCACAAAAACAAAGCCAACTTCCATCGTTCATATTAAGGAGGCGGCTAAATGTGGCGGCTCGTTTACGACCGTCAAATCACTAATTTAGGTGTCCAGATGGAGCCTCATCTGCCGACTCCTTTCTTCTAAAACTCAGTGGCAATATTTTCTTGTTATGGGACTTCTTTTTTTTAGAGCAATCTCCATGTTTCCCTACTCTACAACTTTTTGCTTTTGTTTACCTCCCTATTGGGTCTGTGACTGTCTCCTTCGGCCCTGACATCACACGTTGCCCAAACGTGGTGTATATATCATACTAGTGGGCTCCAAAAAGAAATCTGCTTGCTTGAAGATTAAAAAAAAAAAAAGAGAAGGAAGGAAGGGGGAAAGGAAGGAAGGAGGGAGGGAGGAAGGAGGGAGGAAGGAAGGAAGGAAGGGAGGGGGGAGGAAGGAAGGGAGGGGGGAGGAAGGAAGGAAGAGAGGGTGGAAGGAAGGAGGAAGGAGGAAGGAGGAGGAAAGAAGGAAGGAGGAAGAAGGAAGGAGGAGGAAGGAAAGAAGGAAGAGAGGGAGGAAGGAAGGAGGGAGGAAGGAAGGAGAGAGGAAGGAAGGAGAGAGGAAGGAAGGAGAGAGGAAGGAAGGAGAGAGGAAGGAAGGAGAGAGGAAGGAAGGAGAGAGGAAGGAAGGAGAGAGGAAGGAAGGAGAGAGGGAGGGAGATAGGAGGAAGGAGGAAGGAGGGAGGGAGGAAGGAGGGAGGGAGGAAGGAGGAGGAAGGAGAAGGAAGGAGAAGGAAGGAGAAGGAAGGAGAAGGAAGGAGAAGGAAGGAGAAGGAAGGAGAAGGAAGGAGAAGGAAGGAGAAGGAAGGAGAAGGAAGGAGAAGGAAGGAGAAGGAAGGAGAAGGAAGAAGTTAGGAGAAGGAAGGAGAAGGAAGGAGAAGGAAGGAGAAGGAAGGAGAAGGAAGGAGAAGGAAGGAGAAGGAAGGAGAAGGAAGGAGAAGGAAGGAGAAGGAAGGAGAAGGAAGGAGAAGGAAGAAGTTAGGAGAAGGAAGGAGAAGGAAGGAGAAGGAAGGAGAAGGGAGAAGAAGGGAGAAGGAAAAAGGAAGGAGATGGGAAAGGAAGGAGATGGGAGAAGGAAGAAGGAAGGAGATGGGAGAAGGAAGAAGGAAGGAGATGGGAGGAGGAAGAAGGAAGGAGAAGGAAGGAAGAAAGAAGTAAGGAGAAGGAAGGAAGAAAGAAAGAAGTAAGAAAGAAGAAGAAAGACACTTACGCATCCATGTTTATAAACAAATTAGTCAATCATTATAAGGCAAGCTCCCTATTCAGCTCGTACTGGCGGGTGTTGGCTTCCCTTTGGCTTTGAGCGTTGCTTGCTGCAGAGGTGATGAGTAAACATTTCAATCAATACGTTGAAGAGAGAGAGCTGCCAACTGCGTGAGATATCAGCGCCCCCGGACAGGATCACACAAACACCTGACTACGGCTCCGCTTTTCATTCGAGAGATGCCCGGAGAGCTGGCTTGGCTGCCAGTGATTCCGGCACATGTTAACGCTGCCGGGCAATCGCTTGTCAGATTTCCAAACAATCAGGATTCACAAAGTAGAAGTGTAGACATTTATCACAATTGGAAAAACGTACGGCACAGGAGCAGATGTTCCAGACAGACAATAATGGAGAGGGGGGGATACAGATGCTTAACACGGAGCTGTGCACTCGGAGAAGGAGATAATGAAAGCTACATTAAGCGCTGGAGTGTGCGCGGCTCTAATAAGTCATCAGTATGCAAAACGACGGCGTTCTGGAGAAGAACAAAAGGCAGGCAGGGAAGTTACCCGAGGTAACCAAGTTAACAATGGAACAACTTGCAGCCACTTCTCTTGATATACTCCGGTGTCTGAGCCCTCTCCAGAAATGCTCATTTTTCTTGCGTGTAGATTAAGTGTGCGGTCCCAGAAATAAAGTATATTTATTTGCCTATTTCCCGCCACACATTTATAGCGTGTGTTATAAGGTAGCGCATTGCTGCCCATAAAGCTTTGGATGGAGGAATAAAAATGTCTGCATATGTTTAACAGTCATTTCGAAAGGGGTGGAAATATTTTAGAAAAATTAGTAGGATTCTGCGCGCTAGGAGAACGGACGGCTCTCAGTTTATTAGCGCACACAAGAGAATCTATGAGACGGACAATAGGGCTGGAAATCATCCGAGATTTATATAACAGAAGCTAACGACCCTGACACGACCTCACCGGTCAGCGGAAGGGCTTCTCCGTATTCCAAATTTATCACCCAGGTCTTTAGTGGCTGATTTCTGGGGCTCCATCTGCCACTTATCAGGAGAATTGGGGTCCCCGAGTTATGTGCGTGAGAGGCGGCTGTAGTCTACGGATGTGTGACCAACCCTTACTCCATCCAAAGTGTACGGGACTGCAGAAGATGGTCGAGAGCACAGGAAGGATATCTATAGCAAGTGGATGGATTGGTGGAAACATTCACACAAGGTCTACATTTGTACAGATGTAAAGGGAATGGATGCAGATAGACACTTTTCATAAGCACTATTAGGTCATATGGATGTCCTAGAGGTGGCGTATCCAATTCAGGATCCTCCCTATGAGCTTAAGTGATGTCCTCTACCCTCCCTCCTTCCGACGCTAAAGGAGGACTAACGCCATCAGACTAGATGCCAGATGGGACTACTAAGTGCCTCAGTTTGCCTAATTTTAATAAATGGCTACACTGGGGTCCTGTAGGGGTTTTCGTATAAATTTCCAAATAAATGGGATTTAGAGACAAACCCCTAAGGAGCCCCGATGCAGAGCTCTGTGTAGAACACAGGAAGAATGTGAACCTAATATTCAAGGGAATCTGTAAGGAGGTTTTGGTTATGTAATCTGAGAGCAGCATATTGTAGGGGCTGAGAGCCTGATTTCAGGGATGTGTCACTTATTAGGATGTGTGCTGTAGTTTTAATACAATCAGTGTTTTATCAGCAGTACATTATCACTAGAAGAATAGGTCTCATGTGCAAACCAGTCAAGCTAATATGCATAACCCCGCCCCCACCACTGATTGGCTGCTTCCTGTGTACGCTATCAGCAAGCTGCCAATCAGTGGTGTGGGCGGGGTTATACACAGCTCCGCATTTGAGCACTCCTACATTTACCAGCAGAGAAAACAGGGATTCGATCAAAACTGCAGCAAGCAGCCCAATAAGTGACACATCATTGGAATCAGGGTCTCTGCACCTACATCATCCTGCTCTCAAAATAGAAAAATCTTGCTGAAAGATTCTCTTTAAGTGGTCACAGAAAAATGCAGACATTACACTGCGGCAACCACAATTATTGGTTTTACAAGTGGGGCATGCACTGACCACCACACCAGTTACTGAAATCTCTCGTCGCTGATGAGAGATAGATAAATATATATATATTTCTTTACATATTTTATAGTTACAGCAGCTGGCACTAGTTTACACTAGGAAGTGCTGGTCAGGTTTTTATGGTTTATATTGCTATAAGGGGGTGTAACTGCCTCTTGCCTGACCTCGCACTCCTCCCATTAGCCAGCAGGTGATGCATCAACAGCTCTATTTGCCCTTTAAATGTAGGTGTTTTTAGCCCAGAAGAAGACATGTTTGTCCATTTAGTTGTAGGCTTGTAGCCCAAAAGTGGCATGTAAGGTAGAGTAGTTACCCATCAGAGGGAGGTTACCTTGCAATGGTTGATGGGCACACATGAATTGGCCAATTTATGCACTAAAAACCTTCGTTTTTTGTAAGTACTTGTTGCTGAGCAAAATTCGGCAAAAAACGTTTAGATCTAATATTTTCATTGTTAAGACATATCTTGGCCATATGGAGTGCTGCTCCATTATTTTGCTATATATTTTATAGTTACAGCAGCTGGAACCAATTCACACTAGGAGGTGCTGGTCAGGTTTTTATATATATACACACACACACACGTTTGGACACACCTTCTCATTTAAAGATTTTCCGGTATTTTCATGACTATGAAAATTGTACATTCACACTGAAGGCATCAAAACTATGAATTAACACATGTGGAATTATATACTTAACAAAAAAGTGTGAAACAACTGAAAATATGTCTTATATTCTAGATTCTTCAAAGTAGCTACCTTTTGCTTTGATGACTGCTTTGCACACTCTTGGCATTCTCTTGATAAGCTTCAAGAAGTAGTCACCGGAAATGGTTTTCACTTCACAGGTGTGCCCTGTCAGGTTTAATAAGTGGGATTTCTTGCCTTATAAATGGGGTTGGGACCATCAGTTGTGTTGTGCAGAACTCTGGTGGATACACAGCTCATAGTCCTACTGAATAGACTGTTAGAATTTGTATTATGGCAAGAAAAAAGCAGCCAAGTAAAGAAAAACGAGTGGCCATCATTACTTTAAGAAATGAAGGTCAGTCAGTGCGAAAAATTGGGAAAACCTTGAAATTGTCCCCAAGTGCAGTTGCAAAAACCATCAAGCGCTACAAAGAAACTGGCTCACATGAGGACGGCCCCAGGAATGGAAGACCAAGAGTCACCTCTGCTTCTGAGGATAAGTTTATCCGAGTCACCAGCCTCAGAAATCGCAGGTTAACAGCAGCTCAGATTAGAGACCAGGTCAATGCCACACACAGTTCTAGCAGCAGGCACATCTCTACAACAACTGTTAAGAGGAGACTTTGTGCAGCAGGCCTTCATGGTAAAATAGCTGCTAGGAAACCACTGCTAAGGACAGGCAACAAGCAGAAGAGACTTGTTTGGGCTAAAGAACACAAGGAATGGACATTAGACCAGTGGAAATCTGTGCTTTGGTCTGAGGAGTCCAAATTTGAGATCTTTGGTTCCAACCACCGTGTCTTTGTGCAACGCAGAAAAGGTGAACGGATGGACTCTACATGCCTGGTTCCCACCGTGAAGCATGGAGGAGGAGGTGTGATGGTGTGGGGGTGCTTTGCTGGTTACACTGTTGGGGATTTATTCAAAATTGAAGGAATACTGAACCAGCATGGCTACCACAGCATCTAGCAGCGGCATGCTATTCCATCCGGTTTGCGTTTAGTTGGACCATCATTTATTTTTCAACAGGACAATGACCCCAAACACACCTCCAGGCTGTGTAAGGGCTATTTGACCAAGAAGGAGAGTGATGGGGTGCTACGCCAGATGACCTGGCCTCCACAGTCACCAGACCTGAACCCAATCGAGATGGTTTGGGGTGAGCTGGACCGCAGAGTGAAGGCAAAAGGGCCAACAAGTGCTAAGCATCTCTGGGAACTCCTTCAAGATTGTTGGAAGACCATTTCTGGTGATTACCTCTTGAAGCTCATCAAGAGAATGCCAAGAGTGTGCAAAGCAGTCATCAAAGCAAAAGGTGGCTACTTTGAAGAACCTAGAATATAAGACATATTTTCAGTTGTTTCACACTTTTTTGTTAAGTATATAATTCCACATGTGTTAATTCATAGTTTTGATGCCTTCAGTGTGAATGTACAATTTTCATAGTCATGAAAATACAGAAAAATCTTTAAATGAGAAGGTGTGTCCAAACTTTTGGTCTGTACTGTATATATATTAGAAACATACATTCCATTTCGTATCTGAGGTTACAGGTTCTATTTTTGCACATTTTTCTGATATACTTATTGGACATATATTGACGATGTCTTTGGCTACTGAATACTGGCTTAAAAATCACAGTCATCATCAGCACATCACTCTGTGTAAACCCATATCATAGAATCATAGAATGGTAGAGTTGGAAGGGACCTCCTGGGTCATCTGGTCCAACCCCCTGCTCAAAGCAGGATTCACTAGATCATCTCAGACAGATGTCTGTCCAGCCTCTGTTTGAAGACGTCCATTGAAGGGGAACTCACCACCTCTCGTGGCAGCCTGTTCCACTCATTAATCACCCTAACCGTCAAAAAGTTTTTTCTAATATCTAATCTGTGTCTCCTCCCATTTAGTTTCATCCCATTGCTTCTAGTCTTTCCTTGTGCAAATGAGAATAAAGATGATCCTTCTACAATCTGACAGCCCTTGACATATTTGTAGACAGCTATTAAGTCTCCTCTCAGTCTTCTTTTTTGCAAGCTAAACATTCCCAAATCCTGCAACCGTTCCTCATAGGACATGGTTTGCATACCGGTCACCATTCTGGTCGCTCTTCTCTGAACTTGCTCCAGTTTGTCTATGTCTTTTTTAAAATGTGGTGCCCAAAACTGTACACAGTATTCCAGATGAGGTCTGACCAAAGAGGAGTAAAGACCGATAATGACTTCACGTGATCTAGACTGTATGCTTCTGTTAATACATCCCAGAATTGTATTTGCCTTTTTTGCTGCTGCATCACACTGTTGACTCATGTTCAGTCTATGATCTATTAGTATACCTAAGTCTTTTTCACATGTACTGTTGCTTAGCTCTATTCCTCCCATTCTGTATATGCTTTTTTCATTTTTATTGCCCAGATGTAGTACTTTGCATTTTTCCCTGTTAAAAACCATTCTGTTGGTTGCTGCCCACTGCTCCAGTTTATTTAGGTCTTTTTGAATCCTCTCTCTCTCTTCTCTAGTATTAGCTATCCCTCCTAGCTTTGTGTCATCAGCAAATTTAATCAGTTTACCCTCAATTCCTTCATCTAAATCATTGATAAAGATGTTGAACAATACAGGTCCCAGGACGGAGCCCTGTGGTACCCCACTTGAGACATTCATCCAGCTGGATGTGAAGCCATTTACAACCACCCTTTGAGTCCGATCACTAAGCCAGTTATGAATCCACCTAACAGTTGCCTGGTCCATTGCATACTTGGTCATTTTTTCAATAAGGATGGTGTGAAATACTTTGTCAAATGCTTTGCTGAAGTCAAGATATACTATATCTACAGCATTTCCCTGATCCACCCAGTCAGTGATTCTGTCATAGAAGGAAATTAAGTTAGTCTGACATGACTTGTTAGTTACAAACCCATGCTGACTCTGGTTAATCACTTCATTCTTATCCATGTACTTACATACATGTTGTTTAATAATTTGTTCAAAGATCTTTCCTGGTATAGAAGTCAGACTCACCGGCCTATAGTTCCCTGGGTCCACCTTCTTCCCCTTTTTGAAGATAGGAACAACATTTGCTCTTCTCCAGTCTTCTGGGACTTCTCCTGTTCTCCAAGAATTTTCAAAGAATATGGAGAGTGGTTCTAAAATTTCTTCTACGATCTCCTTCAGTACTCTGGGGTGTAATTCATCTGGACCTGGAGACTTGAACTCATTTATGTTAGCTAAATATTCCCTCACAATCTTTCTGTTTACAGATAACTTGGATTCCTCTATTCCTTTAAAAGGACAGTAAAGATCAATTGATGTTACATTTTCTTTCTGAGAGAAAACAGATGCAAAATAGGAATTAAAAAGTTCGGCCTTCTCAACATCCTCTCTTACCATTTCTCCATTTTCATCCTGTAAAAATCCTATAGCATCTTTGACTTTTCTTTTACTTTTGACATACCCCCAAAATCCTTTTTTATTGCTTTTGACATCTCTTGCAAGCCTTAATTCATTGTCAGCTTTAGCTAACCTGATACGTGCCCTGCAGGATCTGCAGACTGCATTATAATCTTCTTTAGATATGCCTCCCTCTTTCCATTTAATAAACATTTCTTTCTTTCTTTTTAGCATGTGTTTAAGTTCTGTGTTCATCCATCCTGGTTTCCTTAAATGCTTCCCATTCTTCCTACTTTTCGGGATTGTTAACGATTGTGCTTTGAGAATCTCATTTTTAAAAATTTCCCATCCTTCCTGGACATTTTTGTCCTTAAGGACATCCAGCCATTGGATCCCTCCTATTCTCTTTCTGAGTCTCTTAAAATCTGCCTTTCTAAAATCTAACCTTGAAGTTTGAGTCTTCACATGTCTTCCTCCTCTAGTTATCCAAAATTCTATAATAGCATGATCGCTGCCTCCTAGCGTCCCAGCCACCTTTACCTCCTCAACCATTTCCTCCCTGTTTATAAGGATTAGATCCAAAGTAGCAGATCCCCTTGTTTTCTCCCCTACCTTTTGGAAGATAAAGTTGTCAGCAAGAGAGGATAAGAATTTGCTTGACCTGTTAGTTTTACTTGAGAGAGATTCCCAACAAATGTCTGGATAGTTGAAATCTCCCATGACCACTACGTCATATTTTTTGGAGAACTTGGTCATTTGATACATAAAGAGTTCATCCATATCTTCAGCTTGCCCAGGTGGCCTGTAGTAAATGCCTACAATGGTGTCCTTTCCGTTGTTCTCTCCTTGTATTCTTACCCAAACAGTTTCCACAGAACTCCCAGTCTCTGAAGCTTCAATCTCTGTGCAGATATACGCTTTTCTAACATACAATGCGACACCTCCTCCTCGTTTATCAAGTCTGTTTCTTGCAAATAAGTTGTATCCTTTTAGCCTTTTATTCCAATCATGTGTATCGTCCCACCAAGTTTCAGTGATTCCAATGACATCATATTCCTTTTCCTGCGTTAGTAGTTCCAATTCTCCTTGTTTGTTGCCCATGCTTTGTGCATTTGTATAAAAACATTTTAGTTTGTGATTGGTTCTCTTCCTCCCATATTTTTATTATTTAAATTGTTTTGTCTTTGTTCTTCCTTTCCACTTCCAGTAGCAGAGATCTCAATAGTATTTGTCAGCTGTATGGCTTTTTCTGGCCTTTTGCTTCCCTTCCCACATTGTTCTAGTTTAAAGCTCTCCTGATGAGTGTAGCAAGGCGACTTCCAAATACATGTTTTCCAGTCTTCGTAAGGTGCACCCCATCTCTAGCAAGTAGTCCATCGTATAGGTAATTCATTCCGTGATCCAGAAATCCAAATCCTTGTTGACGGCACCATCGACGTAGCCAGTTGTTCACCTGTAGAATCTTATTCCACCTCATTGTTCCATGGCCATCCACTGGGAGGATGGATGAGAAGACCACCTGCGCTCCCAATTCTTTCACTTTCTTGCCTAAGTCTTCAAAGTCACTGCAGATGGTTTCCAGGTCCTTTCTTGCGGCGTCATTTGTCCCCACATGTATTAGCAGGAATGGGTAGTGATCTGTAGGTCTGAAGAGTCTTGATATCCTGTCAGACACATCTTTAATTTTTGATCCTGGAAGACAGCACATTTCTCTTGAGGTTATGTCTGGTCTGCAGATAGCGGCCTCTGTTCCTCTTAACAGGGAATCCCCCATGACCACCACTCTCCGTTTTTTCTTCACAACATTCTTCTTTCTCCATCCAGAAGGATTCTGAGGGCTTACAAGGTTATTCATTGCTGGCAAAGTCTTATTTTGCTGTATTTCTTCATGGTTCTCCTGCGTGAGAGCCTGGTACTGGTTCCTGAGCAGTATGGGTGCTGACTGCCTCTCGATCCTCCTGCTTCTGTGGGTCACATGCTTCCATTCCTCTGTTTCCTCAGGTGCAGTACGAATTTCTTCTCTTTCTGAATCATGAAGAGATAATTCTGCTCTGTCTAAGAACTCTTCACCTTCCTTAATGATTTTCAAGGTAGTTAACCTCTCTTCTAGATTTCGCAACTTTTCCTCCAACAGGGACACAAGCTTGCATTTCTGGCATGTGAAGTTTGGCTTTTCCACTGGCAAGTCTGTGAACATGTAGCAGGATATGCAGCTCACCAAATGGCTCCTGGACTCTTCCATGTTCTTATTGTTAATGTTCTGAAAACAGTGAAAAAAGCTTAAAAAAAAAGCTTCAAAATGCGCGCGCCGGTAGTGGGAATATGCAAATTATCTCCTCAGGACTCCTCCTCTGGTTTACCGATGTCCTCTTTTCAGCTCCAACAGCCAAAATCCAGTGTTCTTTGAGCTCACGGAGACTCTTCACTTACCCCAAAATGCAGTGGAAATATGCAAATTATCTCCTCAGGACTCCTCCCTTGGTTTTGTTGCTGATAACATGATGCTCTATGGAAACATAATCATGGTATTAACGATGGTTGACCATCAGACTCTCTAAACGGCCAGTAAAGATTTCCTTGCATATACCCTACTGGTGGTCAATTCACAGTCTGGACAGGCTCAACTAAGAGGGGCCATTGAAAACCATAGCCCCCTACGACTGAGCGATCCGCTTGTTTATTGGGTGACCCTGACCGTTTGGAACTAACTCATTCCCAGATTAATGGCTCAACTAATTAGGTCTTTCCTGCAATGAGTTTTTGCAGAGCTGCAGTGTAAATCATGGTAAAAGTAGTAAAATTTTAGACTTACCGTAGGAGCCCATTAGACAATGCATCCAACCCGGAGTCAAGGAGCCTATAGATAAATGAAGTCATGGTCCTAACACACACATTGAAACATTGCATGGGGGGAGTACAACCCCCAGCAGTCTTTTCACAGTACAATCCTCAGCTCTGTTTTGACTTTGCAGTTCCTTGCAATGTGAGCAGCTTTCTATAAAATCCCCAGCAATTTCCAGAACAAGTCACACAGCAATCAGCCTGGAAATGCAGCAGCGAGAGCTCTCCGAGGTGCTGAAGAGCTTTCACAGCAAGGCCATTAGTGGCACGTGCACTGCTACCTAGTGGCAACTTAGCCTTATCTCACAGAGAGCTTTACTTCTCAATGCAAAGCCCCTAATGGGGATGTAAAGTACCCCGCAAAACCACAGGAGCAAGCCCTGGAATAATGGATCTGTTACATAACATCTCTAAACTTTGGGTTTAAAAAAAAAATAAAAATCTTTAGACTGCAATGAACACAGCAGACAAGAAGGCGACGTCTTTATATTCAGGACACATGTTCTGGGAGATGTTTTACCTCTGTCTGCTGTAAGGAAATGTTCCTCCTTAATACATAAAAAGCTCCATGTGGAAGGTGCACTTAGCGGGGTATAAAGTACAGCAGAGACGGAAGGACGTATATCAGGGAGACGCGGCTTTACAGAGAGGGGGAGGAGGCGAAGAACGGGGGGATGTACAGGAAAGAGAGAAAACAACTTCAGAAAAGTAGGAATTTGTAAAGAGAGATTAGAGTCACAACCTGCAGGAGAGAAAAGGAAGGACCAGAAGGGTGGCGGCATGAACCGGAGCAATATTGGACTTTTTGGCAAAGGCTCTTTTTTGAGTCTCCATTGCAGAATACTTTATTTTTGATGAAGGAGGAAAAACAGCACCTTTTTTTTTCCTCCTTGGCTACAGTTTGTGCACTCAGAGTCTTGTAGCTGAGTTTTTTTTGACAGTTTTGGCTCCATAAACTCCTCAAAGGCCTCTGTGTGCACACAGCCATTGGGGTGTATGAACACGGAGTCGATTTACAGGGTTTTCGGAGCAGGACCTCCACGTTTTTGAGGAAGATTTCCAGAGCATCCGTACAGTTTCTGCTCTAAAAACTCCTTAAAAAGACCGACCCTGTGCTGAAACTTGATAAAACCCCATTACAAGTCAATTGGGCCCATGAAGCACAGATGAGATCCATTGTATGACTCGGGTACAGCATTTGTCTTAAAAGGGAAACAACTGTAGAGGCTCATGCAGACAACCGTATTATTATTATTATGAGTGCGATCCAACAAAACATCTGATAGCACTCGGACCAATGTTATTCTTTGAGGCTGTTCACAAGTCAAATTTTTTCCTAGGGCAGTCTGTCCGAGGAAAAAGAATCGCAGCATGCCCGATTTGCATCCGATATTCAGATCACACTCGGCCATGCAAGTCCAAGAGTCAGTGAAAATCGGACTGCACTCAGATGACATTTGAGTGCAGTCCGATTTTAATGGACTGTCAATAGATAAGATGGAGAAAAAATTTTTTCCCCATTTTCTCCTCATCCAAGAAATCTGACCCCACACACTCTGACCCCCCCACCAACACTCTCAGATAAGAGAAAATATGGTCGTGTGACCCTAGCCTAAAAGGAAATTAACATCATTGGGGATATTATTACTTAAATACAAGTATTTTGAGCTAAAATTTATTTTCAGTTGATTTTAAAAAAAAATAATTACACAGTTTGCCTGCAGAATGAGTTATATAAGAATTTATCAGTGAGCTCATTTTAACGAGCAAGTCAGTAAAGCTTGTCTGTCTTTTTTTGAGCTGCTACCACTTGACTTATGACCACAAAATTGAGCTCAACTTTAATGCCACCATAAATCAGCACAGAGGAACTCAGAAAAAAAGAGAAGAAAAAGAGTTACCAACTCATTGTCAGAATGGGCTCACTGATGTATCCTCAGATAACTCCTTCTATAGCCAGCATGTAGAAGGAGCATATAGGCTTAGGAGCATTGATCCTACTGACAGATTCCATTTAAAGAGTTGTTATCAGTCTTACAGAGCGCACCGCTTCCTGCCTTTCAGCGTCCAGCAGGGGGCAGTGGGCTGTTCGTGATCAATTGACATTTTGGACCAGCGGCATCATTCAGCCATTGGTCTGAAATGTGCGCTCGCTCATGCTGCTATTTGAGGCAGCTTTCACTCTGCATCATTTGTGAAGCGAAGTGGGCACTAAATCTGGCTGGATACTTTGATCCAACCAGCTTCAGAGAAGCACTTACAAGCTCTATTGGAAAGCGCTTGTAGACGCTGCACGCCTTGCCTAGGAGATCAGTTACCTGTCAGACTGCAGCGCTGGCCAGTAACCAAGGTAATATGCAGGAAACTATAAAAAGAAAAATCCTCTATTCTAGAGAATCGAGAGGATTTTTATTAAGTAAACTGCAAAACTGCTTGTTTCTACAAAAACTTTAAATTTTTAACAAATCATGATGTTGAGAAAACCCCTATAAAAAGGACCTTTTGCAGGATTTTTTTTAAATTATTTTAAGGAGTACCAATCATTTTAATTTTTATTTCATAAATCAAAAGTAAACCAAAAAAAAGCATAATTGCACTATATCTTATATCAGAAGAATCTACTTCCTTCCACTCCTGGACGGATCTTTCACTCCCAATTCAAGGGTAAAATCTGTATTTAGTGAACACAGATTTTCACATTGATAGATGACAGTTGGTGCTTTTAAAATTCTATGGACAGGGTGGAGCTAGAGACCGACACGGACATTGTGCTGCAAGTTCTCCTGAAAGAACAGTTACAGTTCTCCATAGAACTTTACAGGCACCAACTGTCATCTCTTATCTCAGTTATCTTTAATACAAGCAGAATTTACCCATGAATTGGGAATTTTGAGAATAAATGATCAGTCCAGGAGTAGAAAGAATGTATCTGTTTAGATCTATTACAGAGTTTCTTATGCACTAATGATTTCTGAAAACAAAAAATGAAAATGATCGTGTTGCTCTTTAAAGGAGTACCTCTTCCAATTGGTGCTAGTCGCTGATTCGGGAACATTTTTTCTTCTTTTTCTTCTGTTACCCTCCGTTCCAAAGTTGTGGTGCAAATTGTAACCAACTGGACTTGTACCACAGAAATTCACCATGGGCGTGGCCCTATTTAGATTGGCCAATGACAGAGGAGAAATAAAGTTCTGTGGTAAACGCCCAGTTTGGTGAAGGTAAAAATTTGTATCATCACCGGGAGGCATAACTTTGAAAAGTAGGGGCACAGAAAAAAAAAAAAAAAAAAACACTGTTCTAGAATCAGTGGGACAGAAGAAATTGGAGAAGGTACACAAAATCCAGTGAAAAGTCCTTTTTTAAAGGGAATCTGTCAGCATGTTTTGCTATGTAATCTGAGGGCAGCATGAGGTACGGACTGAGACACCGATTTCAGGGATGTGTCACTTACTAGGCTGTGTGCTGTTTCAATACAATGAAAGTTTTATGAGCAGGAGATTATCACTGCCTCCACTACAGTTCACACGGCATTGATTAGCACTCACTTTCAATAGACAATGTACACATAAAGCTGTGATGTGGGCAGGGGCAGCTTTTTCAGCTATGCATCTAAAAACTATTACAACTGCTGCCCCCAGTAAACTAAGTGACACATCGTTGGAATCAGGGTCTCTGTCCCTACATTGCTCATAGATGAGGTAGCAAAAACGTGGTGATTCTTTTTAATAGCTGCACTATGAAGGAATTATAATTGCAGGCACTTTACTGGCACTAGTATAGCACTATGGGATGCTACTAATGTAATAAGTCAGCCAAATCTGGTGGTCTTTTAGCATCTTCTCTACATGGATGCCATCCCTTGTTCTTAGACGTTCCCGGTCAAGGATTACAGCCAGGAGGGAGAAGGGGGCACGCGGATCCACCCGCTATTAACTTTTTGTCAGGGGACGCAACTCCACAGCCTCCAATCATCAGAGCAATTTTGCAACTGGCTGACTAGTAATGGACGAGACCGCGGCTGCTTCCACTACCAGGCCAGTTATTGGGGAACTAACAGTGAATGTATAGTATATACACCTCCGATCCCAACGCATAGAATATATGTATATACCCGGTACGGTCACGGTCAAGCTCCACAACAACAAAAAGATCTACTCGCTGCCACCAACAATCGTTTATACAGGCCGATTGAACACCCGTTACAGGTAGCATATGGCTTCCGGTGTGTGGTTTAAAGAGCAAGACGAAAAGGGCTATTACATTTTATATATGATCCAGAAAGGTAGCACTGTTTATAAAAATATACAAGATGGTACAAAATGGAAACAAAACAATACGGTATACACAATTACAAAAAGTAAAAAGTAAAACAAAGGAAACTTACTAAATCTGAGTCAGATTTATGGAGGGAAGAACTCCTAGTTACAACGTCCGGTGAACACGGATCAATCCTATACAACAATATATCTCCCTGACATTGAAAAAGTATCATAATTGGCATTGGCTTTTTATACGCTTCTAAGTTACACCTCCCCTTGATTAATTCACGTGGGGCGGATTTGTGGGATTTTCTTCTCAGTCCTTCAGGATTTTATGAAATCCCTAACTTACAAGATATCTTCGTCTCTGAAGGTCCCAGGCGTTAGATATTGGCGTCATATTTTTTATCTTGATTTTACCTTTACATGGGGACCAAATATGACCAGGTTTGCACCATCTATCAGACAGTTATTCAGTTGGAGGGATTCTAATGGCCATACACAGTTATGTGAGTTAACGAGTCACGTTCGTCTCTTCGCTACGACGCCAGAAATCTATACCCCATAAATATTGGATGGATACAAAACCCCAATATTCAAATCTGGACAATGGAGACACCACGGCTGGAACCTTCACATCAGGAACCTTTCATGGGAGGAAGAGTGGCCTCTGGAGATGTAAGATTCTCACTTCCCTTCCTTTTTGAACCTACAAAACCCAATCTGAATAGCAGTTTCCCACAGTAGATATCCTGTTTTAATCACCTGCACACTTCAGGGAATCCCTGCTTCAAAGGGTGGTTTAATTAAATTTTCTCTCCTCATGTTCCACATGTGGTCCTACTTCCAAAAGGGGTTTTGATCGTCAGCTCTTTCTCCTCCTGAAGATAACTTATGGATTTACATTTTTTCCTCTGACAACTCCCATACAGGGTCACACTGCGCATGCTTATATAGCAGCATTATATTCAGCAGCACTATACAGACTTCATCATCACTGTCCCAATTCCCTATAATTTCTTTTGATTAAAGGAGGAAACCAGAGAACCCGGGGAGAACATACAAACTCCTTACAGATGTTGTTCTTGCTGGGCTTTGAACCCAGGACCCCAAAGCTGCAAAGCAACAGTGCTAACCACTGAGCCAGAGACTGCAACCATCACATATTCTCCCAGAGAGCGTTGCCTGCAGTCTTCCTCACTTCCCCTGCTTTTCTCTGAAGCCCAGTGAGGCATCAACTTGTAGTAAGTTACAATTGTAATAAAAAAAGGAACAGAATAAGAGAGAGAGGGAAATAGAATGACGAACACGGGTCCATTAAGAGAAACAGAAATGTTGCATAAAGTAGAGGAGCATTGCGTGCTGATATTTTCACATGGCCATTAAACAAATGTAATGGAGTCAATCTGAGAGCGTCTCTCGAACCGCGCTGCACAGTGACCTTTCCTGAAGCACCTGTGAATGTGGGTGAGCACGGACCATTACATGATCTTCATTTGGCAGATGATATAAGGCACTTCTAAGCTGAGAGTCCTGCACTTTGGGGCAAACCGTAGTGGTTACAGTAAAGGGACCGTTTACTAATAAGTACAATAATGTTATAAATTATCAAGAGACAGTCCCGTATGGGTACACCTTGTCGTGGTGGGATAAGGCTTCTATGCTTTTTGTTATCAAAATGCATTTAGCTAAAGTACCCTTAGTTCTTTACATGTATTATTACGGTTTACGTATTTACTTACTGTAAGGTAGATGCTCATATATATATATATATATTTATTTATTTATTTATTTTTTTTAATTTATTTATTTTTTTGAGGGAGGTGGGTTTTGTCAAAGAAATGGCCACAGTGTGAACGTGTTCTTACGCAGTGCACATTTAATAACTTATGTTCTGGCTCATTTCTTTGGTTTTGCTATATTTTCTTGTGCTTTGTACAAACAGGCATGGCCCACCTTTTTGAGCCAAGTATATCAACAATATAGCTTCCCATGAGCAGGTGTCTGGACAGTTAGGGATCATGTCCTGCACGGCCCTAATCACATTGATGTCGTCTGATACAAGGTAAGGTTGTAATACTAGGGCCAGGCTAGGACCGTCCCAACTGGGTACACCGTGTCGTGGTGTGATGGCTTATATGCTTTTTTTTTTTTAATGAAAAAGCATTAAGTACCCTGTTATTTACACGTATTATTACGGTTTACTTACTACACACACGTCCCTAGGCCACAGTGAATGCTGGAACTGTGATGGGGACTATTGATATGCAGAGGAAAGAGGACTTCTTTCAGGTAGGGTAGGTCCTTACTGTGGAAAGTTTCTGCCGTTTATCTTGCTGCAAATTTACATATATTACATACAAATTTTGCTGGGAATTCACCACAAATTTTTCCTCTGTGCTACATTATAAGTGGTTGAAATTTACTCCAAATCCTCAGTCAGCGAAAGAGCATGCGGATTAGTAGAAAATCATAATGACCCCTTTAGATGCAGTGATCAATAGTGACTGCAGCATCTAAGGGGTTTCACAGCGGTAGAGGAACAACTGAGGAACAGACCACAGATTTGTTTAATACCTCTAAAAAAAATTACCTTTATTTACTGGTGTCCTGCGTAAGACTTGGCGCTGAGCGGTCCACTGGGTGTGTACGGACCAAAATCAGTGCCTGCTGTCTGCTTGCTAGGCCATTAATTGATGGGGCGGGTTAATAATCTCAATGCAGGCACCAAGGCTGGTCCATACATGCCTATGGGACTGCTCGTATATTGCAGGAGAGCAGTGAATGGATCGTTTTTAGAGGTATGACGGGATGCAGGGGGGCACAGATCAGATCATCAGCATCCTAATTAGGAGGCACATTAAGTGCTGGTGGCACTTTAATAACGAGAACCAGATGGCAGGTTCCCTTTAAATGGTAGATTCAGATTGCTGTAGATATTTTCAATCCAACCCCCTCTTCTCGTTCCCCTTCTCGTTCACACATTTTGACGTATGACAGTAAGTTATGAGCAAGAACGGGACTTGTGACTGAGGGGCGATTCAGGACCCGGTGAAGCATATAACCATATTATGCAGCTATAAACCCCTCCCCGGCATCCACATCATAATCCCAGAAACATTTCCTCTATAGAATAATTGCAGATAAATCAAGTGTAATAGATCACATTGCTACTACCATCCACACCGACACACCTCCAGAGAAACTGTTCTCAGTGTATCAGGCAGCAGCGTTGTATGACGGTTGTTTTATACAGCACAAGCTGCAGTTTTTAATCAGGGTCCATACGACTTTCTGATCTTTTCTTTATTCCATTTTTTGGGGGGACGTGAATGAGATTCTGTCATTTCAGTTTATTTTCTGTTACAGCGTTCACACTACGGGATAATGGGATAAATATTTTGTTATTTTATTTACGCACACTGAGATACCAAAACAGGTTATTTTTCATGTGTTTTTGTTTGTTTTTTTTAGATTTCG
Source organism: Phyllobates terribilis (assembly GCF_046119375.1). Classification (NCBI taxonomy): domain Eukaryota; kingdom Metazoa; phylum Chordata; class Amphibia; order Anura; family Dendrobatidae; genus Phyllobates; species Phyllobates terribilis. The sequence continues at coordinate 129,892,138 of NW_027362763.1, read as the reverse complement.
TGATTTACATTTCGGGAAATTTTTTGTGTGTTAAAAAAAAAATTAAGTTAAGATATGATCACACGATCACTTATACAGTAAAACGCAATACAGTAATTTTTCGGGCTATTGAATAAATTCCCAATCTCCTGTGAGGCCCAGCAACAGGCAGGGCTACATAGATGTACATGATGCGGACACAGGGACCTTCAGTAGGTCCTTGGCTGCCAATAGAAGGTTATGGGCGACAGAAGTGCCTCTCTCTGATCCTAAACTCGTAAAAGCAGCATCTAAGAGATCAATCTCTTGCGGCCCGAGCTCACTACTCTCCGGTGCGGAGAACATTGCATGCGATAAGAGCGCACATCTGTAGCACATGTATGCTAGATTTCACCAAGGGGTTAAAAGGCGTATCCAGCTATTTCATGAGGACCTGAGACCAAGAAAAACGTGGATAGTTTTGCACTTATTCCCGGATTTTTTTTTTCTTTTAAATCCGCCATACACTTCCAGAGATATGGACCTTTGTATTTAGTGCTAATTTTTATGGTCTTCGCCAAAAGGGCGTGGTTCACAGGGTAATTATGAATCCCATGAGCCACGCCCCCTTGTTGGAGAGCATAAAAATTAACCCCAAATAAAAAAGGCCCATTTCTCTGGAAGCAAATGGGGGATTTAAAAAAAGAAAGAAAAAAATGGAGAACTCAGGGGGAATAAAACAAGAGCAAAAATTGCACATTTTGAACCTTTTTAAAAAATGAGGTCCTATCTTTATTGGATCGTGAGGGGGTCTGACTATCATCGTTCTCGCTGATCAATGAAATAAGTGACTAGGAAACAACATTAACAATGGAGCTCAATGACGGCCCATTCATAGAGCTGATCGCAGGATGCTGACAGACCCCAACTCATCGAATATTCATGGCCTATCCTCACGATCCACTAAGTCTGAATTTTTGTGCATTATCTACAAGTCAAAGTATTTATTAAAATAAGTTTCCAAAATATAAAATACACAAATATTGCCACAAACTACCCCCAAAAAATATTCCGGTCTTTAAGGGGATAAAACATAAATACACATAATAGCAGAAAATAAATATACACCGTGTGAAATAAGTATTGAACACATCACCAATTCACTGAGTAAATATATTTCTAAAGGTGCTATTGACATGAAATTCTCACCAGATGTCGGTAACAACTAGTGAAGAGCGAGCACTAAAATGCTCGGGAGCTCGAAGCTCGGGTCGAGCACATTGGAGTACTCCGGTGCTCGACCCGAGCAACGAGCCCAATGTAAGTCTATAGGAAACTCGAGCATTTTTCTGGCGGTCCCCTACGGCGGTCCCCCCCCCCGGCGGTCTGCAGAAGGTCAAAAATTGCCCAAATCGATGTAAACAGTGCTCAATTAAACGTCAGGCAGGCAGAATATATAGGCAGACAGGCAGGCAGGGTATATAGGAGGGTGCATGAAAAACATAGCAGGGCAATTGGAACACACTAGTGCCCTCCGATTTTCATGCACCCGTCTCTTTAAAAAAGCCGGCCGGCAATTCATCAGCGGCATACACCGGTACCCGACAATTTAGAACAGAAAGAATAGAGCATCACACATAGATTAGATATAAAAACATGTCAGTCACATATATAAGTAGTACAGTGACAGTGTTGATTACTGTACTTGTCATTTAGTGTTAAAATAAAGGATTTATTAAAAAAAAAAATTGGCAGGCAGGCTTGCGCTCTGCAGTGTCTCTGAAGGATGAAAAACTGGATGGCAGCGCTCAGATGCGATCCAGCCTGTCATCTCAATGCCATCCCAGTGTGGGAGAATTCTCCTGCTCAAGCGCTGAGCGCAGGAGAATTCTCCCACGCTGTCAGTGACGTGCATGAGGTGAGCTAAGTTCATTGGACATGAACTCGGCTCATCTGGATGCCGTCACAGCCAGACACTGAGGAGCGCAAGCATGCCTGCGCTTCTCAGTGTCTGCGGCATGGCAAGCTGGATGGCAGCTTTCGGCTGCGATCCAGCCTGTCATGTGAATGTAGCAGAGCTGGAGCTGTCCTGGGAACCATGGAAAAGTAAGGATGAGGTTGCTTTATTATTTTACTTTTATTGCAGGAGATCGTTGGCTTCAGCTGGAATGGGCGTGATGGTAAGTATGGTTTAATTTAGAACAATAAAGAATTGTGTGTTTATTTCAATTAAAGGACTTTATTCTGGGTGTTTGTGTTTTTTTTTAACTTTCACTATGGGGTTAGTAATGGGGGTGTCTTATAGACGCCTCTCCATTACTAACCTGGGCTTGATGTCAGCTGGCATTATAAGCTGACATCAACCCCAGCCCTATTACCCCACTGCCACCGCTACAGGGCAGTGGGAAGAGCGAGGCTAAGTGCCAGAATTGGCGTATCCTATGGATGATCCATTTCTGGGGCGGCTGAGGGCTGGTGTTTCTAGCCTGGGAGGGGGCCAATATTCATGGCACCCTTCCTGGGCTATTAATATCAGCCCCCAGCTGTCTGCCTAGCCTTTGCTAGCTATTAAAATAGGGGGGACCCCACGTCATTTTTTGGGGGGTCCCCCATTTTAATAGCTGGTAAAGGCTAGGTATTCAGCTGGGGGCTGATATTAGTAGCCTGGGAAGCTCCGTGGATATTACCCCCTTCCCAGGCTTCAAACATCTGCCCCAGCCGTCTGCTTAACCTCCGCTAGAGACTAAAATTACAGGGAACCCTATGACAATTTTTTTTTTAATAAATCCTTTATTTTAACACTAAATGACAAGTACAGTAACCAACACTGTGACTGTACTTCTTATATATGTGACTGACATGTTTCTATCTATCTAATCTATGTGTGATGCTCTATTCTTTCTGTTCTAAATTGTCGGGTACCGGTGTATGCCGCTGCTGAATTGCCGGCTTTTCATGTTTCACTGTGAGCACTGTTCCCATCGATTTGGGCAATCACTGTAATGCCACAACCACAATGGCTGTGACATTACAGTGAGTGGCAGACAATCCCTGCATGTTTGGTGCTCTAAATAGAGCCAAACATGCAGGACGGGGAGCCGAGCTCCCGCCCGAGCATCTTGAAAGTACTCGGCGAGCTCCGAGCATCTCAAGTACTGAGATGCTCCGGCGAGTACCGAGCAGTGGCGAGCATGCTCGCTCATCACTAGTAACAACCCATCCAATCCACACGGACTAAGAAATCAATCCATAGATGTCCATAAATTATGTGTAATAATGACACAGGGAAAAAGTATTGAACACGTTTATTGAAATTAATACTTCGTACAAAAGCCTTTGTTGGTGATGACAGCTTCAAGACGCCTCCCGAATGGAGAAACTAGTCGCATGCATTGCTCAGGTGTGATTTTTGCCCATTCTTCCACACAAACTGTCTTGACATCCTGAAAGTCCCGTGAGCTCCTATGTACTGTGAACTTTAGTTCCTTCCATAAATTTTCGATTGGATTCAGGTCCGATGATTAGCTGGGCCATTCTAGCAGCTTTATTTTCTGTGAAACCAATTGAGCATTTCCTTGGCTGTGTTTGGGATCATTATCTTGCTGAAATGTCCACCCTCGTTTCATCTTCATCATTCAAGTAGACGGCAGCAGATTTTTATCAAGAATATCTCTGTACATTTGTTTATTCATCTTTCCTTCAATAAAGTTTGCCAGTGTTGTATTCTGAAAAACAGCCCCACACCTTGATGTACTCACCTCCAAACTTTACTGTTGGTATGGTATTTTGAAGGTTATATGCAGTACCTTTTGGCCTTCAAACATGGTGTGTAATATGGCATCCGAAGAGTTCAATTTTGGCCTCATCTGACCAGATTATATTCTCCCAGTATTTCACAGACGTGTCTAAATGTTGAGCAAACTGTAAACGTGCTTAAACACGCTGCTTGGTCTGCAATGGAGTCTTGCGTGGTGAGGGTGCATATCGGCCATGGAGGTTGAGTGTATTTCATGTTTTCTTTGAAACAACTGTACGTGCTGATTCCAGGTCTTTCTGCAACTCCCCACAGGTGGTTCTTGGCTCTTGGACAACTGTTTTGATAATTATTTTCACTCCTTTGTCTGAAATCTTGCGGGGAGTACCTGGTCATGGCCGGTTTATGGTGAAATGATGTTCTTTCCAATTGCGGATTATTACCCCAAAAGTGCTCACTGGAACCTATAGTTTCGAAATTCTTCTGTAACCAATGCCATCGGTATGTTTTGCAACAATAAGGTTGTTAAGGTATTGAGACAGCTCACTGGTTTAATCCATCATGACATGTTTCTTGTGTGACACCTTGGTAATGAGACACATTTTTATAGGCCATCAGTTGAATCAGCTAATTTTGATTAAGTGGCAGGATTGCTTTCTGGCTATTGATATATTACAGGTCGTGTCAGGACTTTCCATGGCTTTTTGCACTTCTTTCTTCATTTGTTCAATACTTTTTCCCTGTGTCATTTCTCATTATTACACATATCTTAATTTATGGAAATCTATGGTTTGATTTCTTTGCCTGTGTGGATTGGATGTGTTGTTACCGTCATCTGGTGAGAATTTCATGTTAATAGCACCTTTAGAAATAAATTTACTAAGAAAATTGGTCATGTGTTCAATACTTATTTCACCCGCTGTACATATATATAGCTCTTATCAGCAATATGAAATGTTTATCATTATTATATTTTATTAATAATATCATTAATGTTATTATGTTAACAACTTGTTGACTCAATGCATTCTGGATTACTGGATTAGCGTTTGCGGTATTACTTTTATTTTATTTTTTTTTTACTTTTTACAGTGATGAAATAGACTTCAGCGTTCCATGAAGTGACCAGAGAGCATTTGTCCGTGGAATATCCTACAATCAGAAGACTCATTTCTCATTGTCCAGCCCATTATACACACACACGATCCCCTCTCTGGATTTTATTTGCTTGCGGCCTGAACTTTGAAGCAATAATAGAGAAAATTCACTTTGGCTCTGATAAAACGATCTCCTGAGCCCTGAACAGACTACGTGAGCGGCACTTACATATGTTTTCATGTCACCAGATGCACGATTCACGTGAAAGCCCTTTATAAAGTTACCTGGAGGCTAAGTGAGAATCGGACAGTAATGGAGGAAAATTACCGGTGTGTAAGAAAAGACACTGAAGAGACCAGGAAAAAAAAGTGCTGACTGGCAGCTAACCATGAAAACAGACTATATATACCAGCGCTATATGGAATAATGAAGATGCTGAAAAACGTCTATAAAAAGAGCCTTAAAGCGCCCGTCTTTTGATACAAAACCTACAGCATGGTCTTGTGCCCTGATCCCCCGCCTCACTGTAAAACTGCGTTTGGTGCACATGCCAGTCTAATATGTCCAGGAGGAGTCTCGATTATCATACTGTAACTTTCCATCCACCGTTATTGATAAGACAGTACCTCTATCAGGCCAGCACTATAGGTTAAAAAGCAAAAAAATTGAGCTTCGGTTTAAGTTAATAAATATGCAGCACATAAATGCATGTTCACATTGGTCATTAAACAGACAAAACTTACAAGACCCAAAATTATCATAAACCCTGCTGTAACTAAATAAATAAAAAAGGAAAAATGCACTTAAATAACAAAGGGTTCTTAGTAAACACGTTTTTTTGATCAAAAAAGCATAAAAGCCATCTCACCACGGCAAGGTGACCCTGTCCTGGATGGTCCTACGTTGTCTAATAAAAACCTTACCATGTGTCAGAGTCGGCCTCAATGTGAATAAAGGGAAACAAAGGATCAGGGCCCAAACTGTGGACACCGGCTATGGGAAGCTAATTAAGGCTAATGTGTCCACGATGCAGAAATGCTCCGGATTTGTCCTGAGCGTTTCTGCATCTCCCCTGGCAGAAAAAATGCATGTGGATTGTGCATGTGGATTGTACATGCGGATTGTGCATGCGGATTGTGCATGCGGATTGTGCATGCGGATTGTGCATGCGGATTGTGCATGCGGATTGTGCATGCGGATTGTGCATGCGGATTGTGCATGCGGATTGTGCATGCGGATTGTACATGCGGATTGTGCATGCGGATTGTACATGCGTTTTTCCTGCCAGGGACATGCGGATGTGAAGCGTTCTTCACTTGCATTTCCGCATGCAGATTGACAAGCACTTTCCAAGCGATTTTAGCATCATTGGAAAGTGCTTGACAACTTGGTCACACTATATAAATCCATGCAACCGGCTGGGCAGAAAGGGAAATTGAGCAATTGTAAGTACACAGTGCCATATAATATGATGACTGCAATATATTAGGAGAAAAAAAAACTTTGACGGGAGTGACTGCAACATCTACGTTGCTTGACATAGGAAGGGGACTCCTTCTGTCAGTCAACTAGTATCCTAAGAAGTGATTGCAGGAGACCTTAAGGGGTAATTTTAGCCAGTGTATTGATTTTTTTAAGTGTACTTCCAGTCAGATTTGCATATGCCTTCTATACTACATTTTTCATGATTGGCACATCAGATCTCTACAAAACAAAAAAACAACTATTTTTCAGACTATAAGACGCACTTTTTTCCTCCAAAATTTTGGAGGAAAGTGGGGGGTGCGTCTTATAGTCCGAATACTACATTATTGTATGACCGCATGGTGATGGGTGTGGGGGAGCAGCAGTGAGGGATCAGCGGGGCACAGGAGGCAGTAGCCGCCTGCTGCAGCCTATACTGTGCCCGCTACTAAAGAAAATGAATATTCCCTGCTCCCCACGCCCATGGGCTGTAGTGCATATTCATGGTCTTTAATAGCATGCACACTGACTGCAGTGTGGCAGCAGGAGCCGTGCTGAGGTACAATGTGCCGGCTATTGAACAGACTGAAAGGTCACTGCTCCCCAAGCACCGTCCCAGCGAGGGGAGCAGTGACTATTTCAGCACAGCGTCTCACACTGTGTGAGGGCGCACAGCAGGGACGCCATGTGCGGCTCACACAGTGAGAGTGTCGGCAGAAGAGCGGGAAAGCGCTGGAGGAGAGAGGAGGCGAGTATGAGTGTTTATTTATTTTTTTGTGGGCAGCGTGATGGGGGCTCAAGGGGTGCCATACATACCAGGATGGGGATCAGAGGGGTGCCATAGATACCAGGATGGGGATCAAGGGGTGCCATGCATACCAGGATGGGGGATCAAGGGGTGCCATGCATACCAGGATGGGGGATAAAGGGGTGCCATGCATACCAGGATGGGGGATAAAGGGGTGCCATGCATACCAGGATGGGGGATAAAGGGGTGCCATGCATACCAGGATGGGGGATAAAGGGGTGCCATGCATACCAGGATGGGGGATAAAGGGGTGCCATGCATACCAGGATGTGGGATAAAGGGGTGCCATGCATACCAGGATGGGGGATAAAGGGGTGCCATGCATACCAGGATGGGGGATAAAGGGGTGCCATGCATACCAGGATGGGGGATCAAGTGGTGCCATGAATACTAGGATGGAGATCAGGGGGTGCCATGCATACCATGATGGTAGATCAAAGGGGCGTCATGAATACCAGGATGGGGGATCAAGGCCACGTATACCAGGATGGGATGGGGGCCACGTATACCAGGAAGGAGGGGCCATACATACCAGGATGGAGGATATTAACAGAACTGGGGGACATTACCCCAATACCAGTGTCAGCAGCAGACCCCTTCCCCAATAACAGGCCATCATGACCACATTTTTTGCTTAATTTTTTTTTCCTATTTTCCTCCTCTGAAACTTAGGTGCGTCTTATGGTCCGGTGTGTCGTATAGTCCGAAAAATACGGTACATCATTTTTATTGAAAGACAAGAGTCTAATCAGCGATGCCACTACTTCCAAATGTAAAAAATGTGCTGACAGATTCAATTTAAATCAGAGCAAAACTGTCATGTTAAACATTTTACTTTTTGCCAAAGTTTTATAAAATATCCTTCTATAGATAGAGCAATTTTACATCTCTACTGGAGCTCCTTACCTTGTAATGGCAAAATTTTCACCCCAAACTCCTCCAGGTAACTCAGAGATCGTATCAGGTCCAGCTCTTCCTGAATGGAATCAGGACAGTCTGTAATCAGCTGTAAGCAGCTCCTGTAAGGCAGAATACAAGAAATAATTGGAACTTTATTGTGTAAAATTAAAGGGGTATTCTATCTGCTTTCATTCGTCTGCAATGATAACCTTTATCTTACATAGTGTACAGCTGGTTTCCATGGAACCCAGCCATAAAGTGCCTGTAAAAGAATGAATGTACAGTAATTAAATTTCAGGAGAGGGGTTAACTCCTAACATACCAGTCAGCTCTCTCCAGGGCATTGATTTCTAAACAGCACTTAGCAGCTCAACTGCCTCTCCTCCCTCTCAGCTCCTGAAAAGCTACTGTTATAAATCTTGCAAAATCACCAGCCCCTCAACTTTCAGAGCAGGTCTCCTAATCATGACAGAGCCATGTGCTTGTTCAAATGTTTTGTTATCAATATGTCTAAATACAGTGAAAACACTGTAGACTGACTCACTGATAGCTGAATGTGTTACAGCAAAACTTTAACGTTCTACTAACACTAAAGCTCCGCTGCGCACTAGAACTGTCACTCGAGGAGGCATGCCGCCCAACCAGAAATCAGGATGTGAGGAGACTGTAAGGAGACTACATAGAGCTGCTCAATAGACATCTTGATAATAAACTTTTAAAGAAGAACATTAAAATCTTGCCCACCCTCAAACACCCTTTAACATACAGAATAATTTTACTTTAAGGAACCTGTCATGTAAAATAACCATACTAAACTGCAGATATGGAGGTAATCTGCAGGTTAATAGCGTTGTGACACCATATGGCGCTGGCACTGAGAGTCCCGTTGCCGGGAGAAAACTAACTTTATTTTCCCCAGCAGCATTAGTCTTCCAGTCATATGGGTGGAACAGGCACAGCTTCTGTCACCACTCAGTGCCAAGAGAGTGATGGCTATAACCGTGCCCCCGGCACTGACTGACAGTGGGCTCAGCATTAGTGCTGGCGGTTGTCAGTCAGTGATGTGGGGGGGGGGGGTCAGTTACAGCCACCGCTCTATACATTGAGCGGTGACTGAAACTTTTTGGCGCCATTCCTATGACTGGAAGTTGAACGCTCCATGGAGCAATAAAGTTCTTTTCCTCCCGGTAGCGGGCTTCTCAGTGTTGGCACACCACGGACTCATAAATAAGCACTACCCTCATCAAATTATTATAATTTTAATATAATGCAAATCATATTATATATCACTGTATGTTTACAATTGCTTATTTTGCCCTTCTACCCACTTAATTTTTCTCTTTTTCATTAGGTCTATGACATTACATGATTAAAATCTGTCTAGCTTAATCCTTTTAAGCTCTATGTATAAACAGGAGGTCAATTTTCCCTGTTTGAGTGACGAGTCACTGCAAAAGTCAATGGCATGGGGAGGAGGGAACAGCTGGGGCAAGGGTTGAAGAGAGGAATGATTTCTGCGGGGACAAGGAACTTTCCTTTTCTACATACAGAGGAGAAAAGAGAAGAATGAGCTGGGTAGAAAGGCAAAATGAGCAATTGTAAGTACCCGGTGCTGTATAATATGATGACTGCAATATATTAAGAGGATAAAAACTTTGATGGGAGTGATTCTTTAACCTGCTGATTAACCCGATATCTCCAAGTTAATAGCGTTATTTTAAAGACGTGATTAACTCTGTAAATACCTTGCATTACTAATTTTGTATTGATCATCCTGAAGTTATTGTCTGTATCGAGGTCTGGAGCTGCAATTCCAATTCTGCAGGTAGGTTCAATGTCTACACACAGATTGCTTTGGCGATTTTCATCTTGGAAAGCATAACCTTCAGGCCACGGCCCCACTATCAGTATTTGGTCAGTATTTTTTCTCAGGAGTGGGAGCTAAAATCAGGAGTGGGTGATAAATGTAGAATTGGTGACTTGTTTCTATTATACCTTTTCTCTGATTGTTCCTCACCTGGTTTTGGCTCCCACTCCTGAGAACAAATACTGACTGAATACGGACCGAATACCGATAGTGGGGCCGTGGCCTTACTACACAAATGGCACTATACAGTTATTATAAGTTTAAAAAAAAAACTGCCCTGTAGTAGAGCTCGTTCAGGGTTATTGGATTTGATACGGATTTCTGCATGTAAGCCCACAAGGGCAGGGTCTTCCTCCCTGTGTACCTGTCTATCATTGTTAGTTCATTTACTGTAAGTGATGTCTGTATTTTGTATGTAACCTTTTCTCATGTACAGCACCATGGAATCAATGGTGCAATATAAATAAATAATCACCTCCAAATAATAATTACATTTTATGCATGTGATTTAAAAATTTTGCAACCTGCTATGAAAAAGGTTTGCTAATTTTTTGTGTATTAAAATAAATAAATAACCCAAAATAAATCATAAAAAAATGAAAAAAAGTAATAAAATTAGCTGCAGAATGTCTGTGAATTTTGCAAGGAGAAGCCAAGAATTACTTTCATTTATGAGTAAAAGACCAGGTACCATTCCTAGACAGTCCCTGGTACTGCAGCTGCTGACCCCAAAAGGGACAGGTACACTGACACGGACTGGATTCAGAGTCACAGACAAGGCTGGATTTGAAGCTTGTTCAGACAGGTGCAACTTCAGGATTTATGTACTGCCGAAACTGCTTCTGGTTTGGGATCTGCCGGAGAGGCTACAAAGTTCAGATACCACTGGAGCAGCTTCAGGTTCGGGATCAGGATCAGGCACCTCCCTACTGGGGAGGGTGCCTTTAATACAAAATGCCTCCCAGATACTGGCTGGAGGCATTTTTTAAAGTGCATGTTCTGCCCCCTTAAGAACAGGCAAGTGCACGCACATGCAGTAGGCGAGCCGCCAGAAGACTGTGCGGGCTGTATAGGAGCCAGAGGGGAGGAAGCAGAAAATGAGGACGCCGCCACCCATGGCCGGGGCAGTGAATATGCCGGTGTCCCTGCTGAGAGGAGGGAGAGGGACCATGCAGGGACGCAGGCATAGCGTAACAATATACCTGTAATAGCCCAGCTTCACTGTTAGGGCTGTGTCCAACAACAAAATTGTTAACGGTTTTCAAAAGCAAAATCTAAAATTGTGAATGCAGTTCTAGAGCATTATAAGTAATGCAAATATATACAATATATACACTACAAAACAGCATTTAAAAATTGCAGTGGTCAGAACCCAGTGATCAGTAAGTTATCCCCTATCCCATTGATGAAGAACTTAAAAACTTGGCTTAACACCATTAAATACATACATTTTTATTTAAAAAAAAGACCCTAAATGCTTCTTGGCACAATAAGTTGAATCACGCCAAGTTGCAATAGCAAACACAACCTTTCAGCAACAGTGGCGCTGTTTCTAGAAGAAATCATGGTTTCCAAATCCTGAACAACCCCTTTAATAATGCATTAAATGTCTACTTTGGAGTAGATTTCTTCTCAAACAACCAAACATTAGAGCCACAGGGGTCACATGTTTATTGTTAACCAGCAGAGCACAGAGGGAGGGACGGGGAATTTATGCAAAGTGGAATAACATGTCCTGCTGTTTAAACTGGGTCGGAGGTTTTATGTGCAATTATGAGCCTAATTAAAGCACAGTGACATCTTTATGTAGCCAGGGACGCTTCTCTTGCAAAACATTACGACAAAGGACACTTAGTATGTGTAAGGTCATCGAAATCGGCACCGACATACTCACTGCCCCGCCATGGTGGTACACTGGTTGGCATTGCTGAAATATCTGCATGTAATTTGCAAATAACCTTGCTTACAAATGTCTGACCGTGTTGTGTCTGCAGCTCTCATGCAGACCCATGTGATTACACATTACAAGGTTAACAACCAAGCACCCACAATCTAATAGGAACAGGCCCGGTCCCCAGTTGTCAGGCACAGACAGGAACCCTGGGGAGAAGACAGAAGCCAATTATTACCGCTTCCGTCTTTTCCTTTGTGGGCTACGTAGCAATCGATAAGGGCTGTAGAGCAATCAGAAGCATCAGAATTGCTGTTCATTCAGTAGGACCTGGAGATGACACGATTGCCTAGAATCTGTCTGGCAAAGCAGAGCTGCTGGGTCCTAACAGACTCAAATGATTTTGGCCAGCGAAGCCAGGCACAGCAGAGGGATGCTTTCCACTGTGACTGGGGCTCCTATGGATGCCCCAGGTACAGTAGGAAAAAAAAAGTAGAAAATAATTGTTTCTCAGATATCTTATGATTTCTTGGGGGACAAATTATGCAATGAGCTCAGCAGGCATGCCAAGGTCGAGACCACGTGCCATGGAGCTCAATAACTGGCTATCGATGCACTAGTGATCTCACCACTACAGCCAAACCACCAAGAACGGGAGCTGCGGCGGGGAGCCGGCACTGGACTCAGGAAGGAGGACTACCTGGTGAGTTTGTTATTTTAGGTATTCTAAAGAGTTTGGCGCCCAGTTTACTGAAAGTGGACAACCCCGCTTAAGGCTCATTCAGAGAGGACATGTAACTGAATCCGGCGCGGTTTTCTAACCTGCAACTCTCCATTACGGAGATGTGACCTCCTCTTCCTCGTATATAAATCTAGTCTCTTTAGCTATGGGGGCGTAATCCTCATGAAGGCTGCCATAGACAAGAGATGAGAAGCACGCCCACTTTGCTAACAAGACTAGATTTACATACAGGCAAGGAAGCGAGGGCCAAATCTCAGGAAGAGAGAGGTGCAAGAATGAACAAAAATAATGTCAAATTCAGGAAAACAGCGGCATTTATACCAGGTCCTCTATAAAAAAAAACATACACATACTGTGAACAGCTGCCACTAGTGGGCTTGTTACCTTTACAAAAAACACTATCTTAGACCCAAGTCAGATACATGCAATAGTAAAACTTTGCAATGGGCAATTGTAGCTCTGACCTGTCAAATCATGGACTCCACAAAACCTCTGAAGGTGTCCTGTGGTACCTGGTACCAAGACATTGGTAGCAGATTGCAACAGAGCTCAGTCCTTGGTAACCTGAAAGCGCAAGTTTTTCACTGACAGGCTTTGCACAAGCTACTCCATTTCGCTGCTCTCATGGGAACCTTGGCCTTCACCCTTTAACTCCTAGAAAGGGACCTGGATTTTTGCAGTGGGCCCCCTGGGAAAGGATCACAGAATGGCTGCTGGCTGGTGGATAAAGTTGGCAGAGAGAAAGGCAGTCAAGCTGGGTAGTATCCAGAATGTAAAAGTCAGGGACATAAGCGAGAAACAGTCAGGTAGTCAAAATACAAGTAGAGATCAGGAACTAAACACAAGAATATACAGGAAACTAGGACAAGACCAGCAAAAAAAAGAGGGGAACTAAAAACTATAACTGGCAACTAGAAGTATTTGCTGGGCGTTTCAATAGGGAGTGGCTCAACCTAAGGTTCACAACAGAAAGCCGATTACAACAGATAATTGCATGTGCATTATTTAGACTTGGTTCATTGGTTGTCTTTTCTTGGACCACTTCTGAAATTTTAGGTACTAACTAGGTGTCACCAGTAGTGTCATTTGATCCTTGTTAAAGGGAACCTGTCATGTCCTACCTACACTGCCCCCATTGCTTTGTTAGTGATGCAATATGCGCATGCGCTATGACCAGCTGCTCCCCATGTGAGACTGTGTAGTTCACGCGCGCGGGGAGCCGCAGGTCATAGCGCATGTGTAGCGAAGCTGCGAAGTACACAGTCTCACTGCACACGCGTGGGACCTGAAGCCGGACGTGTAAAACTGCACATGCGCCCCACAAATATCAGCGCTCGCCGGAAGCAAATTTTAAATACGTGGGCGGCGCCAGCGGTGACTCAATGTGGCGCCCGCCCCTGACTGAATATGAGGATCACACCCCTATGACTGAAAACGAGCAGGTAGGATATAAGTAATAAAATGTTACAGAATCATTAGAACACCACCAATTGTAATGAAAAAAGCTCGTTAGTGTTGCATATTGCATCACTAACAAAGCAATGCGGGCAGTGTAGATAGTAGCTAGGACGTGACAGGTTCCCTTTAAAGTCGCTCAGATCTTTAGTCTTGTTCATTTTTCATTGCTTTGAATTCACCAACTTCAAGAACTGACTGTTCACTTACTGCCCAATATATCGCACCCCTGACAGGTGGCAGGTAATCCATGTTATTCACGTCACCTGTCAGCGGCTGATCAGTGGAAACAGTCACAAGAAAAGTAATCTGCACCTGATACAATAAGTGGTCTTCGGTATATTGTAGAATTCGGTAGTTTTAAAGAACTAAAAAATGATACAAAAATTGTAAAGTTTCTCATTTCAGCATAAAAACAGTAAAAAGCAATTAACGCTTGGTATAATATGAAGAATAGAGCTACTGCCTGAAGATAGCAAGAAAGGAATTAGAGGTGTCGTTCTCACAAACTATAAGGATTAAGTAATGTGTCAGACTTCCTTGGTGAGGAGGCAGGTCTACAGACCCAACAAAAGGCTGGTCGAAAAATTACAAAAAAATGAAAAAGTTTAAAATTAGAAAATCCCATTTTTTTTCATGAAAAAGTCCCAAAGTGCAGCAGGTAATTTAGCCAGACATACAAAGTTGGACATGGCGACGGCATCTGCTCAGCTCAGATTTTTAATATTTGTACATTTTGTGGATTTGAAGCAGAAAACTCCCAAAAATGTCTAGATATTTTTTAATACATGAAATTGACATTCTGCTCAAGTGAATTTATAATGAGGTCGTCTCAGTTAACTAATTAGGCTTCATTATCGAATCCAGTAATAATTATTAATGGAATTAAATGTGCAGGAATGTGAATGTTCACTATATGCCACACTTGTAGAAACACCCAGTCAGATGGCGTTTTGATATCATTAATATATATAGATTGTACTCACTTGGGTGCGATGGGAGGCAAACAGGAGGCATGCGCCTTTAACTTTCCATAACGGTTTATTTGCTTCATAAATCGGTCAAAAGCAAAATGCAAACAAACATCCTTTAGTGCAGGCAAAAGCAAAAACAGTCCTGTGAGCAAAGACTCTGGTTAGCGAGCACTGTGATCACACAGGCCGGCAGGCATCCAGTACACGGCCCAGTCTGGAGACACACAGGAGGCCTTCTCCCTCCAGACACACAGACCATGTGCCAAATAACGCCATCCATTTTAAAGGCTGTTTATATATATATATATATATATATATATATATATATATATATATATATATATATATACACACACACACACACACACACACATACAGTACAGACCAAAAGTTTGGACACACCTTCTCATTTAAATATTTTTCTTTATTTTCATGACTATGAAAACTGTACATTCACACTGAAGGCATCAAAACTATGAATTAACACATGTGGAATTATATACTTAACAAAAAAGTGTGAAACAACTGAAAATATGTCTTATATTTTAGGTTCTTCAAAGTAGCCACCTTTTGCTTTGATGACTGCTTTGCACACTCTTGGCATTCTCTTTATGAGCTTCAAGAGGTAGTCACCGGAAATGGTCTTCCAACAATCTTGAAGGAGTTCCCAGAGATGCTTAGCACTTGTTGGCCCTTTTGCCTTCCCTCTGCGGTCCAGCTCACCCCAAACCATCTCGACTGGGTTCAGGTCTGGTGACTGTGGAGGCCAGGTCATCCGGCGTAGCACCCCATCACTCTCCCTCTTGGTCAAATAGCCCTTACACAGCCTGGAGTTGTGTTTGGGGTCATTATCCTGTTGAAAAATAAATGATGGTCCAACTAGACGCAAACTGGATGGAATAGCATGCCGCTGCTAGATGCTGTGGTAGCCATGCGGGTTCAGCATGCCTTCAATTTTGAATAAATCCCCAACAGTGTCACCAGCAAAGCTCCCCCACATCATCACACCTCCTCCTCCATGCTTCACAGTGGGAACCAGGCATGTAGAGTCCATCCGTTCACCTTTTCTGTGTCGCACAAAGACACAGTGGTTGGAACCAAAGATCTCAAATTTGGATTCATCAGACCAAAGCACAGATTTCCACTGGTCTAATGTCCATTCCTTGTGTTCTTTAGCCCAAACAAGTCTCTTCTGCTTGTTGCCTGTCCTTAGCAGTGGTTTCCTAGCAGCTATTTTACCATGAAGGCCTGCTGCACAAAATCTCCTCTTAACAATTGTTGTAGAGATGTGTCTGCTGCTAGAACTCTGTGTGGCATTGACCTGGTCTCTAATCTGAGCTGCTGTTAACCTGCGATTTCTGAGGCTGGTGACTCGGATAAACTTATCCTCAGAAGCAGAGGTGACTCTTGGTCTTCCTTTCCTGGGGCGGTCCTCATGGGAGCCAGTTTCTTTGTAGCGCTTGATGGTTTTTGCAACTGCACTTGGGGATACATTCAAAGTTTGCCCAATTTTTCGGACTGACTGACCTTCATTTCTTAAAGTAATGATGGCCACTCGTTTTTCTTTACTTAGCTGCTTTTTTCTTGCCATAATACAAATTCTAACAGTCTATTCAGTAGGACTATGAGCTGTGTATCCACCTGACTTCTGCACAACACAACTGATGGTCCCAACCCCATTTATAAGGCAAGAAATCCCAATAATTAAACCTGACAGGGCACACCTGTGAAGTGAAAACCATTTCCGGTGACTACCTCTTGAAGCTCATCAAGAGAATGCCAAGAGTGTGCAAAGCAGTCATCAAAGCAAAAGGTGGCTACTTTGAAGATCCTAGAATATAAGACATATTTTCAGTTGTTTCACACTTTTTTGTTAAGTATATAATTCCACATGTGTTAATTCATAGTTTTGATGCCTTCAGTGTGAATGTACATAGTCATGAAAATACAGAAAAATCTTTAAATGAGAAGGTGTGTCCAAACTTTTGGTCTGTACTGTATATATATAATATCTATATATCTATCTATCTATATATTTATATACATCTATATATACGGGGGGCGTTCATTAAAGATTTCCCATGACCCACTTCTATTTATCACAGGATGCTGAAACTTCACATGTGTAATGATATAAGTCTCTATAGGTTAGGTGCCAATTTGCAACTCAGAACTGATAACGGTCTTGATTTTACAGGTACTGAAGTGGTGTGAGGTTTGATAATGGACCCAATGGAATACAGAGCAGTCATCAAGCTCCTTTACTTGAAAGGCCGCACAACAAAGGAGACGTTCGATGAGATGAAAGAGGTTTATGGTGATGATTCCCCATCATATGATGTAGTCAAGAACTGCCATTGTCAATTGAAATGTGGTCAGACTTCGCTGCAAACTGCTCCAATTCGAGGGCGACTCCACTCTGCTATTGATTAACACATCATCCAGCAAACGGAGGTCGCCATTTTGGAAAAGCGCCACCTAATCATTCGCCACCTAGCCCAAAATGTCAAGATTAGTGTGGGGTCTGTGGAAAAAATCCTCCAAGACCATCTTCACATGCATAGGTATCCGTTCGCTGCGTTCCCCGGCTGCTCACACCTTTTCAGAAGCAGGAACGAGTCGAATGCTCTCAGGCTCTATTGACGATGTGCCATGGAAACCAGGAGGACTTTTTCAACAGACTGATCACCCATGATGAAAGCAGGGTCCATCACTATGATCCTGAGACTAAAGTCCAGTCGATGCAATGGAAGCATCATGACTCACAGTCTCCAAAGAAGGCTGGTGCCCAACCCTCGGAAGGCAAGGTCATTGCTCACAGTATTTTGGGACCAGCACAGAGTAGTATTGATGGATTTCCTAGCAAAGGGTACCATGATCACTGGGGCATACTATGCTTCACTGCTGAGGAAATTGCGGGAGGCCATCGAAACCAAGAGATGTGGCATGCTCAACAAAATTGTCCGCCTTCTGGAAGACAATGCACCAGTTCACAACTCACGTGTTGCCCAAATGGAAGCATGCTCCTGTGGCTTTGAAATTCTACCGCATCCCCCTTATTCACCCGACCTCGCACCATCGGACTTCCACCTCTTTCCAAAAATAAAACTAGTTTTAAAGGGCACGCATTTTACAGATGATGAGACTCTGATTTCTTAAGTCACAACATGGCTTTTGGAGCAACCTGTCGACTTCTACAAGCGAGGTGTTTACAGTTGCTTAAAGAGATGGGAGAAGTGTGTGTCCCTAAGTTGCACCTATGTAGAGAAGAACTAATAACTGTGCTAAATTTCTTTGCACTCCGTCGACAGGAAAAGGGTCAGGGGAAATCTTTAAAGGGTTATTCCCATCTCCAAGATCCTATTCCAATATCTAGTAGGTGTAACAATAGTAATATTAGCAAATACCTCCAATTAGAAATGTAGTGTAGTTTTTCAGATTCGCTATCTCTTTCCTCATGTGCAGGCAACGCAGGACCTTAGGTATCCATGGTTATGTCCACTGAAAGTCACAGTTAGTTAGCTAGTTGCTAGTGGTCGTAACCATGGATACCTAAGGTCCTGCGTTGCCTGCACATGAGGTAAGAGAGATAGCGAATCAAAAATACTATACTACGTTTCTAATTGGAGATATTTGCTAATCTTACTATTATTATTACACCTACTACATATTGGAATGATCTTGGAGATGGGAATACCCCTTTAATGACGTGTGTGTGTGTGTGTGTGTGTGTGTGTGTGTGTGTGTGTGTGTGTGTGTGTGTGTGTGTGTGTGTGTGTGTGTGTGCGTGCGCGCGTGTATTCACATATACACATGTGGTCAAAATTGTTGGTACCCCTCGTTTAATGAAAGGAAAACCCACAATGGTCACAGAAATAACTTGAATCTGACAAAAGTAATAATAAATTAAAAATCTATGAAAATGAACAAATGAAAGTCAGACATTGCTTTTCTACTTCCACAGAATTTAAAAAAAAAATTAAGCTCATGAAATAGGCCTGTACAGAAATGATGGTAACCCTGAAAATAATGTGACAAAAGGGACATGTTTAATTAAGTTGTGTCCACTAATTAGCATCACAGGTGTCTACAATCTTGAAATAAGTCAGTGGGCCTGTATATAGGGCTACAGATACTCACTGTGCTGTTTGGTGACATGGTGTGTACCACACTCAACATGGACCAGAGGAAGCAAAGGAAAGAGTTGTCTCAGGAGATTAGAAAGAATATTAGAGACAAGCATGTTAAAAGTAAAGGTTACAAGACCATCTCCGAGCAGCTTGATGTTCCTGTGACTACAGTTGCACAAATTATTCAGAAATTTAAGATCCATAGGACTGTAGCCAACCTCCCTGGACGTGGCCGCAGGAGGAAAATTGATGACAAATCAAAGAGACGGATAATATGAATGGTAACAAAATAGCCCAGGAAAACTTCTAAAGATATTAAAGGTGAACTTCAAGGTCAAGGAACATCAGTGTCAGATCACATCATCCGTCGTCGTTTGATCCAAAGTGGACTTCATGGGAGACGACCAAGGAGAACACCATTGTTGAAAAAAAAAAATCATAAAAAGGCCAGACTGGAATTTGCCAAACTACATGTTGACAAGCCACAAAGCTTTTAGGAGAATGTCCTATGGACAGATGAGACAAAAATGGAAGTTTTTGGCAAGGCACATCAGCTCTATGTTTACAGACGGAAAAATAAAGCACATCAAGAAAAGAACACTGTCCCTAATGTGAAACATGGAGGAGGCTCTGTTATGTTCTGGGGCTGCTTTGCTGCATCTGGCACAGGGTGTCTTGAATCTGTGCAGGGTACAATGAAATCTCAAGACTATCAAGGGATTCTAGAGAGAAAAGTGCTGCCCAGTGTCAGAAAGCTTGGTCTCAGTCGCAGGTCATGGGTCTTGCAACAGGATAATGACCCAAAACACAGAGGTAAAAACACCCAAGAATGGCTAAGAGGAAAGCATTGGACTATTCTGAAGTGGCCTTCTATGAGCCCTGACCTAAATCCTATTGAGCATCTTTGGAAAGAGATGAAAACGTCTGGAAAGAGCAACCTTCAAACACAAGACAACTGGAGCAGTTTGCTCATGAGGAGTGGGCCAAAATACCTGTCGAGAGGCGCAGAAGTCTCATTGACAGTTACAGTACCATCATTTTTGACCAGACCTACTTCATGAGTTTAATTTTTTTAATTCTGAGGAAGCAGGGTTGGAAAGCAATGTCTGACTTTCATTTGTTCATTTTCATAGATTTTTAATTTACTACTACTTTTGTCAGATTCAAGTTATTTATGTGACCATTGTGGGTTTTTCTTTCATTAAACGAGGGGTACCAACAATTTTGACCACGTGTGTACATACACATACACTATGCACATACATACACCCACAGATAAACACATAATAACAATATTAAAAATTAATATAGTATTATAGCGCCATTTATTCCATGGCACTTTACATGTGAAAAAGGGGGGTATACATACAAAAACAATTACAATGATCTTTAACACAACGTCATGGCAACTGGTACAGAAGGAGAGAGGACTCTGCCCGCAAGAGCTCACAGTCTACAAGGGATGGGTGAGGATACAGTAGGTGGGGTTAGAGCTATTCATGCAATACATTAATATAACAGGGTGGGCCATTTATATGGATACACCTAAATTAAATGGGAATGGTTGGTGATATCAGCTTCCTGTTTGTGGCACATTAGTATATGGGAGGGGGAAAACTTTTCCAGATGGGTGGTGACCATAAAGGTGGATCCAAAATGGCCAACTTCAAAATGGCCGCCATGGTCACCACCAAACTGGAAAAGTCCCCCCCCCCCTCTATATACTAATGTGCCACAAACAGGAAGTTGATATTACCAACCATTCCCATTTAATTTAGGTGTATCCATATAAATGGCCCACCCTGTATATTAATACATACATATACACACACACTATACATATACATACACTGTATAAATACATACACACTATATTAATACATACACCATACACACACTATAAAATACATACACACACACAATACCAATGCATTCACACACTCACGTATATGCAGACACCCACACACAAACATACAATATACACACATTCATACATATTATATAGATATTAATATACCGACTGCTATGAAAAGCAAGGTTTGTTTCTGTGTAGACACGGTACATGGATTATATTGTACCAGTGACCGTGACAAATATGTTAGTGCTTAAGGGAGATGCGGAAAAAACAAGCAAGGTCACTGCAAGCGATAGCGATTCAGAATTCTGCTTCACGGACCCTGCCATTACCACCTGGGCGACTCGAGTCTCTGACATTTGCCTACATGTATAATGCATTAACACATTTCGCTAGTGCAAAGCGCAGCTCTAGATTCTCCATAAAGGAATGCAGGTTTGATTTTCTCCTTGACAAAGGAGTACAGACGAGAAATCAATTGCTATCAACACCCTGTCATGACCAATTACATCAAGCAGAAAAGGAGGCCTCAAAAGACTGAAAGCTGCGGCCTATTCTATAAATACTTACTTTCAGGAGAAAAATATTGTAATAATATTGTAACCACAAGAAGGAGTAAAAAGCCTTGAGATAAGTGTTGTGGAAGATGATATATTTGAGGAGGCTTGTCATTTATATTGTAACTCAATCTATAATGGTCTACAGGGTACTGTTTCTCCTTGTGGAAAAAGTCAGGCAATGCTCCTTAGGAAGAAGGTATGCAAATTATCTCTCCTTCAAAAGGAAGAAAAACGACTCTATAATATCACCAACTAAAGGCAAAGAGCAGACTATAGTGCCACCAAGTGAAGGAAAATAGCGGACCACTAGTGCCACCAAGTGAAGGAAAATAGCGGACCACTAGTGCCACCAAGTGAAGGAAAATAGCAGACCAATAGTATCACCAACTGGAGGTACAAAGCTGACTCTAGTGCCAACAAATGGAGGTAAAAAGCTGATGCTAGTGCCACCAAATGGAGGTAGAAAGCAGACTTCAGTATCATCATCTGGAGATCTCCAAGAGAAAAAGACTGAATCTCTAGTGACACTATGGCACCCAAGGAGCCAAGTTGCCACATTGGCATTGCCTCCCTCACAGGGGGTGATGCCATGCCTAGAAGCAAGGAGGGGTCCCCCTTATCAGGTAACACCAGCATCCAACACATTTCCTGGCTCCAGACCAGAAGGGGGAGCTCTAACCCGGTTTCAGTGGAGCTTCCCCTTTAAAATGGAGCCTGGAGGCGGGGTTTAGAAAAGTCGGTTGGAGTGAGAAAAGTCAGTTGGAGACAGGAGAGCGACGAGGGAGAACCTGGGGAGGGGAGCTGTGACCAAGCTCGCCCCAGAGAAAAGCGCGAGAAACCGGACACTGGAGTCGGTGGTTGTACGGGTACTGAAGTCCAGGCAGCTAGATCCGGTGGGCAGGAGACTGCGGGTCTCCTGGCCCCACCAAACGCCCGGCGGCTCAGCAGCATACTAGAGCCCAGATCCGCCACGAAGGAGCGACGCCTGAAAAAGGCTCGAGCTGCCTGCCATACGGGAGAGGATTAAACGTTTACTCCGAAAAGAGGGCCACATTTAGCAGGGCCAAAGAGGACAGAGCAGAAGGAAGGCCTACAACTCCACCTGGCGAGGTGGATCCCCAAATTGCTTCTAGGCCGCCTGGATCTCCTTTACCTTCTGTTACCAGTGTCCCGGTCTACACCATCAAACCTCAAGTAAAGATAGAAGAAACCGCCATTCTTATGTCGTCTGGTCATTATCTGCGCCCTCAGTCCTGCACCCCAACATCCACACCCCCCTACATAAACCGTACCGGTAGCCCTGGGACCCCGCTCTACCAGTGGGGAGCAAATCCATCCAAGCTGCGTCACCAACGGCCCCAGCGGTCTCTTTCAGCAGCGATGGCCACCTGTAGCCGCATACCACTGGTGCCGACACTAAACTTTTCCCCTAAACAAACTGTGCTTGATTTTTTTTAATGACCGCCTAGGGTCCCAGACAGGGTCACACCCCCGTGACAATCCCAAAGAACCGACCGACCCGGTGGAGAGTATCCCACGGTCCTAGGGGGCACGTCATTTTTGGCGTCACGAACAGAATTGTCGTAGCCCGGTATAACCGGGGTACTGTGTACCATAGACTTAGCTGAACTGTATAATCACGTCATTTGACGTCAGATGAGGGGAAGCAGGAGGCCCCGATCCGGTTCCGACGGGTAAGCGACCCTTCTCTCCTGCAGAGCAGCATACTAGTACGCCAGCAGAAACCCAGGACCTGGCTGAGGTTCACTGGGGGAGGGGGGGGGGGTGTGGCCCAACCTAGAAGAGGATCCAGCTGCGGGTGCGGCCGCAGCAACTGTAATGCCTTTATCCATGCCGTATATCCCAGGGGCGGCGTGGTTGCCTCAGTAATCAGGGGAGTCGCAGACCCTGAGCGAATTTGAGGAGAGACTGCACAATTTGTTCAAAGTGTACCCCCTCTCTAAGGAGCAAAAAGTCAGCATCCTTATAGGCCAGCTAATCGGTGCAGCCCAGAGGGAGGTGAAGTCCTGGTCAGGCAGGGACAAAAGAACTGTTAAGCAAATCCTGGACAGGTTGAAGGATACCTTTGACACCTGCACAGCAGCGGAGATTAAAATGAAGTTCTACGGATGCCAACAAAGGGTGAAGTACAGTGTACGGGACTATGCTCTAAACCTCCAGGAGGCGCTGCGGGCCATGAAACAGGTAGACCTAGACAGTGTGCGAGACTAGGACAGATTAATTAACTGAGCAGTTTATTGAGGGGCTCTTGTCTAAAGCTCACTGGACACAGCTGCGCATTATGGCTCTGCAAAACCCTGATCTAGACTTTGTGCAATTTAAAGATCGGGCCATCCGGGTGCTGCGAGAATCAACCCCAAGTGGCACAGCACCCCTCCGATGCCCTATCATATACAACCAGGAGGCGGCGTCCTTTTCTCCGGCACCTGTGGAGGCTGACGCGCAGACCCTAGATAATGACCCCTCTGCAGACCTACGCCTTCAGGTCCAGGAGCTGACCAAAAGTGTGGCTACACTAACCAAACCCGTGCAGGCCATGCAAGTGTCTCCAAAGTTAAGAATCCAGCTGGCTTCCAGTCCAGATGACGTCCCGTGGCGACGGCAGAGAAGAATTCCACCGGCCAGAGGGACAGACAGAAATCGCTACGACCAGAACAGTCAACCCAATCTGTCACCGCTGTCAAAAGGCAGGGCACATCGCAAGATTCTGCGATTTAAAAGACCAACCTCTGGGGTACAGGGTCAACCCCCAGGAGTAAGACGACCAGGCGCACAAAGTTGGTGAGACAAGTATGTGGGAGGACGACCGGATCTACCTGTCGTGCTTGATGGCATCCCGATGAACGAATTACTTGACACTGGTTCCCAGGTGACAACTATGCCATATATCCTTTTTAAACGATACTGGACTGATTCAGACATTACCCACCGTCCAGATGAACACTTTAACATCTTTGCCAGCAATGGTCAGCCCTTGCCTCAGGTGGGGTATAAAGAGGTGACCATAAAGGTTGGCCGAGTCGAATTGCCATCGCAAGGGTTGATTATTGTAGATATTGATCGCCGAGAAAGCCATCCTATGATAACCTTAGGCACCAATGTGATAGAGAATTGTCTTGAGGAAATTATTGTTTTGTTGCAACAGGTCGCAGAGTCTGCCAGTTCTAGTCAGCAGCGAGTTCTGTAGAAGGAGATCAAAGCCCTGATGAAAAGACAACAGGTAGAGCTGTCTGGTGGAGAAGTCGGCAGTGTCAGAGTGAGTGATCCATTCCCCATTGCAATGCCCCCTAGGAGTGAAATGTTAATATGGTGTCGGGCAGCAAAGATAGAAGAAACCGCCATTCTTGTGTCGTCTGGTCATTATCTGCGCCCTCAGTCCTGCACCCCAACATCCACAGCCCCCCTACATAAACCGTACCGGTAGCCCTGGGGCCCCGCTCTACCAGTGGGGAGCAAATCCATCCAAGCTGCGTCACCAACGGCCCCAGCGGTCTCTTTCAGCAGCGATGGCCACCTGTAGTCGCATACCACTGGTGGCGTCACAAAACTTTTCCCCTAAACAAACTGTCCTTGCATTTTTTTAATGACCGCCTAGGGCCCAGGACCGGGTCACACCCCCGTGACAATCCCAAAGAACAGACTGACCCGGTGGCGAGTATCCCACGGTCCTAGGGGGCGCGTCAACAGCAAACTGGAGTGCTTTAAAAATGTGTGTTGTCAATTTCTCAACAGAAAGTTCTCTACATTGCTCCTAAAACAACATAAGCAAAGTCCAAGAGGACTAAAATGCTAGAGTTTATGTGAATTGTGGCACCCCTAAACATGACATGGTGACATATCAATAAATGTAATTCTCTACTACGAAGCTAAGGAGTGTCGTGTTCTTTCTTATACTGTTCGAGAGCAAGAAATACGACTCTAGTGCCAATACCTGGGAGCTTTTTCAGTTTGGAAAAAAGATTTAAGTTTGGCTAATTGTTAAGCTCGTTAAAGGGTCGGAATTGACTAGTAATATGGCTACCTCTAATAGGGGCATTACAGAGGAAGTATTCTACCTGTTGGAGGGAAGCTGATCTACATTCCTCAATCTATATTCGCATCTTCCCAATTCCAGCAGATTAGGATGTAGGAGAAGACCATGCATCTATTTAGGTTAGGTACACACTGTGAACCATTTACAGAGTATCGCTCCTTGTATACACACAAACACAAACACACACAGTTAAAACCAGAAGTTTACATACACTATATAAAAAGACACATATGTATGTTTTTCTGAATATCTGACATGAAATCAGAATAATCCTTTCCCGTTTTAGGTCAATTACGATTACCATAATTTTAATAGTTGCCAAATGACAGAATAATGAGAGAGGGAGAGAATGCTTTAAGGCATTTTTATTACTTACTGCAAAGTCAAAAGTTTACATACACTAAGATTACTATGCCTTTAAACAATTCTGGACAGACCGTATGTTGATGTCATGTGTTTGGAAGCTTCTGAAGTTTTTTTGGCAACATTTGGGTTAATTAGAGACACACCTGTGAATGTATATTAATGCACACCTGAAACACACTGATTCTTTGTGTAGCATCATTGTAAAGTCTAAAGAAATCAGCCAAGATATCAGGAAGAGAATTGTGGATTTGCACAAGTCTGACTCATCCTTGGGTACAATTTCAAGATACCTGAATGTGCCTTGTTCATCTGTACAAACAATTATACACAAATACAAACAAGATGTGAATGTCCAGCCATCATACCGCTCAGGAAGGAGACGGGTTCTATGTCCCAGAGAAGAATGTGCTTTGGTCCGACATGTGCATATCAACCCGAGGAAAAAAGCAAAAGACCTTGTGAAGATGATGGCGGAAGCTGGTAAGATTATGTCAATATCCACAGTGAAATGAGTACCGTATCAACATGGGCTGAAAGGCCACTCTGCCAGGAAGAAGCCATTACTCCCAAAGAAACATAAAAAAGCCAGATTAATGTTTGCAAATGTACACAGGAACAAAGACCTTAATTTTTGGAGACATGTCCTGTGGTCTGAAGAAACTAAAATAGAATTTTTGGGCATAATGACCATAGCTATGTTTGGAGGATAAAGCAAGAAGCTTGGAAGCCTAAAAACACCATCCCAACTGTGAAACATGGGGGTGGCAGGATCATGTTGTGGAGTTGATTTGCTGCAGCAGGGACTGGTGCAGTTCAGAAAATAGATGGCATCATGAGAAAAGAAGATTATGTGGCAATACTGATGCAACATCTCAAGACATCAGCCCGTAACTTAAAGCTTGGGCGGAAATGGGTCTTCCAAATGGACAATGACCCCTAGTATACTGCCCAAATTGTAACAAAGAGGCTTAAGGATAACAAAGTCAATGTTTTGGATTGGCCATCACAAAACCATGATCTCAATCCTATTGAAAATTTATGGGCAAAGCTGAAAAGGCAGGTGCGAGCAAGGTGACCTACAAACCTGGATCAGTTACACCAGTTTTGTCAGGAGGAATGGGCCCAAATTCCGACCAACTATTGTGAGAAGCTTGTGGAAGGATATCCCAAAAGTATGACACAAGTCATTCAGTTTAAGGACAATGGTACCAAATACGAATGAAATGTATGTAAACTTTTGACTTTGCAGTAAGTAATAAAAATGCCTTAAAACATTCTCTCTCTCTCATTATTCTGGCATCTGTCAAATATTAAAAATGATGGTAATCCTAATTGACCTAAAACGGGAAAGGTTTATTCTGATTTCATGTCAGATATTGAGAAAAACATTCAGATGTGTCATTTTATATAGTGTATGTAAACTTCTGGTTTCAACTGTGTATTGGCCTCCTCTTTAAGAAGACACCTCATCTAGAAGACCACTCAGTGCAATTTTGGATGGTTCTGTGAAATAATTCTTACTAAAATATAACACATATTACAATAAAATGTGAAGTCATTCAGTCCCATCAAATAACAGTTTGTTAAAGTAATTAAAGACAAATATCTCCAGGTAATGGTATTACACAACTAGGTATGGTGCAGACAGTGAAGGCAACAGATAATGCTATGTGCGCACGTTCAGGATTTGAAGCAGAAATTCCTGCAGCGTTTCTGCATCTCCTTGGCAGGAAAAACGCTGCAGAAAAATGCGCGGTTTGCCGCATTTTTTATGGGTTTTTTTTTAAGCATTTTTGTACATCACTGAATGCTTTTTGGAGCTAAATAAAGTTATTTGAAAAGGAACATGGGACATTGCTTTAACCCTTGGATTACTGTCAGAACTGGGGTGACTATATTGGTTAATTTAAGAATGTGTCCCTTGAATTCAATAAAGTGTTTACTCTGTGTTTACTGTGTGTTTAACCCTTTACTTTAATTAGGCTTGGTGATGAAAGGGTCTGATTGACACCTTGTCATCACCAAACAAAAGAGCTAGGTGTCGGCTAATCCCATAAACCCAATCTTCATTAGCATTTACATTCATGTAATTTCTGGGCAAGCTGTGAGCTGCTATTTTTAGCCTAGGAAGGTGTTATTTCGCAAACATGGTCACTGGCTAATATTAATAGCTTACAGCTGTTTCGTTAGCCGCTAAGGTCCTACGAACAGCAAGAAGCAGCGCTTTGGAAGCAGCGTATTTTTGCTGCGTCCAAAACGCGGTGTTCTAATGTCGCACTATTGTTGTCCTTGTATTGACGGCTGACGTGAAGCCCAGGTTAGGAATGGAGGGAGTATATAAGACGCCCCCATTACTAACCGCATAGTAAAGTTTTTGCCACTTTTTCATTAAAAGACACAGCCAGAATAAAGTATTTTAATGAAATAAAAATAAACATGGTTTAATAATTTTTTTATTCCACGCTCAGTCTCCGAAGCACTCTATCTTCTGTAAAAAAAAAACAAACAAAACAAATAACCATATCCCTCACCTGTCCGCCGTCACAACGTAATCCAGATTGCCCCTCAGCGAACCGGGTCACTTCTACAGCAGTGACATCAGCAATCACTGATGTCACTGCTGTAGAAGACAGCAATGTACACTAACAGGGGTGTAATCACTCCTGTCAGTGTACATGGCGCTGCCAGGACCGAAGGTCACGTGAGCTCTCAGCTGAAGATCAAGCTAAAGATCAGCTGATGAGCCCCGGTGACCTCAGCATTAGTACCGGTGGGAACATTCTAGAGAATGTTCCCACGCAGCACCGATGCCATTAAGTGAGGTCATGTGAGCTCTCAGTTGATCTTCAGCTGAGAGCTCAGGTGACCTCCGGTCCTGGCAGAGCAGCGATGTACACTGCCGGGAGCGAACGTGCTCCCGTCAGTGTACCACTGGCCGCCGGGAGGATCACATTGCTGGGGGACATCGCGAGGACCAGGGGGTGCCGGACAGGAGAGGATAGTGTTTTTTTTTATTTACACTACTACTCCCCTCATCTGCGCTGCTCTCGCTGTCATCAGAGGGATCGGCGGTCGGATGATGGGAGTAGTAGTCCTCCTCTGCCGACCAGGGTACCACTTCTATGTGCGTTTTTGAAGCATTTCTCCGCCCATTGACGTTAATTGAAATGCAGCAAATCCGCAGGTATAAATATTATAACTGCGGATTTCTATTAAAGTCAATGGGCGGGAAATGCTGCGGAAACGCTGAATAGAAAGGACATGCTGCGTTTTTAAACGCAATAGCAATCCTGAGCGGAAATTTCGCATCATGTGCACAGCACATCAGGATTGCCGTAGCATTAACATGCAGACCGATTACCAAGCGTTTTTGATGAATTTCCGAGCGGAAAAATCGCCGCAAAAATGCATCAAAAACGCTACGTATGCGCTTAACCTAAAACTGCAAACAGTCAAAAGGGGGTGATATTGAAGATGTGGGGGCGGTGCTAAGGGACACCTAAATATATCAAGGTTGCAAGATTAAAGGTATTGAGAGTGGCATGGGTTAAGGAGTAACACTATTCCGAATATACCCTAATCCTTTTAAAGAGTCTGTCAGCACAGAATGACTATTCAAACCAAGCACAGGCGCTTTGTGGCCACTCCAAGGGTGCACTCACTTAAGTGCACCTTCCCACCTACTTGTTTTCACGCTGTCTCCACCAATCTCTTCCTTGAATGACAGTTCTGGTTTGGTAGAGAAGGGAGGATGGAGGTAGAAAACAAGTAGGCGTGTAGGTGTGCTGAACTGTTTGGCCACGCCAAGGGTGCACTGAGCGTTTGTGCTTGGTTTAAACAGTCATTCAGTGGGACAAACCCTATCAGTGTTGCAGATTTCATCTTTCAGCAGAACCATGAGCGCTCAGATATTGTGGGAGAATTAACGGATTTAAGACAAAAAGCAACCATTAATTTTTATCATCAAAGCACAAAGAATTACAAGCGAGGACCAACATAACTAGCAAATAGGTCACACAGTACAGTACTAAACTAACAAACATATTGCCACCTGGAGTTTGCTGAATACAGCATAAGCCTGGAGCTGTTGCATAATCCAACAAACAGAACCTTAAAGATATCCTAAAACAAGTCAAACAAACATCCAAAACTGTTTCCACAGACACTGGTTGATCAACACAACAGGCGGAGAACAAATATAGTAAGGTGAAAGTACTTCTATAATGCAAAAAACATTACAATAAACCCTAAAACTAGGCACAAGTCAACAGACACAAAAAGGAGTGGATATCAATTAAGCAGATAAACCATAATCCAACCACAACAAAACAGACACAAGCTGGTTAAATATTGGTGCTTCTCACACCAAAGAGTCCATGCATTGGAGATAGTTCGCTCATGGCTTGTCTAAGCCTAAGTGTGGGCTCCTGTCTGTAGGATCTCATGTGTGGATCTATGGTCTGGCACTGGGATTCTTCTGTGGTAGTCTCAAAGAGCTTTCTCTGTAATCATAATTCTTTCCTTGCAAGGTAAGGGTAGAAAACGGGAAATAAACTATCAACGGATGTCCTCCTTCATCTCTTTAGATGGTGGCATCCCCATTGATATATTTGTTATAACAGGACCATCTACCAGCCGAACCCCTATTCTAGGAAGAAACTGGACTCCTTCAAGTATGAGATGAGTTAGTGACATAAGCCAAATTGTGATGGCTAAATGGTTGGGTTGGAGCATCTCAAAATCAGGTCTTGTGGGACCTTCCCCATACGCGGCTGTTAGTAACTTACAACAAATATGTCAATGGTGCACGCCACTGTCTAAAAGAGATAAAGTGGTCCAAGGAAGGACCCCCACGCCACTCAATCACAAAAGAGCAGCTGTAAAACAAACTGAATAGATAATTCTGGACAACGTAGAAAAGACTTTAGAACATTGGGGCAAAGATTAGTCAGAACTCATGTTGAACCATGTCCATTGTTTAAGGGGCCCATAACTTGAGGATCAGAACTGCACCATGGAGCAGTAGGAGAAGGTGGTCTGGTCTGATGATTAAAACATCCCTGGACGGCCTGTTGCATGTGCTTCACTTACCTTGGGAAGAGATGGCACCTGGATGCAATGTGGTAAGAAAACAAGCCTGTGGAGTCAATCTTCTACTGAGAAACCTTGGATCCTGGCATTGACGTGGATGACAAAAGAGCCATCAACGTTAACAGTGCACAACACCAAGCGCAACCCTTCATAAGTGCAGGATTCTTTAACGAGTGGCCTCTCTCAGCAGAATAATGCCGCTGCCACACTGCAAAGACTACACAGAACTAATGTGAGAACCATGAGAAAATCTTCAATGTGATGTTTTGTCTCCAAATTCTCGGGTTCTCAATCCAATCGCGCAGACATCCATGTCTTGCTGGGTCAAAGCTGTAGAATGCTACAGCTAATCGGTATATATTCAGCTAAAATTGACAAGACAATGTTCTCCTAAACCGGCATCATTAACACCATCCCTGTCTGCTCGAGAGTTCTACGTCCAGACAAATCACCATTAAAATAGAACAAGTATGTTGAATACCTTCAGGAAGTTCGGATGAAAAACCTGACAACAATAAAGCCAGTCAGTTTCCATGTGAGGTTTTGACCCGCTTCGAAACAAATTAGATCACCGGTGAGGCACAGATAAGGCAGACTTGGCTTATTAAAACTTAGCGGGTGAAACAAAACTTTTCTACTTTAAACCATGAACTTGTGTTATTGCCGTACTCTGCTAAGCGCTAGCAAATATTCCATTAAAACTTCTGAATGCCTCGATACATAAGGACAAAAAAGGAAAAACAAAGACAGCGACTGCCCAGAGCGGGTCAGAGATATCCACCTAAGTATTAGAGAGGAGGGTGGAGGCAAAATCTCTTTATGAGACAAACTCATTTGGGAAAAGACTGGTAGAGTATGAAGTCACGATTGTCTTTAAACGGTACCGATTATTCTAAGGCTTTATTAATACGGTACGAATATAAGAAATCCTCTGCACTTAAAGGGGTTCTAACAAAATAGATAGCGTTAATCAGACTAAAAACTACAGCAAGTCTAGCAGCTGATCACCAGGACGATCAGGTGGGAGGAGATCATGGGATCACACATTTATCCTGCAGTGGCCACTACAGGAGGAGTGTGGTGTTACATGCCACTAAATCAAATAAACTGGGGACCATCTAATACATGGTCTCTCTGTCACCAGCCATGGATCTCTGCTCTGGCTAAGAAAAGACCTGTGAGTCCAGATTTCAACATCAACATGGATGACTTGAGAACTTTCTTAAAAATTTCAGCTGCTCATACATATTTGATATCCGGGCAGCTGAATAAACGAATTTGCTCAAAAGCAATGTGTCCCGATCCCCATCCCCGGCATGGCCAGATATACATGTGTTCTGTACCGTGAGAGGGGAGTAAAGGCCCCAATACACATTAGATACCTGTTGACTCAATGATCTGCTTGTTCAACCCACAGCCAGCTCCCCCATACACAGGAACGATCGACATGATGCTCGTTTGGCAGAGGATTATCTTCCCACCAAATATAATGATCGGACATTGAAATTCCAATGGCCCGATCCCGCTTTCTGATGACCGATGAGAATCACAAGTCCCCCATAACTAAGGGCCCCATAGAGAATAGACGATCCCACCGATATCGGAGGGTTCAACAGACTTTAGTCTAAAGCAGGGATGTGAAACTCAAATACACAGAGAACCAAAATTAAAAACTTTGACAAAGTCCTTGATTTATTAATAAATGCCTACAACTGAGGACATTTTTCCTTATCAAATACAACAATGAACTTTTCAAATGGAAACAAACTTGAAGGGGTTGTCCCACGAACAAAGCACATTTTAATTAATAGATCTTAGAATAAAATATTGGAATATACTGTTACGCAAGAGCTGTAAAAAGCATATGACCCAATGGCCTAATTTAAATATGTAATAAAGGATAAAAAAATAAAAAAACTTGCTTAATACAGATAATAAAAAAGTGCCTCCATAACACAATAAGATACCCCCACAGTGAATTCCTCCACATGCACGGCATGATGACCCTACTGTACCAACCCCTCAATCTCCCTGGTAAGGTATGGTGACCCCATCACAGTATGATTCTCCAACTGTAAAATTCACACATTATAATGGACCCTACATTATATGGACCCCACATTATATGGACCCCACATAGTCCTCCATACAGCATAATGGCCACAAAAAGTGCTCCATACAGTATAATGGCCCTACCTAGTCCTCCATACAGTGTAATGGCCCCACATAGTCCTCCATACAGTGTAATGGCCCCACATAGTCCTCCATACAGTGTAATGGCCCCACATAGTCCTCCATACAGTGTAATGGCCCAACATAATCCTCCATACAGTACAATGGCCCCACACAGTGCTCCATACAGTACAATGGCCCCACACAGTGCTCCATACAGTATAATGGGCCCACACAGTGCTCCATACAGTGTAATGGCCCCACACAGTGCTCCATACAGTGTAATGGCCCCACACAGTGCTCCATACAGTGTAATGGCCCCACACAGTGCTCCATACAGTGTAATGGCCCCACACAGTGCTCCATACAGTGTAATGGCCCCACACAGTGCTCCATACAGTGTAATGGCCCCACACAGTGCTCCATACAGTGTAATGGCCCCACACAGTGCTCCATACAGTGTAATGGCCCCACACAGTGCTCCATACAGTGTAATGGCCCCACACAGTGCTCCATACAGTGTAATGGCCCCACACAGTGCTCCATACAGTGTAATGGCCCCACACAGTGCTCCATACAGTGTAATGGCCCCACACAGTGCTCCATACAGTGTAATGGCCCCACACAGTGCTCCATACAGTGTAATGGCCCCACACAGTGCTCCATACAGTGTAATGGCCCCACACAGTGCTCCATACAGTGTAATGGCCCCACACAGTGCTCCATACAGTGTAATGGCCCCACACAGTGCTCCATACAGTGTAATGGCCCCACACAGTGCTCCATACAGTGTAATGGCCCCACACAGTGCTCCATACAGTGTAATGGCCCCACACAGTGCTCCATACAGTGTAATGGCCCCACACAGTGCTCCATACAGTGTAATGGCCCCACACAGTGCTCCATACAGTGTAATGGCCCCACACAGTGCTCCATACAGTGTAATGGCCCCACACAGTGCTCCATACAGTGTAATGGCCCCACACAGTGCTCCATACAGTGTAATGGCCCCACACAGTGCTCCATACAGTGTAATGGCCCCACACAGTGCTCCATACAGTGTAATGGCCCCACACAGTGCTCCATACAGTGTAATGGCCCCACACAGTGCTCCATACAGTGTAATGGCCCCACACAGTGCTCCATACAGTGTAATGGCCCCACACAGTGCTCCATACAGTGTAATGGCCCCACACAGTGCTCCATACAGTGTAATGGCCCCACACAGTGCTCCATACAGTGTAATGGCCCCACACAGTGCTCCATACAGTGTAATGGCCCCACACAGTGCTCCATACAGTGTAATGGCCCCACACAGTGCTCCATACAGTGTAATGGCCCCACACAGTGCTTCATACAGTGTAATGGCCCCACACAGTGCTCCATACAGTGTAATGGCCCCACACAGTGCTCCATACAGTGTAATGGCCCCACACAGTGCTCCATACAGTGTAATGGCCCCACACAGTGCTCCATACAGTGTAATGGCCCCACACAGTGCTCCATACAGTGTAATGGCCCCACACAGTGCTCCATACAGTGTAATGGCCCCACACAGTGCTCCATACAGTGTAATGGCCCCACACAGTGCTCCATACAGTGTAATGGCCCCACACAGTGCTCCATACAGTGTAATGGCCCCACACAGTGCTCCATACAGTGTAATGGCCCCACACAGTGCTCCATACAGTGTAATGGCCCCACACAGTGCTCCATACAGTGTAATGGCCCCACACAGTGCTCCATACAGTGTAATGGCCCCACACAGTGCTCCATACAGTGTAATGGCCCCACACAGTGCTCCATACAGTGTAATGGCCCCACACAGTGCTCCATACAGTGTAATGGCCCCACACAGTGCTCCATACAGTGTAATGGCCCCACACAGTGCTCCATACAGTGTAATGGCCCCACACAGTGCTCCATACAGTGTAATGGCCCCACACAGTGCTCCATACAGTGTAATGGCCCCACACAGTGCTCCATACAGTGTAATGGCCCCACACAGTGCTCCATACAGTGTAATGGCCCCACACAGTGCTCCATACAGTGTAATGGCCCCACACAGTGCTCCATACAGTGTAATGGCCCCACACAGTGCTCCATACAGTGTAATGGCCCCACACAGTGCTCCATACAGTGTAATGGCCCCACACAGTGCTCCATACAGTGTAATGGCCCCACACAGTGCTCCATACAGTGTAATGGCCCCACACAGTGCTCCATACAGTGTAATGGCCCCACACAGTGCTCCATACAGTGTAATGGCCCCACACAGTGCTCCATACAGTGTAATGGCCCCACACAGTGCTCCATACAGTGTAATGGCCCCACACAGTGCTCCATACAGTGTAATGGCCCCACACAGTGCTCCATACAGTGTAATGGCCCCACACAGTGCTCCATACAGTGTAATGGCCCCACACAGTGCTCCATACAGTGTAATGGCCCCACACAGTGCTCCATACAGTGTAATGGCCCCACACAGTGCTCCATACAGTGTAATGGCCCCACACAGTGCTCCATACAGTGTAATGGCCCCACACAGTGCTCCATACAGTGTAATGGCCCCACACAGTGCTCCATACAGTGTAATGGCCCCACACAGTGCTCCATACAGTGTAATGGCCCCACACAGTGCTCCATACAGTGTAATGGCCCCACACAGTGCTCCATACAGTGTAATGGCCCCACACAGTGCTCCATACAGTGTAATGGCCCCACACAGTGCTCCATACAGTGTAATGGCCCCACACAGTGCTCCATACAGTGTAATGGCCCCACACAGTGCTCCATACAGTGTAATGGCCCCACACAGTGCTCCATACAGTGTAATGGCCCCACACAGTGCTCCATACAGTGTAATGGCCCCACACAGTGCTCCATACAGTGTAATGGCCCCACACAGTGCTCCATACAGTGTAATGGCCCCACACAGTGCTCCATACAGTGTAATGGCCCCACACAGTGCTCCATACAGTGTAATGGCCCCACACAGTGCTCCATACAGTGTAATGGCCCCACACAGTGCTCCATACAGTGTAATGGCCCCACACAGTGCTCCATACAGTGTAATGGCCCCACACAGTGCTCCATACAGTGTAATGGCCCCACACAGTGCTCCATACAGTGTAATGGCCCCACACAGTGCTCCATACAGTGTAATGGCCCCACACAGTGCTCCATACAGTGTAATGGCCCCACACAGTGCTCCATACAGTGTAATGGCCCCACACAGTGCTCCATACAGTGTAATGGCCCCACACAGTGCTCCATACAGTGTAATGGCCCCACACAGTGCTCCATACAGTGTAATGGCCCCACACAGTGCTCCATACAGTGTAATGGCCCCACACAGTGCTCCATACAGTGTAATGGCCCCACACAGTGCTCCATACAGTGTAATGGCCCCACACAGTGCTCCATACAGTGTAATGGCCCCACACAGTGCTCCATACAGTGTAATGGCCCCACACAGTGCTCCATACAGTGTAATGGCCCCACACAGTGCTCCATACAGTGTAATGGCCCCACACAGTGCTCCATACAGTGTAATGGCCCCACACAGTGCTCCATACAGTGTAATGGCCCCACACAGTGCTCCATACAGTGTAATGGCCCCACACAGTGCTCCATACAGTGTAATGGCCCCACACAGTGCTCCATACAGTGTAATGGCCCCACACAGTGCTCCATACAGTGTAATGGCCCCACACAGTGCTCCATACAGTGTAATGGCCCCACACAGTGCTCCATACAGTGTAATGGTCCCACACAGTGCTCCATACAGTGTAATGGTCCCACACAGTGCTCCATACAGTGTAATGGCCCCACACAGTGCTCCATACAGTGTAATGGCCCCACATAGTGCTCCATACAGTGTAATGGCCCCACATAGTGCTCCATACAGTGTAATGGCCCCACACAGTGCTCCATACAGTGTAATGGCCCCACACAGTGCTCCATACAGTGTAATGGCCCCACACAGTGCTCCATACAGTGTAATGGCCCCACATAGTCCTCCATACAGTGTAATGGCCCCACACAGTGCTCCATACAGTGTAATGGCCCCACATAGTGCTCCATACAGTGTAATGGCCCTACATAGTGCTCCATACAGTGTAATGGCCCCACACAGTGCTCCATACAGTGTAATGGCCCCACACAGTGCTCCATACAGTGTAATGGCCCCACACAGTGCTCCATACAGTGTAATGGCCCCACACAGTGCTCCATACAGTGTAATGGCCCCACACAGTGCTCCATACAGTGTAATGGCCCCACATAGTCCTCCATACAGTATAATGGTCCCACGTAGTCCTCCATACAGTGTAATGGCCCCACATAGTGCTCCATATAGTGTAATGAACTCCACATTAAAAAAAAAATACTCACTTCTGCCTGTTGACCGCTGCTCTGGTCTCTTCTGATCCTCTGTATATCTCGGCACAGAGGGTGCATTGTAATTATGTCATCTAGGATGACGATACAGTTAAAAGTGCAATGCCGGGCGAGGGACGGTGCCGGTGTTGCAGGACAAATACACTCACTCTGCGGGCCAGATTTTGCCAAATGTGTTCTAAAGTGTATGTGGACCTTAAGCCACTTGCAGCATCTTCTCACTCTAAAAATCTGAAGGATCGGGCATGTTGAAATGGATGTGCCCAATCCTTCCTTATCAACAAGAATCCATTTTCAAAGAATTAATTGTATGAACAGCAACGTCGATTTTCTATTCAAATAAATGGGAGGGGGGATTCAAAGAGCATTTGAAGCATTTTTAGATGAATATTAAGGAGCTGTTCCGATTCAAAATCCTACTCAAAAATGTCTGCTTAAAGGGTTTTTTCCCAAGAACAAAAGTTGATTTTAATCAATAGATCTTGGAATAATAATAAGTTCCACAATTGAATGTATTTTAAAAAAATTATTCCTGTGCTGAGATAATCTTATAAATGTGCCCCTGCTGTGTACTGTGTAATGTCTGTGTCTGACCGTACAGGAACATGGTCTGATCATACCACAGCTCCTGGGCATGGGGGGCACACACAAAAGTATACAGATATTACAGCAGGGGATCATAGCTGATTCTTTCTTTGAAGTAAAACATTGTATAAAAACAGGCAGTGAAATGTTTCACCTCACAAAAAGCATCAGCTGTGATCTCATGCTGTAATGTCTGTATACTCTTTTGCTTCCTCCCCTGCCCAGGAGCTGTGGTATGATCAGACCATATTCCTGCACAGTCAGACACAGCCATTACACAGTACACAGCAGGGGCACATTTATAGGATTATCTCAGCACAGGAACATTTTATTTAATCACATCCGATTGTGGAAATTATTATTATTCCAAGATCTATTGATTAAAGTGAACATTTGTTTGTGGGAAAACCCCTTTGAGAGAAGATGTCATTTTTGTGACAGTAAAAGACTGCCTGCAAATTATCAATTAAAGGGGTTATCAAGGCAGTTACAATTCTGATAGTTATTGGCTGTAGCAGGCACACGTGTCAAGGATGTCACAGCTAAAGCAAGAAGTGAAGACCAGGGAACCGGAGAATGGAGAAACAAAGAGGAGAGTATGTTTCTTCTCTTTATTCTAGAACATAAGCAATTTTCAATATAATTTTGCCTGGTTGGATAATCCCTTTAACCTAGACATGGATAAAGGGATTATATTCATTAAAGGCCATTTTGACTAAAATGAAGCCGAAATTAAAGATGATCAATGTTTAAACCATATGAATAAAAAAAAAACAAGTAATGCAGTATATAATTAAGCTATATGGGTAAAAATAAAGAGTAAAAAGAACTAGAAAAAAAACCTGTACAATCAGTAGATTGGTGACATACCTGGCCAGATCCATACAGTTATCAGTGAGGGTGGCGGAGGAGTTGAAGTATTCTCTGCTGGCCGCCAGCACCAGTTCGCCGCTCTTCTCATAGTTGACCCTGTACTGCGGCTTGCCTTTGGAGCTGATGCTCACGGGGAGGTCTACGGAGGACGAGTTACAATGCATCATGTGTCCGGCAAGCTGGATGTTCTCATGGCGGCCCGAACATAGCAAACTCTCAGCAAAGATCTGAAAAATGTAAAACAAAGGCTGTAGAGTCATCTACAATAAATCAGAACGAAGGCACAGCATTTCTGATAATTACCCAACGCCTGACGCTAAAAGTCTGGTCTCGGATCTGAAGGTGGGTCTTAGTCGGATGCAGCATCTGACTCAAGTCGGTGGCCTGACGTAAGGTCTAGTTTGCCAGAATAGATCTAGAGAGCTTGATTTTGGGTCTGATATTAAAGGAGTTGTCCACTACTGGATTACTCTCTTAATGTGCCCAGTAAAATAATAATAATAAATAATAATAATCAGTGGTCCTTCATGGACTGCAACCTTCAAAGTTCAGACCAAACTTTGAAGACTATAGCCCATGATGAAGATAGGCGGCAGTGCT
Source organism: Phyllobates terribilis (assembly GCF_046119375.1). Classification (NCBI taxonomy): domain Eukaryota; kingdom Metazoa; phylum Chordata; class Amphibia; order Anura; family Dendrobatidae; genus Phyllobates; species Phyllobates terribilis. The sequence continues at coordinate 129,852,540 of NW_027362763.1, read as the reverse complement.
GACTTGACAAACAATATCACTGAATCGTTGGGGGACACGGCATACACGGCATCCGATGCAGATCCAGTCAAGGACCTATTATTTTATTAGATACATTTGGGATCTTGAAAAAAAAAGGGTTGTCCAACCTCAAATATAGGAGGGCCTAAAAATATTTAAGGGGCCAGGCCTAGGGACTAGTAGGGCCTGATTAGTTTTATAGGCTTTGGTCTGAGGTCTTATAATATAGGAGGGCCTGCTTATATTTAGTTGATCGAGTTTGATAATATATGGGGGCCTGAATAAATTTAGGGGATTTGGTCTCAGGTATGATATTAAAAGGGAGTGTTAAGGAGATTATTACCATTTTATTATTTTTTTATGGGGTAATGACTTCATATTTTAAGACAATAAAATAAGCTGAGGAGGTGTGTATATTTGACATCAATTACATTATCTATGGGACTGCCGGAAACAGCCAAGAACTTTCTCCAGTAGCCCCATAAATGGAGCAGAAGTCAAGAATCAGTCATTGAAGACATGATTCCAAAGCACCGATTTCTGTTAAGCGAAAGGTCCCAGTGGTCAGACTCCCAGCTATCAGCAAATTAATCCCTAGCCCATGGATAGAGGATAACTTGTTATTTTGGGAATATTCCTTTATCAAGAATGTCTCATCTGGTTAAATCTGTAAAATTGCTTGTAAAACCAAGCAACTTTGCACTTTGGATCTACCAACCTTCAGTGCCCCTGCACACCTTCGAAGCTTGGATCATGGGAGAATGCACCGATCAAGCCAGCGGCACAGTCATGCCACCGAACCCAACTGTCAATCATCAGGAGTACACCGCCCGTGGCAAGTAGGAAGTCAGCAGGCAGAGGAGCGGTGCGCTCCTGAACAGAAAACCCCTTAAATTTCTCAAGACCCCTGTCACCCAGCGTTTCTGCTCCAATGGTTCCCACCAGTCACGCAGTGATGACCTCATCAGCTAAAACTAATCATTGGCCTCAGCGGTCACATACATACGCCACAGTGACCGCCGAGGCCAGTGACTGACTGCAGCGGGCATGTGAACGACAGATGTGAAGTCAACAATGGATGACTGGCGAGGACCACCGGAGAAGAAGGAAGAAGAATGGTTAAAAAAAAAATATTAAGTGCCAACTGGAAATGTTTTAAATCTGGGACCTCTCCTTTAACATTAGAGCAGACTCCCTAAATATATCCAGACCATCTTATACTAATATCAGACCACTTATCAGGCCCTTAACTTGATTCAGACTCTAAATCTTAAGGAAGCAAATGAAAAAAAAACATTAACGCTCCACCTCATTTAAGCATGAGGACGTTGTGTAATTTGTGGCTTTAAGATAGTGCGCCATTGACTATAAAAAATGCAAGCTTGTTTTTTTTATCGATAATTTACTAGCTCACTTGCAAAAAAAAAAAAAACACCCACCTACCAAAAGGAATTATAGTGGAGAAAGGCAGGAGGGTGGGGAGCTAAAGAAGAGCAGATGGAGCTAATAGAAAAGGGTGGGGGGCGCATGTGAAAGCAAATATGATAGTTTCTTCTGCTGGGCAATGAGGTAGCACTAACGTTGTAGAAAGAAATGGAAATAGATGGAAACTGCGCCTAAATTCATTCTTCATGGAGATGCAGCGGCGTCTAAACATGATATTATTTTAAACTCATCTAGAGCGAGATGGGACTCTCATTCATTGTATCAGGGCCGGGGACATTGATGTATAGGAGCTTCTACGGGAAATGCTGCTCCTGCTTACATCAAGTGCAGCTGTGCTTTACAAACACATTTACCCGTATCAGATTGAATATGTATGGGGCCGCTCGGTTTTGTAAAGTCCTATCTTGTATAATGTATGATGGATGCTGGTGTAGCGGCACCTCTGGGGTCTTGTCCTTGGCACAAAGCTTTCTGCCCTGTAGCTGCTCTCTTAGCAAGCTGATGAGCCGATCTAGGCTGATAAGGCGTGGCATACTAATCGCTTAGCTGCTTTATCCCAAGAAATCTTTACATTTTCCAAGCACAAAGTCTTCACAAGTTTCCATAAAAAAGTTATTCCCAACATATAAAAGTTATAACCTATCCAAAAAATAGATCAGAACTTGAAGATTTTATCGCTGGCACCCACCACCGATCCAGAGAATGGGGCTCCGAAAGGCCCCCTCTGAATTAAGCCGTGGCTGCCTATATGGCACCAAATCTGTGGATAGGTGTTGGGAATAACCCTTGAAGGGGAACCCGTCAGACAGTTTTTGCTACCAAGGTGCCACCTGTATCTTCACAAGCCCCGTCCTCAAGGATGTCGATCAAGTCATATAGGTCAGAAACAAGATATGGATGGCTTGTTTTGACTCGGAGGTTGGATCCTCAGCATCACAAAAGAAAATTAAATGAGACTCTGGGTCTTTGCCCAACGTTTTGACAGGGAAGGTCTTTGACAGTGACATCTGTGTGGAGTAGGAGCCAAGATTCAGGAAAAGCGGCAAGCAGGGTGTAGGCCGTGGGCACCACCCACAGTCTCATTTCATTTTCTTTTGTGGTGCTGAGGTTCCAACCTCAAAAAGTCTGGAGCACAAGTCCCTTCCTCAAGCACATGATTCTTTCAAAAAACCAGTGTGCCAGTCTTTCTCCTTCTGAATTGTTTTGACTCTTTAGCACCTGAACATCCTCGATTAGATAGGTCTAAGTTGAAAGTGGACATTAAGCATCATCTTAAGCAAAAGGACAAATCAAAAATCGCAACTGAGGAAACCTTTGGAGACTGCAGAAAGAGAACCATCAGGCAGAAGTGGCACTCACAAAACTCACAAAGTAACCATGTCCCAAACACCAAGTGTGATAATCTATACAATGGTGTTCTATAGGAAGAAATTCAAGCAAAAATATATATTTTTCCAAATATTGTTCTCTTAGAATTGGGTTTCACAGTGAATGTTTTTCTTTAAAGAGATGATTCAATTAGACAAGTTGCGAAAACGTTATCTAAACAATGATTACAGCAGCCTATTTCACAAAAACGGTAAATTAAAAAATTGAATCACTATACAGCAGGCCATCTGAAAAGGCCATCATTTGTTTATTTGTTATGGATTGTATTTCCTTACTTAAAAGGAACTTTATCATTAAATTCAATGGGTGGCATACTAGGAAGTTAGGTTTTTTTTCCCTATACATAATGAACATCTGAACTTTTTGCTTAACTGATGCTTAAAAGAAGGAGAAAACAAGGACAAAAAAAATTAGAAGAGGTATCTGCACCTAAATCATTTACAGAAAAGTAGTACCTGTGGCTACATCATTTATAGGGAGATACTGGGAGGCAGTACTATCTGTGCCTACATCATTTATAGGAAGATACCGGAAGGTAGTACTATCTGTGCCTATATCACTTATAGAGAAACATACAGAAGCAGTGCCTTCTGCACCTATATAATTTACAGGGAGATGCAAACAGGCAGTACTGTACATCTAAGTGTGGGAATAAAACGACATTGGCATTTTCACGGGTTTACCGCGACAGACAGGGGACAGAAGACCACGGTGTATGATTTCACATACTCCAGCACTGATTAGAAGCACTTCTCCATCATATTAAATGGAGCAGGTTTCTGTTAGCAGTGCAGAAGTTAAATCTGTTCAGTTGAAAGTCTCTGAAGCGTTCCTGCTTTGATGATCTCAGCTGTTCAGTGTTGGCCACTCCTCTCTTCTATATATATTTGCCTCTGGCAATCAGGGATGCCTGTATTAGTTTTATACGGCCTGGTTTGTAATTGGTGGTGATTGTTTAGGAAGCGTTTAGAGTGTGGATCTAAAGACTGTTGCTTGGTGATTTGTCTGTGTGCATATCCTCATACTCTATTTGATTATTCCAGCCTTTACTTCCCAGTGTTCCATTCTGTTTGTGAGTGCATATTTGTACGATTGGTATTTTCATTTATCCCTATATGTCTTCCTTTGTCAGTCTGGTTGGTGTATTCTTATATACAACTACTCCCCACTTCCCTGGAAGGGGAGAGGACAGATAAAGGCTGATTCAAGAGCTCAGCAAGGTATGCGGCCCTGATGTCTGCACCACTGGAAATAATCCGGAGTGCAGGGATAGCTAGGGCGCCCCTAGCTTTAGGGATAAGGAAGGAGCCCCTAGCCCCAGGATATCAAGCTACAGTCACGTGACAGGCATGAAGATAAATAAATGTTTGATTTTATTTATATAGAGAAATCTGTGCCTGGCTCATTTGCAGGAAAACACACGTGTACCTACATCAATAAAAAAAGGAGAAAAAAAAAGTACTAACTGTGCCTTCCTTAATTTTAAGGTGGAAAGTATTGTAGTATTATCTATACCTGCATCATTTATATGGCGGCACAATGAAGCAGTAGTAGCCATGTCTGATTCAAATACATGGAGAGACAAGAAGGTAATCCTATGTTCGGATAACATACAGGAAGAAAAAAGGGGGCAGTACAATTTCTTTTTATATTACTTACACAGAGAGAGGGAAACAGCACTATCTTTGCCTACATCACTAACGTGATGAGACAGTGAGGCAGTACTATTCACATGAATTACACGAGTAGACAGGGAGCTAACACACTTTTCCTATAGCACTTGCAGGAAGAGACAGGAAAGCAGCACTACCTTTGCCCAAATTGCTTGCATTAGGAGACTAGGATAGAGTACTCTCTCAGCAACATTATTATTTTTTTTTTTTTGAGAAGAGAAAAAGTATGCTTGCAAAATGTACTAGAATAGGGTGCCGGTGCTATGTTTGCCAATAACATTAATTAAAAGAAGGCAGCGAGGCAGTACTGTGTGTAATCTACAATATTTTGTGAAATAGGTAATGTGATGAATGTGGCGAGTTCATCTAAATCACTCCTGTATACAAAAGTGGTGGTTACATAGTTGTCACATGGATCATTTCAGATACTGAAAATGTAAAAACTATAAAAAGGAAAAAAAAAAAAAGATTATCCACATATATGTAGATGTAAAGATAACACAATATCTCAGGGTTTTCATTATTTAAAAAAAAAGAAGAAGAAAAGGCAAAGTGTGCCCCGCTTCCGTATGATAAGTCTCTAATTTACCGCAGTACTCTCTATTATACATCTTTACTATGACTGCAGTAATTTTTCCTTCCTTCATTGACATACACACGATATTAAATGTAGATTCATACAAGCAGACATATTTTCACACATTAATTCCCATCGCTGTCAATTAGGGGAAGCAGGCACAATTACCCAACGTCGCTCCGCTAACAAAAAGCTTGTCACATGACGGGTATGGATATCACAAGCCTGTCACTCCATCAAAGGGGAAAATCTGCACCTGTTTTTCATATATCGCGGTCCCGGGGGGGATATTTTGGAGTCTGTTTTTTTTGAGAAAAAATAAAAAATAAGCATGCAATAATTATTTGTGCGGCGTCTGATCTATTGGGGCAAAGTATAACAGGCGTTATTTTTATTTTTCACATAGTTAACACTACATGTGAAGAATATATCTACTTGACCTTCTGGCAGCCCGCAGGCATCTTTTTAGGCATACAGGGGATCTATAAATTAACAGAAGCCTGTTCGGTCAGGAAAAAGATCAGGGAGATGATTTTGCAGTCTCAGTCTTCAAAGCATTGTATGGCATTAGGTAACAAATAAAGCGGGGGGAAGGGAGGTCATGTGACCACAAATATGTGATTTGCATAGTTCTGGTCACATTCCGACTAGACGTGACCAGCCTCACTCAATACACCATCATTGGACGAGGCTGCACACGTCTAGTCGGCATGTGAATGCAAGTAAACAAATCGCATACTTTCAGTCACGTTTCCTGTGAAATTGAATTCTCACAGCACGATATGAGGATTCACCGCTTTAAAGGGACAATCCGCACAGAATGACTGTTCAAACCAAGTACAGGCACTCTGTGCTTCATGGCAGGACCAATCCTTTGAATACACCGTCCCACTTACCTGCTGTCCCTCCATCTCTACCCTCCCCCCCTTTATTTGATTGACAGCTCTGACTCCATAGAGACAGAGAAGGGTGGAGATAGATGGAAACCAATCAGGTGGGAATGTGTAAATAAATGGCCTGTACTTGGTTTGAACAGTCATCCTGAGCTGACAGAGTCCCTTTAAGGTGGCTTTAGACATGCTGGTAATCAGCGAACGACCAATCCTGTCTACTGGCTGAGTAGACATGTAGGAGATCACCGCATGAACAAGCAAAAGGCTCGTTTCTCAGGTGACTAGACTATGCCGACGTAAAAATAATCATTGAAAAAAATGTAAACAGGGGATGTGATCATGATAACATGATGCTGTATAGATCTTAAAGGGAAGCAAATGTTTGCTATATAATCTGAGAGCAGCATGATGTAGGGGCAGAGAGCCTGATTCCAGTGATTATCACTTACTGGGCTGCTTGCTGCAGTTTTGAAAAAATCCATGTTTTCTCTGCTGTAGATGTAGCAGGGCTATGAATGCTTAACTGTGTCATTCCACCTACAACACTGATTGGCAGCTTATAATGTACGCAGGAAGACGCCAATCAGTGGTGGGGGTGGGATTACACACATTAGCTTTACTGCCTGGCAGGCAACACCTACTCATCTAGTGATAATCTCCTGCATATAAAACACAGATTGTATTGAAACTACAGCACACATGCTAATAAGTGACACATCCCCTGAATAGGGATCTCTGCTGACAGATTCCCTTTAACTGCTCCCATTGGTTTTCGACATCCCTTTTAAATGGACCAGTAAATGAGCACCAGCATATAATCTATCATTATCAAGTCTCTAAATGGGATAAAATTACTCTGGATCAGTAATGAGAGGTGGGTGCATATTAAAGAGGTTGACTGGGAATTTAGCATAGATGTCCTATCCTTGAAAAAGGTCATCAACGGCTGATCGGTGGGGATTTGACACCCGGCTCCCCCACAAAAAAGCTGCTTCCAGAGTCGGCGGCCGGAGTTGCAGAGGACAGCTCTATGAACCATATAGTGGCCGCGGCTGGATATTACATATCTGCTCCCTATTTAAAGCAATAGGTGGCGGATGTGCAATACTCAGCCTATAACCTATAAATGAATTTCATGCCGTGTTGGGAATGTCCCTAAAATTAAAGCTGAGTAAATTTAAGGTTTTCAGGCTCTGGCAGGACACAGGGTTCAGAGACCTATCAGTTAATGCACTTTGTCGATATATATACACCGAACAATCTACAAACACTCGATTATTCCCTAATTATATCTTTTATGTGAAGTGTAAAGGGGTTTCCCGAACTATACAAATTTCTGCACTTATATGTGACTGTAGACTGCTGAATCCTGACAGTGTGGAGAATGTAAACTGTCAGAATTCCACTCTGTTGCAAATTTGAGCGATTGTCCATTGACTGCAAGTATATGACTTTCATATTGGCGATCAACAGAACATTAACAGAATAATAAAAAAATAAACAAAGTTACTTATTGGCGCATGACCAGCATTTAAGCTGGCACTAGAGTGGGACTCCTGACAGTGTGCATTGCTCCAAACTGTCAGGATTCAGCAATCTGCAGTCAGACTGCAAAAAAAGAAATGTAAAGCTGGAAAAAAAAAACTTTAAAAATCATTTTGTCAGCAGCACATCGTTCTGGTTAAGCAGGCATGAACTGCCTAAAATAATCAAACTATAAGTTAATAATCACAAAGTGCGCTCATTTACATACAATGCCGACGATTGCTTCTTGTAAGTTAAGCTAATCAAGCAATGATCAACTGGTTATATATCCTCCATCAGTGCTCGTTACTGGCAAAAATACATGTGCCCACATATATATATATCTATAGCTATCTATCTATCTATCCACATATATACATACAGTTGTGCTCAAAAGTTTACATACCCCGGCAGAATTTTTCCTTTCTTGGCCTTGTTTCAGAGAATATGAATGAAAACAATAAAAACTTCTCCACTCATGGTTATTTGTTGGGTGAAGCCATTTATTATCAAACGACCGTATTTTTCAGACTATAAGACGCACTTTTTTCCTCCAAAATTTTGGAGGGAAGTGGGGGGTGCGTCTTATAGTCCGAACATATGTTCGGCTGTGGGTGGTGGGGGGGCTGGGGGGAGCAGCAGCGGGCACAGAAGGTAGCAGCCGCCTGCTGCAGCCTACACTGTGCCCACTACTAAACAAAATGTTTATTTCACTGCTCCCCACGCCCATGGGCGTGGGGAGCAGTGAATATTCATTTTCCTTAATAGCCGGCACACTGTGCCTGCAGTGCGGCTCCTGGTAAGAATGGCACCTCTCATCGCTCTTCCTGGTATGGAGGAGAGAGGAGGGGAGTATATTTGTTTATTTTTTTTCTTTGCAACGTGACGGGGAACAGGGGGTGCCAAGCATACCAGGATGAGGGGGGCCATACATACAAGGAAGAGGGATGAGAGGGGCCATACATATCGGGATGAGGGGGGCCATGCATACAAGGATGAGGGGGGCATACATAAAAGGATGAAGGGTGCCACACGTAACAGGAAGAAGGATGAGGAGGCCATACATACAAAGATGAGGCATGAGGGGGGCCATACATACAAGAATGAGGCATGAGGGGGGCCATACATACAAGAATGAGGCATGAGGGGGGCCATACATACAGGGATGAGACATGAGGGGGGCCATACATACCAGGATGAGGGGGGCCATACGTATAGGGATGAAGGGGGCCATACGTATAGGGATGAAGAGTGCCATACATACCAGGAAGAGGTATGAAGGTGCCATACATACCAGGATGGGTGTAAGGAGGGAGCCATACATACCAGGATGAAGGATGCCAAACATACCAGGAAGATGGATGAGGGGGGGTATACGTATAGGGATGAAGAGTGCCATACATACCAGCAAGAGGGATGAAGGTGCCATACATACCAGGATGGGTGTGAGGGGCTAGGCCATACATACCAGGATGAGGGGAGCCATACGTATAGGGATGAAGAGTGCCATACATACCAGGAAGAGGGATGAAGGTGCCATACATACCAGGATGAGTGTGAGGGGGTAGGCCACACATACCAGGATGAAGGATGCCAAACATACCAGGAAGAGGGATGAGGGGGGGGCATGCATACCAGGATGGTGGATTGGGGTGCCATGCATATCAGGATGGGGATGAGGGCCACATATAACAGGAAGGAGGGGGCCATATATACCAAGATGGGGGATATTAGCAGAATTGGGGGACAATACCCCTATAACAGTGTCAGCAGCAAACCCCCTCCACCTTAACAGGTCATCATAACTACATTATTTACTTAAAAAATGTTTCTATTTTCCTCCTCTAAAACCTAGGTGAGTGTTACGGTCCGGTGCATCTTATAGTCCGAAAAATATGGTACTGTGTTTTCTCTTTTTAAATCTTAATGACAACCAAAAACATACAAAAGACCCTGATCCAAAGTTCACATACCTTGATGATTTTGGCCTAATAACATTCACAGAATTTGACACAAATGGGTTTGAATAGCTACTAAAGGTAACATCCTCACCTGTGACATGTTTGCTTGTAATCAGTGTGTGCGCATAAAAGCTGAGTGAGTTTCTGGGATCCAGACAGACTCTTGCATCTTTCATCCAGCCACTGACATTTCTGGATTGTGAGTGATGGGGAAAGCAAAATAATTGTCAACAGATCTATGGGAAAAGGGAGTTGAACTGTATAACACAGGAAAAGGAAACAAAAAAATATCCAAAGAATTGATAATGCCAGTCAGCAGCGTTCAAACTGTGATTAACAAATGGAAAATCAGGGGAACTGTAAAAACCAAACCACGGTCAGGTAGACCAACAAAAATTTCGACCACAACTGCCAGGAAAATTGTTCAGGATGAAAAAAAAACAAAAACACAAATAACATCAGCTGAAATTCAGGACTCTCTGAAAACTAGCAGTGTGGCTGTTTCAAGATGCACAATAAGGAGGCACTTGAAGATAAATGGGCTGCACGGTCGAGTCGCCAGAAGAAAGTCATTACTGCGCAAATGCCACAAAGTATCTAGTCTACAATATGCCAAACAGCACAGAGACAAGCCTCTTCTGGAACAAGGTAATTTGGAGTGATGAGACCAAAATTGAACTTTTTGGCCACAACCATAAACGTTACATTTGGAGAGAGGGCAATAAGGCCTATGATGAAAGGAACACCACTCCTACAGTAAAACATGGAGGTGGATCGCTGATATTTTGTCTGAGCTACAAAGGCACAGGAACCTTGGTGAAAGTTGAAGGAAAGATGAATGCAGCACGTTATCAGCAAATACTGGAGGCAAATTTGCACTCATCAGCCCGGAAGCTGCGCATGGGACGTACTTGGACGTTCCAACATGACAACGATCCAAAACACAAGGCCAAGTCGACCTGTCATTGGCTACAGCAGAACAAAGTGAAGGTTCTGGAGTGGCCATCTCAGTCTCCTGACCTCAATATCATTGAGCCACTCTGGGGAGATCTCAAGAGCGCAGTTCATGTTAGACAGCCCAGGAATTTACAGGAACTGGAGGCCAAGAAGAATGGGCAGCTTTACCATCTGAGAAAATAAAGAACCTCATCCACAACAACCACAAAAGACTTCAAGCTGTCATTGATGTTACAGGGGGTAATACACGGTATTAAGAACTGGGGTATGTGAACTTTTGATCAGGGTCATTTGGATGTTTTTGGTTGTCATTAAGATTTAAAAAGAGAAAACACAGTAGTTTGACAATAAATGGCTTCACCCAACCAATAACCATGAGTGGAGAAAAAGTTTTTTTGTTATCATTCATATTCTCTGAAACAAGGCCAAGAAAGGAAAAATTCTGCCGGGGTATGTAAACTTTTGAGCACAACTGTACATACATACACATAAAAAAGCTGCAATTCTTCTATCCCGATTTTGTCACAATGCCTTACACACAATACCCCAATCTGTTCCTAACAATATCAAAAATAGCTAATTTCTGGAACAATCACTAAATACGAAGTGCGGGTCTTTATTTCTGACACCCAAGGGGGAGGGGGGCCGTGAATATTTTCTCTTTTTCCTTCATTTAAAATTACTTGCATTTTATTACTGTAGAAAATTGACATATTTCGGCTCTTTGTTGAAACTCCCTCATGTCTTTTCAGAAAGATTCCTACGTAGCTTTTATAATTTGCTTTCAAAGCTTCTCCTGGGAGAAGGGGAGATTGGCAGTCGTATCCAACTAAATCGGTAAACTGTAATAAAAAGCATCAAATCATTTTCAACTTTTAACAGATGTCAAGCTTTGTAAGTAAATTATGCCACTCGCGAGCTTGTTCGGGCTTTGTGCGCTCGCTTGATTAAAGTGAACATGCAAATAAACAGTGCGCATCAACGCAAATTCAATTCTGCCTTAATATCGGCACCGTGCAAACAACTTGGCCTTGAACATCGAGAGCTGATGCATTGTATTAAATGGATACTGTGCGGAGTGTAAATCAGATTACAGGTGGGGTGTGTTGCAGCTGAACACGGCTGACGTCCCCCCACTGATGAGCACAAGGCATGAGAACATTGTAGTGATAAAATATAAGTTGGCATATCACTCTCCACAAGGAGAAACGTTACCACTTAGACCTCAGTCCAGAGCCTCTCATCTAGCCAAATCAGATCTCCTACTTTGCACTGAAGAGAGGCAACACCCTGAAACATCGTGTCTGCAAATTGAGATTCTTATTTGGCTTTTAACCTAAGTCATATTGAACGACTCGTTAAAGGGTCGTTTGTGACTTGTAGGATTGCTGCTTCCAATGGGTGGCGCTATAGAGTTCAAGTCCTCTTTTTCTCTGAAGAGGCAATCTGCATATTAAATTTCCCAGAGGAGCATTGCACGGCGAATAAGCCTCCTTACCTTGACATGCCAGAGCCGGTATGTCACTCTCCACAAGCAGAAATGTTACCCCTTAGACGTCAGACCAGAGCCTCTCATCTAGCAAAATGAGTTCTCATACTTTGCACTGATGAGAGGCAACACCCTGAAATACTGTGTCTGCAAATTGAGATTCTGATTTGGCTTTTATTTTAAGTCATGCTTCAAGGCTTGTTAAAGGGGCGAAGAGGACTTGTAGGATTGCTACTTCCAATAGGTGGCGCTAGAGTTTAAGTCCTCTTTTTCTCTTAAGAGACAATATGCATATTTAATTTCCCAGAGGAGCATGCAAGGCTTTTAAGTCTCCTCATACTGGCATGCCAAACCTGGCATTGCACTCTCCACAAAGAGAAACCTACCCGTTAAAATATAAGTTATCACAGCAAATCAAGATTATATTCCTACACATTCTCTTCTTTACACATACTCATTTGTAGCAACAATGTAAAGAAAAGATGCTCCAGTTTTCTCATGCCTAAAGTTAAAGAGGATCTCCAGGAAAACGAACAAAAAAATTAATTTAAAAGGAAATGTAATTATAAACAAATTCCCAAATATCTTTAATTAGCAAATCATAATGGTTTTGCCCAGGGAAGCAATCATTACAGAATTAAAAACGGTCACCATCTTTTTATACTGATAGAACAGAAATCTGTTCTAGAATGTTAAAGGGGTTGTCCACTACTAGGACAACCCCTTCTAAATCTGAGTGTTTCCTCCCATCAAAATAAAAACACTTATACTCACCTCCCATGCCGGCGCCGTTCCAGTGGTGTCGACACCCGTGTTCCCGTGGCTCTTGCGAGGTGTTTTATGTCATGTGAGCCCTGAGCCCAATTAGTGTAGACTTCGCTCTCCCCGACTAACAGGAAGTCAGAACTTAGGCTGCCGCTCACTTCCTGTCTATTACTTAGTTGTCCAAAGACGGGGAGAGAAAAGCTGGCGCTGATTGTGTTCAGGGCTCACGTGACATAAACCCCTCATGTGTGCCCCAGGAGAGAGTGCAGACACCGCTGTAAAGGCGCCGGTACGGGAGGTGAGTATAAGTCTTTTTAATTTGATGGGAGAAAACACTCAAATTGAGAAGGGGTTATCGTAGTAATGGACAACCCCTTTAAGAGGACAAGTGCATGTGAGCATGTGCAGAAGGAGGCAGGGCTGTGGAGTCGGTAAATCTCCGACGCCTCAATTTCCATGACACAGACCCCAACTCAGACACCCACTCCAACTCAGACTCCACGACTCCCTCATACACGGCTCATGTTTAAGTGATAAATTTACTGTAGCACAGATTCATCTCAGCTAAAAGTCTAGACCAGTGTTTCCCAAACTCCAGTCCGCATGGCCTCCACAGGTCACGTTTTCAGGATCTCCTTAGTATTGCACAGGTGATGGAAGTATCATCAAGGCATCAGGAATTCGCTCATCTGTGTAACACTATGGAAATCCTGAAAACGTGACCTGTGGGGGCCCTGAGGACTGGAGTTTGGGAAACACTGGTCTAGACCCTTAGATCAGGAACAGGACAGACATTTATAGAACATTTCATAACTTTCCCAAATTCTTATGGAAAAAATATTCCCAACAAACTGCATTGAACTACTGTACCCAATTTATTATATATTTTAGGAGTTGGAGTCGGTCCATTTTATACCGACTCAGACTCAGACTCTGACGCCACCAAAATGGACACCCACTCAAACTGTGACTCCACGACTGCGGCTCGACAGCCCTGGAAGGAAGCTCCGCTGCTGGGACCTAGAGACAGCTTGACAGTATGTGGTGTAAGCTATCTCCATGTCACAGCAGCTGCTCCAAATTCACATAGACAGGGTGTACAACACTGAGAAGCTGTTTCTTAAGTCCGCACTTCTGCTATCTCCAGTACTAGATCAGATAGATAGGGTGGACAGCAGTGTGAGCAGTTTCTTCTTAGCTCAGCACTTCTGGTATCTCCAGTATTAGATCAGATACACTTAGTGGACAGCAGTGTGAGCAGTTTCTTCTTAGCTCAGCACTTCTGGTATCTCCAGTATTAGATCAGATACACTTAGTGGACAGCAGTGTGAGCAGTTTCTTCTTAGCTCAGCACTTCTGGTATCTCCAGTATTAGATCAGATACACTTAGTGGACAGCAGTGTGAGCAGTTTCTTCTTAGCTCAGCACTTCTGGTATCTCCAGTATTAAATCAGATAGACAGGGAGGACAGCAGTGTAAGCAGCCTCTTCTTAGCTCAGCACTTCTGCTATCTCCAGTATTAGATCAGCTGCACATAGTGGACAGCAGAGCGAGCAACCTCTTCTTATCTCAACAAGGCTGGTATCTCCAGTACTAAATAAGATAGACAAGGTGGAAAGCAGTGTGAGCAGCATCTACTTACGTCAGCATCCAAGGGATCTCCAATATTAGATCAGACTGCACATGCTCACAGGCTCCTGTCCTATTAATAATCTAGTACAGGTTTCTTCAGTGTAATTCTACAGCGATTACCTCCCGTGACAATACAAGAGTGTTTTGTTAATTAATGGTATTTATGCATGTATTTATAATGACAAATTGTTCATTATTTTCTTCTAATCCTGGAGAATCCCTTTAAAGACCCTTCTACAGAGGGGGTTGTTCATTTGTGATCAATGGTTCGTGTATAATATGGCACCGGCAACCAGGGCTGTGGAGTCGGTAATGGACAGACTCCTAAAATATATAATAAATTGTTTATAGTAATACAATGCAGGATGTGCTATAAACGGTATCAGAAGAATTTGGCAAAGTTATGAAATGTCCTATAAATGTCTGTTCCGTTCCTGATCTAAGGATATAGTCTTTTAGTTGAAATAAATCTGTGCTGCGCTTTATGTACATGCTCAGTAGTGAGGCCGTGCTGTGCAGTTGGAGTCAGGGAAATTGAAGAGTCGGAGGTTTGGCTTACAGACCCCACAGCCCTGGCGACAACGCGACTATCAAGCTTTAAAGTGGGCATAAAAAATATCATGGTGCTGGTAGCACATCTTCCCACGTAAATAGATGTACTGCAGATAATAAGCAAACCATATGGGGACTGAGTGATCATATTATTGTTTGTCCCCCTATCAATTTGCATTGGCTTGCGTAAACGAGCTTATAGATCAAATTCAGATCTGCACTAGGAATTCAGTTTTTTTTTTCTATTGGTGCAGAAATATATTCCATACAATAGAACAATAGGATTCAAAGGAACCTGGTCCAGAACCCATGGACTACAGGCATGACCACTGGATCAGGGCACTGCAAGACTCCTACAACATGCGGCATTCCTGGTGCCTATTTGGATTAGTAGGCCCTGTGACATCATTATGTTACGAAATGATGCACATATGACATCACAGGGAACCAGGGCTGTGGAGTCTGTATGAAATGGACCGACTTCTAAAATATATAATAACTTGGGTTCACAGTACAATGCAGAATGTGCTGTAAATGTTTTCATAAGCGTTTGGAAAAGTTATGAAAGGTCCTATAAATTTCTGTTCCTGATCCAAGGATCTCGGCTTTTAGTTGAGATGAATATGTGCTGCACTTCATGTACATGCTCAGTAGTAAAGCTCCTCATGAAAGTGCTGTGGAGTCATGGAAATTGAGGAGTCTGAGTCGGAGGTTTGTCTTACCCTCTCCACAGCCCTGCAGGGAACGACTAATCAGAAGAGGCACCGGGGGAAGCCACAGGTAGAAGGTAGTTTGCAGGGTTCTGCTAAAAAATGTATTAAAAAATTCATTTGGACCCATGATTTATACAGTTGTCCTGTGATACGAAATATTCAGGAATCAGGTCAAAGTCTAGACAGAAATTCACTCCATTTAGTTATTAGGAAATGGCGATTTGGTACAGGTACTCGTAAAAGTAGTGGTCTCTTTTTTCTTCAGGAGCACACTGCTCCCCTTGCCTCTCCACTTCCTACTTGCCAGGGAGCAGGGCGCTCTTGAAGATTGACAGTTCAGGAGTTACACTCCTTTCCCGGTTTATCCCAGGCTCAGCTTCCTACTTCTGGGTCTGTTGTGCTCCATATTGGGTTTTTCAAGTAGTCCCGTGTGGTCAATGACATCTTCTCCTTAGACCTATTTAGTGTCCATTAAGACACACACCTGTTTCTTGGGATTGAGTCTCTAGACCTTCTGTTCATACTATGTTTTACTCGCTTCCATCCCTGCTGGTTCCCACTTCACCAGTCTTGCTGCTCTTGAGATTCCTCTGTGTGCCAAGTCTTTGCTGCCCACACGCCTTACAGAATCAATGCCCGGGGTCTGAGCGTCCACCCGACCGGGAGCTTAGAGGATCCACCTCACCTGGTGAACCAAACATCGGGCAGCCACACGGCTGACCTACTGGCTTGAACTGTGCATGTTCCCTTGCTGCAAAGACAACTTTGCCTCTGCAACATCAGAGACAAGCTAGCTAGATCCAGCCATCATACCAGCTTCATGCTCCGCTCATAAACTCTATGGCAAAGAGCCTGTAAGCAATGAGCTCCTTATCTTGAAGACAGGCCACCTTTTATAGACTGCTGCGGTGGTCGGTGATCTACACAATAAGCATTAAAAAATGAACAATGTTTCATTTCTTGAGAACGGAGAGAATGTCTAATAAGAAGTAAATTGCAAAGCTGCTTGTTTGTACATTATGGTTATGAGCAAGCCCCCTAGAAATGTAAAATATACATTTCTCAGGTGAAAGCGGAAACTTGAGAAAAACTCGACTCGAATCATTTACGAGAATTAAAAAGGAACCGTATGAAATGTGTGACACCGCTAATACTAAAGCGTATTACAGGGGCTGATGCCGGCTTGTAAGAAGCGCTACGTCTCCAGCACAGTTCTTAATTTCATCTAATAGCTTGTAAAAATTGTGCGCGGCCTCCATCAAGTGACAGAATACTCAGAGTGCCTGAAGGGAAAACAGGTGTCCTGCATCTCATTAAGGGAAATGAGAACCGGGGAAGTCACCTCCGCTCAGGAAGAACTTGTGCCAAAACGAGACGGAGGAAAGACGCACACTGCGGGCCAGGCGAGAAGAAGAATGTCACGCGGGTCCTGGGAGAGCTCCGCACTGTGCGGCTTCCCTCCCCCATCTTTTTTGGTACATGTTATTCCTGAGTGGAGATGACTTCCCCGGTTTTCCAGCTGTGTATTTCCCTAAGTAAATTCATGACACCAGAACAGCGCCGGCACCGGAGGGGAATATAGGAGTTATTATTTTACAAGGTGGAAACATACTGATTGAGAAAAGATTGTCCAAGTAGTAGACAAGTAGTGGACAACCCCTAAAAGCCCAAAGGCCCCATATACCATAGAGTCTAGAGTCTAAGGCTTAGACTAACCTTAGCTGAATCCACAGATAACGACGGGTTCAGACGATGGTCTAAATTGTATGGGGGCACCAGCCGAAGAATAGTAGGGCGAGATGTCGATCGGACATGTCTGATTTCAGACTGCAGATCGCATTGCTCTCCCAGAGATAAGTCGATGGCTGACGTGTCAGTAGGCGACATTCTCAGAGAGCAGAGGAGAGCTCAACCAAACAAGTGCTCCTGTGTAGTGGAGAGTTGTCCGAGATGGCTGTAGGCCAAACGATCGCCTGAAGCATCATTCGGCCTATAGCCATCTAATATGTATGGCCGGTTTAACTTGTTTATTGGTTCATTTCAATTAAGTTGAGCCTCTAGTTTAAAGGAGTTTTTCAGCCTTAGGCTTAAACATGCATTGTGCACGGTGAGGATTCTCCAGTGCCGGGGACGGGCGGTCAAGCGATTTGCATACTTATGCTATTTGCATCCTTACGGCGACATTCCAACTAGACTGTGTCCAGAAATACTCATTACATTTGCATTGAGCGAGGCCGTGCAAGTCTAGTTGGCACATGACAGCATGTATGCAAATCAGATACCTGGTCAGGTCACGGGCCTGCCACTTCCGGCACAGGAAAATCATGCCAGCACGCAGTGCAAGAGCTGCGAAGATTCACAAGTCTGCAGTCTAAGTCGCTGGCTTAGCGAAGACTCTGGCTCCATTTGTCTAGGAGAATGCTATCTTGCAATCAGGGCTGTGGAGTCGGTAAGCCAAACCTCAGACTCCGACATTTCCATGACACAGACTCCAACTCCGACTCCACGACTCCCTCATACACGGCTCATGTTTAAGTGATAAATTTACTGTAGCACAGATTCATCTCAGCTAAAAGTCTAAACCCTTAGATCAGGAATAGGACTGACATTTATAGGACATTTCATAACTTTCCCGAAATTCTTATGAGAAAATATTCCCAACAAACTGCATTGAACTGCTGTACCCAATTTATTATATATTTTAGGAGTCGGTCCATTTTATACCGAATACGACTCCACAGCCCTGCTTGCAATGATTCATTTTCTAGACTTGTGCGAAATCGGCTTAATGACTTTCAACCTATATGTCTGATGACACCAGGCAGACGCTGCTCTGCTGATCAGTCCATGCTAAACTTCTCAAATATTGCCCAAATATTGAGGATGGACACCGTATACTGCCATCACACAGCTGCATGGGGGAAGTCACTGATGTGTTGTGCTAGATCTTCCCTGTGCAGAATTCATTGCAACACGGTACAAGAGGAACCAGTGGTTGGGAAAACTCAGAAGCCTACAAGCAGCTCATTACATGATCCCAACCATCATTATAGGACTGGGTGTCCTCCTTTTAGCAGCACGTTACTGTCAGGTCTCCTATTCTGTAAGGATTAATTCCGCATATATTCATAGGGGTTAGGCATCTGGTTTTCTGACACTGAGCCGCAATGCTAAAATATAAGAGTGCTAAACTGTACCTTTAGGATTATTTGTTTTCTAAAAATGTAAAATGCATATGTTACACCATCATTAAAGCGCATCTGTCCTTTTACACAAATCCTAACGAAAAGCGTGGTGCTGCTGCCATCATCCCCCACAACAATTTAATGCTGTTTCGGTTACAAAAAAAAAACATTTTAAAGGGAATCTGTCAGTAGCTTTTTGCTACGTAGTCTGAGAGAAGCATGATGTAGAGGCTGAGACCCTGATTCCAGTGATGTATCGCTTACTGGGATGCTAGCTATCATTTTGATAGAATCACAGTTTTCTCTGCTGAAAATCTAGCAGTGCACACAATGCTGATCTGTGTATAACCCCGCCCACAGCACTGATTGGAAGCTGTGTATTAACAAAGCTGCTAATCAGTGGGGGGGCGTGGTTGGACTAGGAGGCATGAGGCACCTAGTCCTGTAGTGATAATCTCCTGCTGATAAAACACTGATTTTATTGAAGCAGCCAACACAAAGCCTATAAAGTGACACATTGCTGGAATAAGGGTCTCTGCTCCTACATCATACTGCTCTAAGATTACATAGCAAAAACTTCCAGAGCGATTCACTAAGATATCTGACAGGTTATCCTTCTAGATATCCAGGAACTGTCCAGATTTTCATGCTTTTGTATCATTATTCTGTCAGAACCATGGGTACTAGAACTTTCCATCACTTCCCAGAAGGCAATGCAAATATCCAATGGCTTGCCTGTCCTGAACTGAAAACCAGGCTCACTGTCATGCCTGTAATGCATTGTGACATACAGAAGAGCAGAAGTAGAAAAACAACAACCTGCCCCCATTTTCCTGTAATACGTCTCAAAGTCTCTGCTGCTAAAGATGGATTATACTTGACAACAGGCGATGGACAGCAAGACTAAGACCACTAGTGGCCGGCACTTCAAAGTGATTTGCTGATTATTTTTCACATGTTTTTTTGCTGCCAAATTTATACATCACAAAAATAAATAAATAAATAAATAAATTATATATATATATATATATATATATATATATATATATATATATATATATATACACATACATATACATACACACATACATACACACATACACTACTGTTCAAAAGTTTGGGGTCATTTAGAAATTTCATTGTTTTTGAAAGAAAAGCACATTTTTTTTCAATGAAGCTAACATTAAATTAATCAGAAATACACTCTATACATTGTTAATGGGGTAAATGACTATTCTAGCTACAAACGTCTTGTTTTTATTGCAATATCTACATAGGTGTATAGAGGCCCATTTCCAACAACCACCACTCCAGTGTTTAAATGGTACATTGTGTTTGCTAACTGTGTAAGAAGGCTAATGGATGTTTAGAAAACCCTTGCACAAGTATGTTAGCCCAGCTGAAAACGGTTTGGCTGATTTGAGAAGCTATAAAATTGACCTTCCTTTGAGCTAGTTGAGAATCTGGAGCATTACATTTGTTTGTTCCGTGAAACTCTCAAAATGGCCAGAAAAAGAGAACTTTCATGTGAAACTCGACAGTCTATTCTTGTTCTTAGAAATGAAGGCTATTCCATGAGAGAAGTTGCCAAGAAACTGAATATTTCCTACAACGGTGTGTACTACTCCTTTCAGAGGAGAGCACAAACAGGCTCTAACCAGAGTAGAAAGAGAAGTGGGAGGCCCCGCTGCACAACTGAGCAACAAGACAAGGACATTAGAGTCTCTAGTTTGAGAAATCGACGCCTCACAGCTCCTCAACTGGCAGCTTCATTAAATAGTACACCCAAAACGCCAGTGTCAACGTCTACAGTGAAGAGGCGACTCCTGGATGCTGACCTTCAGGGAAATGTGGCAAAGAAAAAGCCATATCTGAGACTGGCTAATAAAAGGAAAAGATTAATATGGGTAAAAGAACACAGACATTGGACAGAGGAAGATTGGAAAAAAGTTTTATGGACAGACGAATCAAAGTTTGAGGTGTTTGGATCACACAGAAGAATATTTGTGAGACGCAGAACAACTGAAAGATGCTGGAAGAGTGCCTGACACCATCTGTCAAGCATGGTGGAGGTAATGTGATGGTCTGGGGTTGCTTTGGTGCTGGTAAAGTGGGAGATTTGTACAAGGTAAATGTGATTTTGAATAAGGAAGGCTATCACTCCATTTTGCAACGCCATGCCATACCCTGTGGACAGCGCTTGATTGGAGCTAATTTCATCCTACAACAGGACAATGAGCCAAAGCACACCTCCAAATTATGCATGAACTATTTAGGAAGAAGCGGGCGGCTGGTATTCTATCTGTAATGGAGTGGCCATTGCAGTCACCAGATCTCAACCCCATGGAGCTGTTGTGGGAGCAGCTTGACCTTATGGTACTCAAGAAGTGCCCATCAAGCCAATCCAACTTGTGGGAGGGGCTTCAGGAAGCATGGGGGGAAATTTCTCAAGATTACCTCAGCAAACAGCTAGAATGCCAAAGGTCTGTAATGCTGGAATTGCTGAAAAAGGAGCATTCTTTGATGAAAGCAAAGTGTGAAGGAGAAAATTATTCTTTCAAATAAAAATCATTATTTCTAACCTTGTCAATGTCTGGACTATATTTTCTATTCATTTTTCAATTCATTTGATAAATAAAAGTATGAGTTTTCATGGAAAACACAAAATTGCCTGGGTGACCCCAAACTTTTGAACAGTAGTGTATATACATACACACACACTATCTATCTATCTATCTATCTATATATATACACACATATATTAAAAAAATAAATACATATACATATATATATATATATATATATATATATATATATACACACATACATACATACACACACAAATATATACATACATACAGTACATACATCTACATATTAAAATGTATATATATTTAATAAAAAAAAAAAAAAAGAAAACCAAAAAAAACAATTAGAGTCGACTTCATTTGTAATGGCAGGAAAAGAAACCGGCTGGTGTGGGATCTGCTTTCTAGACTGTCAGTAATGTCCAAAATCAAGCAGGGGGCAGCGGACCAGAAGTGAATATTTTACAGTAATTATCTGGGCTGTAAATCCAGAGGGCGGCTGTCATGCGGATGAGCGCCAAGTATTTAATGAATAATAGATTGGGGGAGGGCAGCGGCTCCATATTCTGCTCTGTATCTACATTCAAAGAAGTGGTTACTGGATGGGAACCAGGAAAATACCAGGTCGTGTCCCTTCAGGCTGCAGCCATGTAAATGTAATTCTGTGTCTTAATTCTAGCAGTAAATAGGGCACAGCGAGGTTCACAGGGGTCTCACCTCATAGCAGACGTCCGTACTCAGACACGTGTACACATTCTGCTGCATCTCCAGTATATCCTGCAGCAGACCCTTCCAGTGACTCTCGCTGACCGGAGGTTTCCTTAAAAAATGTGAAGAAAAGTGCAGATCAGACAGAGCTCAACATATACATAATACATCACTAGATTTGTTACCTTATATTTTTGGCTTTATTTAATGGCCAGGCACATACTAAGGGCCCCCAAACACGTTAGCCTAAAGTTGGTCAAATCTGTTCAGATCGATAAGATTGGCCGAAAATCATGGGGCCCCACAGTAAATGTCCTGTTTTAAGCACCCCCCCCCCCCCCAAAAAAAAAAAAGACATTTGGTGGAATAGGCGGGCTCATACTTCCCAAATGTTACAACAAGGAGAGTGTTATGTATTAAACCGTAATTATGTCCCTACTGAAGCACATCATTGTTCTCACCCATTGCCATACCCCTTTCATGGCCCCATAGGCACACACTCAGTAAGTATATCCCCACAGGAAATTCCCCCCACATAATTCTCCCCCCCCCCCACCCCGTCATAGTACCCCCTTGCATGCAAAGTATGATACCCCAACACATTATGATGTCCTCACATATCCCCCAACACGGTATAATTCTTCCCAAAAGTCCCCAACACCTTAAAATGCCCCAGAGCATGATGTGCCTAAAGCAACCCCCCCTGGACACAATATCATGGCCCCCACACACTATAACAAAGTCCTCACAGCTCCCCAACACACAGTATAATGACCTCCACAACCCCCCAACACACAGTATGATGGCCCCACAATCCTCAATATACAGCATGATTGCTCGCACATACCACAGATATAGTATGATGACCCACACAGCCCCGTCACACACAGTATGATGGCACCCACAGCTCTTCACACAATATGATGGCTCTCACAACCTTCCAAACACACAGTATGACACCCCATAGCCCCCCAACACATTATGATGGTCCTCACAACCACCCAAAACACAATATGATGTTCCTCACAGCCCCCCAACACATTATGATGGTCCTCACAGCCACCCAACACACAATATGATGGTCCTCACAGCCACCCAACACACAATATGTTGGTCCTCACAGCCACCCAACACACAGTATGATGGTCTGCAAAGCCTTCCAAACAGTATGATGGCCCACACAGCCCATCACAAACAATATAACGGCCCACACAGCCCATCACAAACGATATAACGGCCCACACAGTGCCCCCACATACTGTATGATGGCCCCCTCCTCTTTCCACACAGTAAGATAGCCCACAAAGACCCTCCCACATAATATGATGGCCCGTACAGCCCCCATCCAGACAGAATGATGGCCCCCACATCACCCCACACACAGTATCATGGCACACACACAGTATGATTCCCCCACAGCTTTCCAAACATAGTATGATGGGCCCTACAGCAACTCACAAAATATGATGGCTCCCACACACACACACAGTATGATGGCATCCACAGCCCCCAACAAACAGTATGATGTCCCCATTACCCATCACACACACAGTATGATGTCCCCATGATCCATCACACACACAGTATGATGGCCAAGTATGATGGCTCACACAATGCACCCACACACTGTATGGTGGTCCCCCATAAGACTAATATCCACCAAAATCTGACCTTTCATCAAGACTTTGCTGTATCAGTTCTCCAGAAAACACTACCGCTTGCAATCTGGTAATTCTCAACATTTACAGTTCTAATCGTACAATAGAGCACATCTCGCTAGGCAGGCCACTCATGTTTTTCGTTACTCCTTACAACCGGATCGCTTCATCCAATAGTTTCCCTCACCGTTCCTGCACCTCATATTTGTACATACAAATGGAGGCTGGTGACGGCCCATGAGGGGCTGTGTGTACTGCCTGCTTAGCATAAAAGGAGGCCGGGTCATACAATACAATGTAAGCTCTTGCGAGCAGGGTCACTATCTTTTAGTATCTGAGTTGCTCGCTGTCTTTTATAGAAGGGGTCCTCAGTGCAAAATTTTTAGTACAAGTAATTGGATGATTTATTTTTAATAAACACTCAAGTCGCTTTCACCTCATTCTCTCCTTAACTTCGAGCAAATTCATCCAGGAATGTAATCTGAAAGCCTTAGTAAAGATGTGACACACCGCTCACTAGGTTTCTGCCTCTTGGATAAATGTTGCATAAAATCTTCTGCATTATGATAAGATTTCTCTAAGATATTACGAGTGATCATATATAGTCTTGTAAGGTAAATGCTCGGTCACAAGATGTCACTGTAAATGAAATATGACGAACGTGATATTTATACGATTCTGGCCACGTCTCTGAGTCGTGTCCCGCTGTTTCATGAACATCCTTCATGCGACCCCAATGAGTTTAGGATCAGTGCACATAATCAGCGCTCCACAATGTGGTGTACTGTGTATTGTCACGGACAGCTGAACAAAGACATGTGTCTTCATGTGACCTGATATGTCGTCTCCAAAACCCATTGATGCAATGAACCCCACAGATGACCACTCACGTTTAATTGAGGTCATCAGCAATCTTCCTGCTCGCACAGACTTCATTGAATATATATATTTATTAAAGGTGGGTATCAAAGCTGAAGCAATGCATGTAGGATCATCATACAAATCAGAATATTATAACATTTATACGTGTAAGAAGGTAAAACCATCCAAATTGGCTATCTAAATTTAATGTACATATTGCCATTCGGTAGGTAAGGTGGAAAATTCGGCTCCGGCAACAGATCTGATCACCTCAATCTTTTCCTTATTAGTGATCCTCCACTTTTCAATGGCTCATGGCATGGTTGGCCAAGTACAACCCCTGGCAAAAATTATGGAATCACCGGGCTCGGAGGATGTTCATTCAGTTGTTTAATGTTGTTGAAAAAAAGTAGATCATGGACATGGCACAAAGCTAAACTCATTTCAAATGGCAACTTTAGGGCTTTAAGAAACACAAATAAATCAAAATTAAAAATGTGGTACTCTGTAAGGGTAATTTTTTTTCAGAACAAGCAAAGGGAAAAAATTATGGAATCACTCAATTCTGAGGAAGAAAATTATGGAATCACCCTGAAAATTTTCATTTCCAAAACTAACACCTGCATCAAATTAGATCTGCTCTTTAGTCTGCATCTAAAAAGGAGTGATCACACCTTGGAGAGCTGTTGCACCAAGTGGACTGACATGAATCATGGCTCCAACACGAGAGATGTCAATTGAAACAAAGGAGAGGATTATCAAACTCTTAAAAGAAGGTACATCATCACGCAATGTAGCAAAAGATGTTGGTTGTTCACAGTCAGCTGTGTCTAAAATCTGGACCAAATACAAACAACATGGGAAGGTTGTTA
The DNA here is from genome assembly GCF_046119375.1 of Phyllobates terribilis. Classification (NCBI taxonomy): domain Eukaryota; kingdom Metazoa; phylum Chordata; class Amphibia; order Anura; family Dendrobatidae; genus Phyllobates; species Phyllobates terribilis. Next base: position 129,827,097 of record NW_027362763.1, on the reverse strand, counting down.
AAGGCAAACATACTGGTAGACCAAGGAAGACATCAAAGCGTCAAGACCGGAAACTTAAAGCAATATGTCTCCAAAACAGGAAATGCACAGCAAAACAAATGAGGAACGAATGGGAGGAAACTGGAGTCAATGTCTGTGACCGAACTGTAAGAAACCGCCTAAAGGAAATGGGATTTACATACAGAAAAGCTAAACATAAGCCATCATTAACACCTAAACAGAAAAAAACAAGGTTACAATGGGCTAAGGAAAAGCAATCGTGGACTGTGGATGACTGGATGAAAGTCATATTCAGGGATGAATCGCGAATCGGCATTGGGCAAGGTGATGATGCTGGAACTTTTGTTTGGTGCCGTTCCAATGAGATTTATAAAGATGACTGCATGAAGAGAACATGCAAATTTCCACAGTCATTGATGATATGGGGCTGCATGTCAGGTAAAGGTACTGGGGAGATGTCTGTCATTACATCTTCAATAAATGCCCAAGTTTACATTGATATTTTGGACAGTTTTCTTATCCCATCAATTGAAAGGATGTTTGGGGATGATGACATCATTTTTCAAGATGATAATGCATCCTGCCATAGAGCAAAAACTGTGAAAACATTCCTTGAAAGAAGACTCATAAGGTCAATGTCATGGCCTGCAAATAGTCCGGATCTCAATCCAATTGAAAATCTTTGGTGGAAGTTGAAGAAAATGGTCCATGACAAGGCTCCAACCTGCAAAGCTGATCTGGCAACAGCAATCAGAGAAAGTTGGAGCCAGAATGATGAAGAGTACTGTTTGTCACTCATTAAGTCCATGCCTTAGAGACTGCAAACTGTTATTAAAGCCAGAGTTGGTGCAACAAAATACTAGTGATGTATTGGAGTGTTCTTTTGTGTGTTTGTTTTTCATGATTCCATAATTTTTTCCTCAGAATTGAGTGATTCCATAATTTTTCCCTCTGCTTGGTCTGAAAAAAATTACCCTTACTGAGTACCACATTTTTTATCTTGATTTCTTTTAGTGTTTCTTAAAGCCCTAAAGTTGCTATTTGAAATGACTTTAGCTTTGTGCCATGTCTGTGATCTGATTTTTTTTCAACAACATTAAACAACTGAATGAACATCCTCCGAGGGGGGTGATACCATAATTTTTGCCAGGGGTTGTACAAGGTCCACCAGCTCCCATATAAATTGGTTAACTAAATTTATCATACATTTTGCCAATCAGTAGGTAAGGTGGAAAGTTGGACTCAGGCAACAGATCTGATCACCTCAATGCTTTCCTTATTGGTGATCCTCCACTTCTCGATGGCTCAGGACACAGTTGGCCAAGTACATGGTTCACCAGATCCTAAAGATTGGTCTTGAAGATCCTTGGCATGGAAAGTAAAAGCTCCCCATGGTTGGCAGATCTCCAGGGAAATGCAGACTTCACCTCCCCATTTCCTTCAAAACTAAAAACTCACTTCAGCTTAGTGAGCGCTTACACATTAAAGTTGAATGAAAATGAATATTTAGAAGGAGGATCTTCAACTGGTCCTTTGAAAAGAATGATCATTTCAACCGACAACTGACCGAAGAATGTTCGTAATCATTGAAAACAAAGATGGGGGATGCTGGATATTTCTCTCAACTGAAGATCAGCAGGGAAATAATCAGCTGAAAAAATCCAATATTGGGCAATGTGGGCTGTGATGCCTTTTGGACTATCAACAGATGATTGTTGATGGTCTCTTTTCATCTAATGTCTATGAGGGCATTTAGGCAGGTATGCTTACCAAGATTGGGGCCAGTGACGTAAACATAACCATCTCTCAAAAAACACATTTACAAGTAAAGAAAACTGTGAAAATGAGTAGATTGTAAATGATGGATAGATGAAAATGTCTGGTTTTGTATGTGCTAATGTAGAAATGGAAGTCTGGTGCCGCAGATGAATGATGTACCGTAAATCATCACTGCAGGACTGGGAAAAGTTAATGGGTAAGTAATAGATATTTTTTTTATTTTACAACATTCCCTATTGTTAAAATGAACCTTTAATGAATGCATTGTGCTTAATAATAATGTCATGGATTGGATACATTTAAGGAACATTCACAAAGTAGAGAGCTGTGCAGTTAAAGAGGACCCGTCCCTTCCTCAAAAAAACTTAAGTTAAATACCCTTTAAGGCTATGTGCACATGAGGCGTTTTTAATGAGATTCCATGGCTGTTTTTTAGCTGCAGAAACGCATTAAAACCGCTTGTTAATAGGTCTGCCATGTATAGCAATGGTAATCCGGATGTGCTGAGCACATGATGCGGAAATATCCGCTCCGGATTACCACTGTGGTAAAAAACGCAGCATTACCATTATTTGCGCGATTCCGCTGCGAATTCACGCCCATTAAGGTCCATTGAATCGCAGCAAACCCTCTGGTAGAATATCTATACCTGCGGATTTGTTGGGTCTCAAATAAAATGCAATGGGCGCGAAATCGCGCCGGAAACGAGCTGCGGAGGGGAGGGTACACGGGTCGGGGGGATGAGACAGCTACTCTTCTCATCCGACCGCCGTTCCCACTAACAGCGAAAGCGGCGTGGATGGGAGGAGCTGTAGTCTGCTCTGCCCAGTCAGTGGTCAAAAAAAGAAAACAAAAAAGTTAAAATAAAAAAATAAACCTTTATACTCACCTGTACAGCGCCCCCCGGCGATGTTCTCTCCCTGGCGGCCAGCGGTACACTGCAGGGCGCGGGCTCACGCCCCGCAGTGTACCGAGCTGCCAGGACGTGCGGTGACGTCACTGATCGGCTGATGGTCACGTGACCATCAGTTGATCAGTGCCGATAGCAATCAGCTTATGGTCACATGACCGATCAGCTGATGCTCACCTGACACTAGGAACATTCACAAGAATGTTCCCAGGGTGATTAGCTCACCGGGGCTGATCAGCTGGTCTTCAGCTGATCAACCCCAGTGACCTCCTGCAGCCTGTATACTGACAGGGGGTGATTTTACACCTGTCAGTATACAGTGCTGAATTCTACAGCTGTGACATTAGTGATTTGTGTGTGTCCCAGATCATCAGGACACTTGGCGGTACATGGACTGCATCGTTGACAGCGGACAGGTGAGAATTATGGTTGTTTGTTATTTTATGTTTTTTTTCAGAAAATCGATGGCTTCGCGGAGGCGTACAAAGAAAAAATAAATTTAAAAACCGTGTGTTTATTTCATTAAAATACTTTATTCTGGCAGTGTTTTTATTGAAAAGGCGGTGACTATATTTTACCACGCGGTTAGTAATTGGGGCCGCCAATACAAGGCTGACGTGAACCCCAACCCCACTCGCCAACGCTACAGGGCAGTGGGGAGAGCGAGGCCAAGCGCCAGATTTGGCACCATTTCTGGGACTGCTAAGGGGTAATATTAATAGCTGCGGAGGGGGCTAGTATCCATGGCCCCTTCCCTGGCTATTAATATCAGTCCGCAGCTGTCTAGTTTAGCTTTTGCTGGTTAGATTTTATAGGGGGACCCCACGTCAATTTTTTTCTGAGGTCCCCCTGTAATCTAGCTAGTAAAGGCTAAACAGCTGTGGGCTGATAGTAATAGCCAGGGAGCATTGTTGGCTAATGGCCCCTTCCCTGGCTACTAAATATCAGCCCCTAGCGGTCGGCTTTCCCTATGCTGGTTATAAAAATGACGCTGGTGATAGGCTCTGTGCCCATCATTAAGACGTAGCAGCGCATTGCAGGCATATTTTTTGCTGCATCCAAAACATTGCATTTTATTAAACGCAGGTAAATTCACATGTGTTCACTGAACAGTGTGCATTTACCGCATTAAATACGTTCTACTAGACTAGCAAATCCGCAAGAGAATTTGACATGCTGCAGTCTTGAAAGACGCACAGCATGTAAGTGTCCGCGGGTGATCCACAGCCTCTGATGCACGCATAGTGGACATGGGATTTCTAGAGATCCCTTCCACTATGCTGTAACATCTGGACACTACGGGTTTGACGCTGTATAAACACGCAGTGTCAAATCTGCAGCGGCTCCTGACCGTGGCCACGTACCCAAACTCACCCGCAGCATGTAAATTTCTGTAGCGGACACGCTAGTTTCCACTGCAGATTATGTCTGATTGAAGTGTCATTATATGCGGTGGATTCACATGTACCGACAATAAAAGTGCGGTATTATAACATCGCATTTTGGAAGCAACAAAAATACGTTGTGTCCAAAGCGCTGTTGAGTGCCGTTTGTGGGGACGTAGCGGCTAACGAACCCAATGTGAGATGTTAATTATGGCCAGGGAAAATGTTTGCAAATGGCACCTTCCCAGGCTAAAAATAACAGCTCACAGCAGCGGCATAAATTACATGAATAAAAATGCTTATGAAGATTGGGCGAATGGGACTAGCTGACACCTAGGTCTTTTGACTGGTGATGAGAAGGCGTCAGTCAGAACTTTTTATGATCAATCTTAAAGTAAAGAGTTAAATATACACACAGACACAGAGCAAACACTTTATTTGAAATACAACAAACACATTCAGACACAATCATTTAAATGAACCAATATACTCACCCCAGTTCTATAGTAATCCAAGGGTTTAAGCAATGTCCCACCAAATAACTTTATTTAGCTCCAAAAAGCATTCATTGATGTACAAAAAAGCTTCAAAAAAACACCTCAAAAACTCACTTCAAATCCGCATGCGTTTCTTCTGCCAGGGAGAGGAAAAACGCTCAGGAAATTTCTGCTTCAACTCCGCATAGTATGCACATAGCCTTAAACTCCCGGACACTCATTTCAGTTTTTTGCTGCATTATTTTTTGTTTTAGAAATATTTAACATTTGTACTTTTGGAGCACAGTATGTGAAATCTCTGCTTGTAGTGCAACTGGGCGTTTCTTCAGTCTTCACTGAGGATGCTGCAAATTAAAGAGACTGCTAGACTAATAGATCAGCTGCTGAGCTGTGTTTGGCAGGGTCTGGGCTGGAAGAGTGAAATCGCACACCCTTAGGAAAAAAAACTGAAGAAACGCCCAGATGGACTGCAAACCAGAGATTTCACATACTGCACTCCAAAAGAAACAAATGTGAATATCTCTGCAATGGAGCTATGAAGCCCAAAACTGAGAAAAACTGCAGAATCAGGGCAGCTCAAGAATTTTTAGGCTAGGTTCACATGTTGCATTTTGCTGTGTGTTTTTTAAATTCAAATTAAAAGCTGCATTTTAAAGTACCACCAAAAGCTAGGAGATTCCAGAAATCTCACGCACACAGTTTTTGAAAACTGCAGCAAGTCGCTTCTTTCACCGTTTTCTCACCCATAGAAAGCAATGACAAAGAGTAAAAACACTACAAAAACGCAGCAAAAAATGCAGGTATCAGGTTTTGCTGCGTTTTTAATGAAAAACAGCAGGTACAGCAGTATGTGATGTCTTGGTGTTCTCACCTGAGAATGGCATTTAGGATTGGTACAGTTTAATTAACTTAGTAATATGTGTAAAGCAAACATTGGCTGATCAACTCAAGGGACTAAAGTGTGAAAGTAAACAGTGTCCTACAAACTCAATGCACTGCCAATGTCTTATGTAAACTATTCCTGACCAATTCACCTCCCCCCGCTGCTACATTTTATTTATACTACATTGTATATTTTTTTCATGAACTCATGTTTTCACCCTGAAAGCAGCACAAATAGTAGTTAAAAGCAAGCAGTTTTACCACACTGTTTTTGACCAGTCGGAAAACTACTTGACCTTGTGATTACAACCATTAATATGTTGCAGAGATTAGGCAGATTTTTGGAGAACATTCTACAACACTTTCCAGGAGTATAGGATCTTCAACATCCCATCAACATATTCTGGAAAAATTCAGCACCAGAATCAAACCATGTTGATGATTTTGATATCTGCATCATTCACTCTTGCAAAAAATAAAAAAAACATCATAGTCCGTCACCTAATCTGCCTGACGCACGTGGATTTTGTAGCAGATTTTCTACAGATTTGCGACTAGAATCAAGTTTTAAAAAAAAAAAAACACAACTCTGAATATAACCTTATAGGCAATTTGTCAGCAGATTCCCATTTTTATTGTTCCTCCATTTGGAAGGAAAAAAAATTTCAGTCCAGGATCATTGTTGAAGCTCATTGTATCGATTGCTTTCAGTGAATGAAAACGTCCGCTGTTAAATTCCAGAGGACGAGCACCTCTCCCGGAAAGGTGATGGATGCAAAAATTTACAGCGACGAGACGTGCACCTCTGTGGTCGCCATCTGACCAGGACAGATTAAGCAATGGACTTTTTCACTTATTGACAGTAAGCAAAAATATTGATAATTTTTAGAAACTGATGAAGCAAATCTATTAGTAATTGGCATGTCCTTTTACATAGTGAATAACCTTTTTTTCAGTAAAACCGGAGTGCCCCTTTTTAAGGGATTGCCCAGTGCTAGTAAATTATGGCTCCTCCTTTAAATAGTGCCACACCTGTCCACAGGTTGCGTGTGGTATTGCAGTTTAGTCCCATTTGTCTTAAAGGGAATCTGTCAATAGGATCAACCCTACTAAGCAGTCTATATGGGCATGTAGGTTATAGAAAGCTGAACAAAATGATACCTTGATATTTGTTATCTGATATCTTATTCCAGAGAAATTCACATTTTTCTTAATATGCAAATGAGCTGTTAAGATCTAGGGGCTGGACATAGATCTCCCTGAAAATCTGCCTCCAGAGCTTATATTAAATGAAAGGGGTCGTTACCGGTGTAAGACATGTAATGACTGACAGCTTGCTCTAATGATCTACATGTCTCACACTGGTAACTTCCCGTTTCATTTAAAATAATCTCTGGAGGCAGATTCTCAGGGAGATCTATGTCCGGCCCATAGATAACAGCTAATTTACATGTTGACAAAAAGGTGGATTTCTCCGGAACCATTCATCGGATCACAGATATCAGGGTATCATTTTATTCAGCTTTCTAAGACCTACGTGCCCATAAAGATGGCTTAGAAGGGTTGCTCCTACTGAGAGATTCCCTTTAAAAGGGAACCAGTCAGGAGGATTTCACTATAGAAACTAGTGGATGGCTATATCGGTTTTAGTACAGCAAGAAAAAAAAAAAGCCACATGCTAATTGGTCAGAAAATTAATTGGGGGTGTGTCTATGTGCTCAGAGTGCATACACACACCCCTAAAGCACTTCTTGGCTAATTTGCATACGACTTCAAAGCTTGATTTCTCAGCGCTGCCACATCCGATCACTACAAGACAGGCATCATTTTTCTCGTTGTCCTGTGACTTACACAGCCGTACCACTAGTTTTATTAGTAAAATAATTGGACAAGTTCCCTCCAATAGAGCTCAGCTGCAATACCAGATACAACAAATGGACAGGGAGGCGCTGTTTCACGAATATGACAGCTATTTTTGTTTTCTAATTCCAGAAAGCCCTCTTAATTTCGATAACATGTCTTTCTCGGTGGCGACTGTTCCAATCCTACAGACCCCCTGTGAGAACGCGCAGCCTTATTTTTAGCTTATCCGTCTCTTACAATCTGCTTCATTATTTATTATCTGGCTTTTGTGATTAAAACGCACGACGCCATTCGTCTTTCTCCAACCTTGGAAGATTTGCTTTCCGTTTAGGGGATATCATTCTCCTAGATTAGACTATTGATTGGGTGTTGTAATTACCGGTTTCTGTCCAGCCATTATATCACTGATATCGGCAATAAAAGGACCCGGCGTCTTCACTTTCACCTGGGCTTTATCATAAGGGGATTGTATTGGGTCAGCAGGTTATTCGGCCTGTAAATGTACAATGCATTGGAGAAATCCCAGGGAAGGTTTCGCACAAAGTTAAGAGGCCGTGTTGTTACTTCTGAGAAATGTTTCATTTAGAAAGTATTGATTGCTGACGGGGTACATAATACATGGGGTATGTAGTGAACGCTGATGGACCAACAACATGAGAAGGTTTATACTCCGGAAAAGAAAATGTAGAAAAAAAGTAGAAGAATGATAAAAAATAACTATCATGCCTTGAAAAAGTATTCATACCCAGTGAACTTTTCAACTTTTTTTCCTGTTAAAATCCCAATAAAATACAGCCACGTTTTTGGATGTATGTGATTTACCAACACAAAGTAGAAAGTAATTCCAAGTGCGGTGCAATTGCAAAAAGTGCATTTCCACAACACTTTTTTTTTTTATAATGTTCCCTATATGTTAAAACTGACCTGCCATTGTGATTCTCCAGGTGATTACGAGTTTGTAGATACCAAACATGTATAGGCTCTTTTAAATTTAAGCAGTGAAAAAAAATTCTGAAAATTTTAAGAAAAAAAAAGTCGCTATTTTCCAAGACCCGTACCGTCTCCATTTTTCAGGCTATCGGGCCGGGTGAGGGCTTATTTATTGCACGCTGAGCTGATGTTTTTATTGATACTATTTTGGGGTAGATACGATGTTTGATCCCCCTGTTATTGCATTTTATTGCAATGTTGCGGCAACCAAAAAAAACGTAATTCTTTAGTTTCGATATTTTTGCTCGTTACGCAGTTTACCGATTGGATCAATTTACTTTATATTTTGATAGATTGGACATTTCTGAACACAGTGATACCAAACTTGTATTTTTTTTTGTTCTATTTTGAATGGGGCAAAAGGGGTGTGATTTGAACTTTTAGACTTTTTTTATATTTTTTAAAACATTTTTTTTTTTACTGACTTCAAAAGTCCCTTCACAAGACTTGAAGCTGTGATTTTTCGATCGCTTGTGCTACACGGGCCGGTATTCATCGGAGATGTAAAATGACAAACATGGGGGGGTCTTCTGCAGACCCCTGGCTGTCATGACAACCTATTGGCGCCCCGCGATCACATGACAGGGCTGCTGATGGGCGGGTCTTATGACGCACTCAAGTTAACAGCCGTGGGTGGATCGCGATTCCACCCACGGCTCTTAAAGGCACATGACAGATTATCAGATCAGCTGTTATGTGCTGGGAAAGATGCAGGCTCAGCGTCTGATCCCGCATCAAAGAGGGGTAGGTGACCTAAGACGTATCAATACGTCCAAGGTTGGAAAGGGGATAAAAATTACTTTGGTCTTGCATCAAAGATCGAAGCACTGAAGTACGGCAGTGCCATATCATCACTTAATGTAAGTGAATGTGGTCATACCGCGACCTGCAGGTTGTAGAGACAACGACATGATAGAGGAATTGGATGGAAGCTTTATATGATGTGATGGGATGTCACTAGGATACCCTATTTATTTTCTATGAGGTGACCTCCAGGGTCATCGTGTCCAACCCCCTGCTCAATGCAGGATTCACTAAACCATCTCAGGCAGATGTCTGTCCAGTCTGTCCAGCCTCTGTGTGAAGACTTCCATTGAAGGAGACCTCACCACCTCTTGTGGCCGCCTGTTCCTCTCATTGAGTTTCTTCTAATATCTAATCTGTATCTTCTCCCGTTCAGTTTCATCCCATTGCTTCTCGTGTTTCCATGTGCAAATGAGAATAAGGATGATCCCTCTACACTGTGACAGCCCTTCAGTAAACAGCTATTAAGTCTCCTGTCAGCCTGCTCTTTTGCAAGCTAAACATTTTCTCTTCTCTGAACTTGCTCCAGCTTTTCAATGTCTTTTTGAAGTGTGACCTGAGAGAGTGGTTAAAAATAAAAAAATAAATGTATACTTACCCTCCGATGGCCCCCGGTGTCCTGCTCACTCCGTTCTCCCTTGCCGGCAGCGGTAACTGAAGGACCTGCCGACGTCAGCGTCGCGTGACCCGTCACATGACTCTGACGTCAGCGCAGGTCCTTCAATCCACCGCGAAGTGCCGGGAAGCAAGGAGGAGCGCAGCGTGGGCCGCTGGAAGGTAAATATACATTTATTTTTTATTTTATTCTTTTTTTAATGGTACCTGGGTGTGGAGGAGACTCTCCTCTCCTCTACACCCGGGTACCATCCGCACATTAGAACGCGCCAATTACGCAAGTACAGATGCAGTCTTGCGGAATTGGCGCGTTCTAATGCAACTCAATGGCGGAGAAAATGCAACACTTCCGCAAAATAATTGGTAGTGCTGCGTTTTTCTCCGCAATGATAATCCGCAGCGGAAATTTCTGCAGCATGTGCACAGCACATGCGGATTATCATTGGGGGACATGGCAGGCCTTCTACCATGCGTTTCTAATGCGTTTCCGCAGCTGCAAAAACGCTGCAGAAACGCATTAAAAACGCATCGTGGGCACACAGCCTTAGCATCTGCGCACACTTGCCAGAACACGTGCTCAATTGTCTGGCGTGGAGCATGCACCCTGGGAGATATGTGCTAATATAACATCATCAGCAACACTCACTTCCCGATGCAGAACTGATGGGTGCTGGACAACCCCTTTAATAAAGATCAACCATTTTATCCAACCAACTAATGACACAATCATTGTTTGGAATGAAGTCTTGCCTAAATTTTTCATCTGTTAGTTGATAGTCCCGTAACAATCTTTCCGTGACTGGTTCCAAAAAGATTGCATGTCCTTCACCCAATGTCAAGGAATATGTATAGTTTGTCTGATTGACTAAGACGACCAAAAAGATCTTAAGTGATTATGGTTGTACAGGGGCAAAATAGATTACCAAACAATCACTCATTCACCAGCCATCCAGTTATTAATCTGCTTCTGAACCTTTAGGCTCTATGTCCACAAGGCTATCACCAGATTTATAAACATGTCACATTAATTTAAAATGGGCCCTTCAAAGGAGGAGCTGTCTCTCGCCAGAAATATTTACTTGGTGTAAATTCCTTCATTCTCCTAAATCCGGCAAGGTTTCTCTTTTGTTCCTGCACCTTTCCATTCCTTTGATACAGCCCTCTTCTTAGTGCAAATAAATCTATTATTTTTAGTCAAAGGGGCATGTACCTCAAGAAGACACCCACAGAGAAGAGTTGAGGACCACGCCCACTTGACTACCAGCACTGGATTTATATACAGGGAAGAGGGGGCCAGGAATGAAAGAAAGACGACGCCAGATTCAGAAGAACAAAGGCATTTGCACCAGGTAAAAAAAAAAAAAAAACATTTGTAGCAATTGTAGAATTCCCGTTGAATTAATGTGGGGTTCCAGAATAGCAATGAGAACAAAAACCTAAAAACCCCTAAAACAATAATCATGAAAATAAAACCAAAAATGCAGAAGTGAGAGGAGAACAACCTGGGCCTTGAGTGAAATGAAGACTGATGGCAGTGGTTGTTAACGGTGTATAGTAGTGAGTAATAAAGCACCCCTTTATGTTCGCCTCGAGTATTGGGGCAAATTTACCAATTCAGTCTAATATTTAGATGGCCTAAAACGTGCCGAATGTATCATCAAATCTGCATTTCTAGCACCTTTGTCCACCGGTACGTCACCTCTTGGTTGTCTAATTTTGGAGCCACTTTTTGCCACCTAATTTTTTAGTGTAAAGGTGTCGCACCTTAGGCCAAACACACAATCTTGTCAAGTCAACAGCAAAAATGTCTAAAGCCCATGATAATCAAGTCTTAAACTTGGCGCAGTATGTGACAAAATGCACCAAACACTTGGCGTATTTTCTGCCGAAGTTGAGGCCGTCCTGGTAAATGTTCTCCGTGGTCTGTATGCAGGACCAGCCGGCAGCCCGGATATGTCGGTGCTCTACCTAAATCCCAATTAACAAGGGAATTGATAACAACCAATATTTCCTGTGCTCCGAATAACAGGTAAGATGCAGTTAAATTAAGGCAAGCCTAATATGAAGGCCCTTACTTGCGGCCAGTGTGCCGGGTGAGTCTTATGATCAGCTTACGAGCTTCATCTAAACTGGACTGTGTCTCCTTCACAAATGAAATAGGTTTCTGCAGTCCGTGCTTCTCCAGGATCTCAGACACGCTGTCAATACAAGAAGCATTACATCATCACTAATAGACATCGGCGGCCATCAATTTATCAAAGTCACAATCAATTAACATGTTACTTTCTTTAAGTATTATATCTTTATAATGCAACATGAAGCCAAAAGCGCTTAAAAGGAATACAAAAGAAAAAAATAAAAGCTTAAAAAGAAAATTAGTAAATGAAACAAAAACAAAATAATAAACAAGATGCTTAAAATCTATAAAAAAAGATAGCAAAAAAAGAAAAAAAACAATATGCCTAATACCTATAAAAAAAAAACAATAAAAATAATAATATGATTTAAACCTATAAGTTAAATTTAAAAAAAACCTATATACTTAAAACCTTTGACCCCCATTCCTCCCCAAAAAATAGTCTACTCAGCATACATTGTGTGTGTTTTATAGAGGTACTTCTACTTGAACTACTTTATGGCATTCACAGGATATATCAAAGACGTATGGCAGGTGGAGGGTCTATGAACAAACCCACCTTTTGGTACAACAGAGGTCCATTTAGCGGGTGTTTTGAGGAACGACCCTTCCACCTGACCAGTCAGGTTTTAACAAGCCCTCAGGGTATGGTTGACGTTCTCCTTTTTTCAAGTCATTCCAGTACTGCTGCAAATTTTGAGACATTTTCGTTAGATGTCCCTTCCTGAGCATAGGCGGAGAAAAAGGCTGTAGCGATGCTCAAGAAGGGATGCGCAGAAAGCATGCTCTGCGCATGTGCGAAAACTGCAGAAGTGCTGGAACGACTTGAGTAGCAGGGAAGGACATTAATCATTCCCGGAGAGGGCGGATTACAGGTACTGAGTCCACACCACACCGGGGAAGGTGATGATCCACTGGACTAGTCCTAGGTCATTTGCATATGGCGATAGTTTCGGTACACATATAAAGGTTGGATTCGGATGACTCTACACTGTAATGGTAGCAGTATGGAAGGCTTGGAGGACCTTCAAGGATCTCTTTAAATAGTTTTCAGTCGGGGGCATGGTCTTATGGCTGCCTGAGAGGAAAATCATTCTGCTCTCCTCATCTCCCTGACCAGCCATCCTGACTGTAATCTCTCGCTGAAGCTAAGGAATCAGTAGAGCTTCACTTTACTATGGCTAGTACAAAGAAGAAAACTAATGGGAAGTCCTCCCCAATCTGACCAGCCATGGTCATCAGATATGGAGATACCCCTGACTAGTGCTGCAGATAACTTCTCCACTCCAAGTAGTGCACTGTTGCATATTAGAGCTGCTAAATTTAAGAAATACTCCAGGATCCCAGACGGCTTACAAGGCCCCACACCGGACCTCTCTCTGCCTGCGGAAGATGAATTCTTAACTTCTCAACCGCATTGTCCTCAAAGATCCTCTTTGCTCTCCTGCAAACATAGAATAGAAAATTTGCCCAGATTCTGTCAGCCATCAACAACTGTCAGGCCATGTTAGTCACTAAAGTGGAAGAACTTCAGCAAGACTTCATGATTTTGAAACAAGACTTGCAGAAAATTAGAGCGCACACATCAGAGACGGGGCACAGAGGACTATGTCGGCTTAAACTGCAGAACTAAAGAAACAAATCAATGCATCTAGTGGAAGAGCAGATGATCTTAAAAATCAGCTCAGAAGGAATAATATAAGCATAGTTGGCCAGCCGGAGAAAATCAAAGGGGCTGACGACATACCATGTATTGAAAGCTGGCTGAAAGGACTGTTGGGTGCAGAAGTCTTCTTGCCATTTTTTTTTACCATCGAGAGAGGACAAAGTTACCACATGGCCAGGTCCTCCTGGTAGCACTCCTAGGCCATTACTGGCCCAAATATTGCATGATCATGATAGATATGCCATACTCAGGGCAATCCGCCTTAAAAGGAACCAGTCTGCTCCCCCGTGTCATCCAACCCAGCAGCATTCACCTATGTATGAGTAAATTCCCTGCCTAACCAGCCCTCTGAACTTCCGGACATGCGCAGTGCTCACTTCTTTAATGATTTGCATTGATTCTCAAGGGTTGCTATTGCTAATATTTTCATTGTGTTAAAAAAAAAATGAAAAATAAAGCCTTTTAAATAAAAAATAATCGTTTTCAATCAACAGAGTCATTACTGAAGATCCAGCTGGACATGCCTCAATAATTAAGGCCGTCATACCCCTTAGCACATTGAGTTTCCGACAGCTGATCCTTTTGTTCTCCGGGAAATAATCTCATAGGAGCCATCGGCCGAGAGCTCAAGTGTTTTCTATGTATGGGAGACTTGGCCGACATTTATTGTGTCTGGTGGTCTTTACACAAAAGCAAACATTAACTATAAAAAGCCAAAAAGGAAGATCTAGCAGAAGACCCAGCAAGAATAATAACAGGCATGTATTTAAGTGTCGTCTTTGCGGTAGATCTTCCAATGTCACCTGGTCACCTGGGACACTCGGACACAAAGCAACTTCTTCAAGGTCAGGAGGAGACCACAGAAGGATACAGATCAGAATCTCCGGCAAGTCTCCGAGTGTCATTATTATTCAGACCACCGAGCTAATCCATCTACCTGCTGTAACTAGATAATGAAGCTGTACATTTAATAAAGAGACTTCATTTCCACCACCAGCACTTCCCATATGGAAAGCTGCCAGAAGACCAGCAAAATAAAGTTGGGAATAAAAACAGATTATAACGTAAAAGATCGTGTAAGAGAAATCCACAGGGAGGAAGAAAACCATCATGTAGGAGGTAGAGGGAGACCTCGGTGAGTCCCAGAGATAGCGCTCCTTCCCCTAAACTAATGAGAATGTAACAGCTCCTTAGGTAACTTGATTCTGCCAACGGTCAGTGCAGGAATCACTTACACCCTTGTAAGCAGCAATTGTGAGGGCCAAACAAAGAAAAAATCTCAAAAACTCAGCATTTCATGTCATTAATCCATCAACAGACGTGACAAGATTGAGGATGTAAACCATGTCTGGGCATCATGAATATGGGCACAGCCTACAAGTAAGCACCTCTGTGGAGGGAGATGGTCACACACTGGATGGATGGATGGATGGATGGATGGATATAGTTGCAGTCTGATGTAAGTCATTTAGCGGAGCAGACAAATATCTCTGACGGGAAGGAGAAAAAGGAAAGGAAATTAAAAAGGGACTAGAGAAGTGAGACAAGAAAAAAAAGTGGTCAGGGGGTAAAAGAACAGACAGGGAAGAGTGGGCTTTGGAAGGTCAAGCGGGCATGGAGGGGGGAAGAAAGCGAGCATAGGTGGAGAGGGTTAGAAAGGGCACAGGTGGTGGGGAGAAACCAAGAAAAGCTATTACAGGCACCGGGGGCGGCGCGGCTAGAACAGGCACCAGGGGGGGCGCGGCTAGAACAGGCACCGGGGGGGGGGCGCAGCTAGAACAGGCACCGGGGGGGGCGCAGCTAGAACAGGCACCAGGGGGGGGCATGGCTAGAACAGGCACCAGGGGGGGGGCGCGGCTAGAACAGGCACCAGGGGGGGGCGCGGCTAGAACAGGCACCAGGGGGGGGCGCGGCTAGAACAGGCACCTGGGGGAGGTGTGGCGAGAACAGGCACCTGGGGGAGGTGTGGCGAGAACAGGCACCTGGGGGAGGTGTGGCGAGAACAGGCACCTGGGGGAGGTGTGGCGAGAACAGGCACCTGGGGGAGGTGTGGCGAGAACAGGCACCTGGGGGAGGTGTGGCGAGAACAGGCACCTGGGGGAGGTGTGGCGAGAACAGGCACCTGGGGGAGGTGTGGCGAGAACAGGCACCTGGGGGAGGTGTGGCGAGAACAGGCACCTGGGGGAGGTGTGGCGAGAACAGGCACCTGGGGGAGGTGTGGCGAGAACAGGCACCTGGGGGAGGTGTGGCGAGAACAGGCACCTGGGGGAGGTGTGGCGAGAACAGGCACCTGGGGGAGGTGTGGCGAGAACAGGCACCTGGGGGAGGTGTGGCGAGAACAGGCACCTGGGGGGGTGTGGCGAGAACAGGCACCTGGGGGGGTGTGGCGAGAACAGGCACCTGGGGGGGTGTGGCGAGAACAGGCACCTGTGGGGGTGTGGCGAGAACAGGCACCTGTGGGAGGTGTGGCGAGAACAGGCACCTGTGGGAGGTGTGGCGAGAACAGGCACCTGTGGGAGGTGTGGCGAGAACAGGCACCTGTGGGGGTGTGGCGAGAACAGGCACCTGTGGGGGTGTGGCGAGAACAGGCACCTGTGGGGGTGTGGCGAGAACAGGCACCTGCGGGGGTGTGGCGAGAACAGGCACATGCGGAGGTGTGGCGAGAACAGGCACCTGGGGGGGGGGGGTGGCGAGAACAGGCATGGGGATAGGGTGGGGGGGTGATGGGGATAGGGTGGGGGGGTGATGGGGATAGGGTGGGGGGGTGATGGGGGGGCACAAAGTTAAAGGGATTTTCCCACAAACAAAGGTTCATTTAATCAATAGATCTTGCGATAATAATTTCCATGTTTGGATTTAAATAAAATGTTCCTGTGCTGAGATAATCTTATAAATGTGCCCCTGCTGTGTACTGTGTAATGGCTGTGTCTGACCGTACAGGAACATGGTCTGATCATAACACATCTCCTGGACAGGGAGTAGCAAAATAAAATACTGACATTACAGCATGGGAGTGCAGATGATTCTTTTTGTGAGGTAAATCATTTCCCTGTCTCTTTCTTTAAATAATGTTTTACTTCAAAGTAAAAATTTTTTAGGATCCCGTGCTGTCCTGTCTATATACTCTCTTTTGCGTCTCCCCCTACCAGGAGATGTGGTATGATCAGACCATGTTCCTGTACGGTCAGACACAGCCATTACACAGTACACAGCAGGGGCACATTTATAAGATTATCTCAGCACAGGAACATTTTATTTAATCACATCCAATTGTGGAACTTATTATTATTCCAAGATCTATTGATTAAAATGTACATTGTTTGTGGGAAAACTCCTTTAAGGAGAAAGTGAAGAAATGAAGAGAAGTAAGGGAAGAAGGTTTAGACAGGAAGGAATGAGGAGTAAGGAAGGGAAGGTATACCTCTCTGGAGCAAGAATACATAATGAGCAATCATCCGAACAACCAGGTACAGAAACCACAACAGCTGAAAGATCAAGCTGACCATCGGTGGTGTCTGACTGGAGACTTGTATAACTCGTTCTGGAGGAGAACATTCTGTCCTCGGCACTTTAGGGCGCAGGTTCTCATTCTACGAGTCCTATGGGATTGTGATTTGGTTCTATGCAGAAGAGTCCAAACCCATTGTGGTAAATCGGAGGACAAATATTTAATAAAAAACTTGGAAACGTATGTGGGAATGAAGGAGATGACGATGAATCTCTGAAAGACTAGGAGGTTTCGTCATTCAGGAGTCATGGAAAGCAAAGCGTCAATTCCCAGGGAAGCTTGTATTAGTGGATATGTTATCGGGCTTCCTCCAGCCTTGCCACAAACTTTATGAAAAAGATGATATTTATGATTTGATTCAGTTTCTCGCGGGTAGAATTTATCACTAAATCTATCACACAATATATATTTTTTGCAAATACTGAGCCAGCAGCGGCCGTGAACAAGGCTGTTGGGCCCGATGCTGTGTAATTTATAGTTTTTCTTAAAGACTTTTCAAACTTTTGAATTTTTTCTTTATTTAATTTAAAAAAAAAAAGTAGAAAATGACGGCTGAAAATGTTGTTAGACAAAGTAATAAATCAAATTTTTTCTGTCTCCGTTAGACCCAGCGCTGTCGACATGAAGGTCCTCCTGGTATTTGATCATGTGCTGCACCACTGACACTTGACAATTTAGTTCAGTAACTGACCAGTCAGTAGTAAACTGGTACCGGAGGACCGTCACATCGTCAGCACTGGATCTGTAGGGGAAGAGAAGAGCTTGTGAAATTTTACATTTCCAGCTGTTTTTCAGTTTTTTTTTTCTAAAAGCTGCATAACCACTTGAGTTTTCCTGTGAAATGTAATTTTCTAACAATTTCCCGCAGATTAATCAGCTTTAGACTTTTCTGGAGAGACAAATTTAAGGGGTTAACCCATCTGACAATTTCATACCCAATGTGCTGAACGGCTATTAAACGTTGTTTAACATTTATTTATATTGTTTCAAGCATATAAAAAAAAAATCGAATTTCTTCGCTTCGTTGTGCCCCACTAACTGCTGTGAGGATCCTGTGCTGCTGGGTGGGTGGGAACTAAACAGATCAGTCTCCTTCCCCCTCTGGCAGCTCATTGTGTCCCACTTTCTGCTGCCAGGAATTTGCGCTGCTGGGGGTGGAAACTAGCCAGATCAGTCTCCTTCCCCCTCTGGCAGATCAATGTGACCCAGTTTCTGCTGTGAGGAATCTGTGCTGCTGGGTAGGCGGGAACTAAACATATCAGTCTCCATTAAGTGCTCCTGTGTACTCTGTGAGAACAGCTGTCAGAAGTCTCTACTCTCCGACACTGCTCCGGTCTCTGTGATTTGGCTGCAGTGGTTATGTCCCGCTGCAGACCATCACTGAGCTCCTTTAAATCAGCAGAGCCGCTGAGGTCAGTGATGTGCACTGTAGTCGTGACATCACCCCTGTACCCAAAGCAAAGAAACCAGAGCAGCGGCGGGAATCCGGCACTGTTGGAGGGAAGGGAAAGTACTATCTATGGCTATACACTTTAATCACTAGGTTGTGCCATGGTATGTACGCAATTATCCTAACTAGCTATTTTTTTCTAACATAGTCCATTGACTGCTGTAAAGCATGTCTAAATGCAGCAGCTCAGGATAGATGGCTGTCCCCATGTTCATAAAAAGAAAACCGATTTAAATAAACAATCAGAAAATAAAAACAGTAGAAAAAACAAATATGTAAAGTAGCATATGTAATAGTGGGAAAAAAAGTGAAATTCTCTTTTAAATGACATTACTGTGTAGGGAAAAAACAGGAATTTTGTTTTGTATATTCAACTTGCGGAAAATCCATTGAATTACAGCACTAAAATAATGCTTGAGATTTTAAAGGGAATATATCACCAGGTTTTTGCTGCTCCATCCAAGAGCAACATGATATAGGGGCAGAGACCCTGATTCCAGTGATGTATCACTTACTTTACTGGATGTTGTAGATTTGATAAAAATCACTGTTTTATCTGCTGCAGATTGACCAGTTCTCTGTAAGCTTAAGTCTGCATAACCCTGCCCACATAACTGATTGGCTGCCTATTAACAGTGTAAACAGAAAGCTACCAATCAGTGATGAGGGTGGGGTTTGACTACCTGACTGCAGGTTTACTAGTCCTCTAGTGAACATCTCCTGCTGATAAAACAGTGATTTTATCAAAACTACAGCAAGCAGCCCAGTAAGTGACACATCGCTGGAATCAGGATCTCGGTCTCTACATCTTGCTGCTTACAGGTTAGGCAACAAGAACCTAGTGACAAATTCCCTTTAAACCCTTAATGACCTTGGACGTATAGGTACGTCCAAAGTTGCCTCTCCCTGTTTGATGTGAAATTGCAATTCACCCGCTACTGTTAACATGTTAAATGCCGCTGTCAAGCTCAGACAGTGGCATTTAACATGGATGTGTTGGAAACAAGTCGTAAGAGATCGGAACGCCCATCACATGATGAAGGGTCAACGATTGGTTGGCATGACAACCCGGGGTCTGCAGGAGACCCCGGTGGTTGTCAAAGCCCACCTTGTCAAAGCTCAGCACTCATAGCAGATGAGCATTTCTGCAACACATAGCAGGGCCTCAGCCCTGCTATTTGTAGCACAGGCGATCAGATGATAGCAGCTTCTAGTCTCCCATGGAAACTATTGAAGCAAGTGAAAAGTGGAAAAAAAAATGTTTTTAAAAATATTAAAAAAAAAAAAAACCTTTCGCCCCATTCAAAACAAAACAATTAAAAAAAAAAATCAAAAATACATATATTTGGTATCACCGCGTTCAGAATCGCCCGATCTATCTATATAAAAATAATTAATCCGATCGATAAACGGCGTAGAGAGAAAAAAAATCAAAACGCAAGAATTAAGTTTTTTTGGTCGCCACAACATTGCAATATAATGCAATAACGGGCGATCAAAACATCGGATCTACCCCAAAATGGTATCAAGAAAAACGTCAGCTCAGCGCGCAAAACATAAGCCCTCACTCAGCCCCAGATCCAAATGGAGACGTTGAGGGGCTCAGAAAATGGCAACTTTTTTTTTTCTTTATATAAACTTTGAAATTTTTTTTCCACCACTTAAATAAAAAAGAAACTATACATGTTTGGCATCTACGAACTCGCAATGACCTGGAGAATAATAATGGCAGGTAAGTTTTAGCACTTACTAATCAAGGTAGAAATAAAAACAAAACTATTGTGGAATTGCACTTTTTTTTGCAATTTCACCACACTTTGAATTTTTTTTCCCGTTTTCCAGTACACGATATGGTAAAACCAATGGTGTCGTTAAAAATACAACTCGTCATACAAAAAACAAGCCCTCCCATGGCCATATTGGTGGAAAAATAAAAAAGCTATGGCTCTGGGAAGAAGGGGAGCAAAAAACGAAAAAACAAGGTTGTAAATGGGTTAAGAAATTTCATGCACAAATTATCCAGTGTAAATTATCAGGAGCTGCGGCTTTGAGATCTGTATATTATTGCTGCAGATTTCACTTCTTGGAAAGCCAATGTTGAAATCTATTTCACCTCTTCACATAATCTACGGAGGATCGAGGAGGGACGAGCTGGTGAAAATCGAATGCGAGTTACCTGAGGATTTGCTCGAGCTGATCCACCTTGTCGTGGAGAGATTTAGTTACGTCTGTCTCCGCGCTGGGGAGAAGAGGAGACACAGTGATCAGATAGCGGCCTGTCATTTCCTGCAGTTATTAATATGGCATTACTGAGTGACACCGACAATAAGTCCCCGCTCCGCGCTCACGGAGGTTTAACAGGTTTGCACAGTTTTGAATCCAAGACTTATATTTTTTTTATTCTCCTATCACAAAGTTAAGATTTATGACCTGCACAATAAAAAAAAAAACCTAAAAAACTAAAAATAAAAAACAAAAAGAAATTAATAAATTCTACAACCATTAGATGGTATTCAAAGAGTAGAAGACCATCCAAATCTATGGAGACACGTCCAGCATAGAGATAAGTGGATTTATGGAAGGGCTGGTGTGGACCCTCATGTCACCTTCTTACAAGATTTTGAAGGGTAGGAGGATTTCACCTTTATTAAATAAAAACTGTATTCTAAATTGCCACCAATAAACAAGAATGTCACCCTATACTGGCACCAATAAAAACTTCACCCTATATTGCCACCAATAAATAAAAACTTCACGCTATATTGCTATCAGCAAAAAATGACTGTACAAACCAAGCACTGGCTGCACCATCGGCGTGGCTGAGCAGTTGAGCGCACCTTTCCACTTACTTATTCTCCACCCATCTGGCTCTCCTGTCACTCAAGGAAGAAGAGTGTGGCGATAGATTGAAAATAAGTAGGTCGGAAGATGCACTGAACTGGATGCAAAGAGGGCTTGGTTTTAACAGTCATTTCGTGCTGATAGATTCCCTTATCCAACACATGTTCGCTATAACTGACGATAAGTGGACCAAAAGAAGCGATCCCTCAACCCACCTCACTTGGTCACCCTTTGACTCCTCAGATCCTACCTCACTTAGTCACCCTTTGACTCCTCAGAACCTATATTTCTTTTCTTTCTTTTGAGTCCCTATTCCATTTTCATGAAGGTTTAACAGCATTGTAGAATAACTGATAAGATTGCCCCGCAGAGGTGACCGCGTCATACGTGACAAGCGAAGGCATTTTGTTGAGTTCCATTGAAACATTTTAAAGGGGTTAAAAAATTTTTTATAGAAGAAAGAAATGGGTAAAAAAAAACCTGTGGCTATAACACAGGCTGCTCTATTAATCTCGGGTGGGGCAGGAAGAGATGAAGTCCTGTTCATCGGCCTGTGACTTGACTTCTCATTGGATGTGGTTCTGATATAGCGTCATTCCAGGCCACCTGACTGTTGCAGCCAATCACTGGGCTCACAAGTCAAGTGACCATAGAATGGGATTTAACCACTTCCTGGCTTCCTGTCCCGCCAGAAACAACCAGAACAACCAGAGCTGGAACCCTCGGTGATCGCACGGGGGAGGGGACATAATTTTATAATTTGCACTTATCCCCATATTCTTTTTTTTTTTTTTTTTTTTTTTTAATCATCTCCTATGGTGGCAACATTAATCTGCATATAGATGGATGGATTACAGCTACTCAATCATTAGTGATATAAAATGCTAGAAAAAAATCTAGAACTTGTACAAAATTGACTAGTATCATTCTGCATCAAAAAAAAAATTCTCTTACCCGTAACCCCTCTGCGGTAAGCACTCAAGAATGTCATAGCAGAAGGAAAGCTGGTCGTCACGCTCACAAGTGTAGATGGACTCCAAAGCGATGATCATCAGCTGATCCTGATCAGGGATTAGCTTTTGTTGGCACTAAAAAAAATAAAAAATAATAAAATAATATTATTTATTATTGATTGTTATTAATTATTAACAATAATCATAATAATTAAAAATAATAAAAATAAAACCCTCGGCCCAAAGCTCCTGCTCATCATTTTTTTTTTTTTTTGCTTTCATCGTTTCCTCCTTGCGATTTTTACAATACATTGGTCGGAAAAAAGACAAAAAAAATATACATATATTTGAAGTGGAGTGCAATTAAAAAGAAAACAATGGAATACCACTGATATTTTTTGGGTTGTGCTCCTACATTACTCACTTTATGGTAAAAACAGCCTGGCAACTAGATTCTAAGGGTGAGTACAGTCACGTGGAATCCCAGTTTAACCCCTTCATGACCGGAGTATTTTCCGTTTTTGCGTTTTTTTTTTCCCCTTCTTACCAGAGCCATAACTTTATTTTTCGGTCAATATGGCTGTGAGAGGGATTATTTTTTGCGGAACTAGTTGTCCTTTTGAACGACATCACTGGTTTTACCATATTGTGTACCGGAAAATGGGAAAAAAATTCCAAGCACGATGAAATTGCAAAAAAAGTGCAATTCTAGTTTTTGTGGGTTTTTTTTTTACCATGGTCACTGAATGCTAAAACTGACCTGCCATTATGATTCTCCAGTTCATTATGAGTTCATAGATACCAAACATGTATAGGTTCTTTTTTATTTAAGTGGTGAAAAAAAGGCGAAATTTTCCGAGACCCGTAGAGTCTACACTTTTCGTGAGCTGGGGTGAGGGCCTACTTTCGGCACGACGAGTGGATGTTTTTATTGATACTACTATGGGGCAGGTATGATGTTTTGATCGCCCGTTATTGCATTTTATTGCAATGTTGAGGCGACTAAAATTTATTTTAGGACATTAGTGCACGGGATACATGCAATTAAATTATATATGTATATGTGGCACCCCAGGGGTCTGGTCTCCACAATAATAGCAATGTTATGTCTGAGAGCAGGTGGGAGGTCTCTTGGTCAGGAATCCTATGCATGCCACACCTCCTGCCCAGTCCTGGGAGGGGAAGAACTTCCCCTGTATAAACCTGGGGCTGAGGCAGGGTTAGAGAGTTGAGAGGGAGAGTTCAGCCAGGAGGGCTGACAGGGAGCTGTGGCTCCGGCTGGGCCCAGCTCCTGGGCCATGCCAGAAGTAGAGACAGAGAAGAGAAGCAGCTATGGGAAGAAACAACAGGAGCTCTGTGGGAGCAGTGTTACAAGGAGTCAGGGGCTGGCAGCTGCAGAGCTCGCCCTGACTGAGAAGATTTCTTACCGGACCCGGAGTCCGAGGCTGTGGGGACTAACTCCTACCCAGCAGCAGAATCCGTCAGGCAGGGGATTTCAGGTCCTCTGGCCAAGAAACCCGAAGGCACGGTCACACGCATGGGACCAGCACCGCCGTCGTGGAGCGGAAGCTACTAGAAGGCCCCGAGTCACCGGCCATACGGGTGAGCACCACACGGTACACTCAGGGACGTGGGCTACTTATACCCGCTTCTAGCAAGGTAGCCAGAAGAGTATCGTTAGTTTTGGGAGGCCTACAACTCCGCCTGGCCAGGGGAGATCCCATTTGCTCAAGGACTGACCAGGCCCCGATCGCTAGCCAGTACTCCGGGAGGGTCTATCTTTATCACCAGTAAAGACCCTGAATTACACCGCATCGTCTCTGAGTGATTCCTGCTACCCCCATCATCCACGTCGGCTGCCCTGAGGCCATACCCCTCCCGTTGGGGGTGATACTATCACGCTGCACAATCCTACCACCGGCCTCAGCGGTCTGCCCTGCAGCGGCAGCTCCTTCGCTGCATTCAACGGGTGGCGTAGTCGTCCAACATCCAATGCTAATAGACCGCCACTTAGTTTGACTCCCTGGGCACGGACCGGATCACCGCCACGAGACTACAACCCTCAAAAGATCCGGCTCCGGGTAAGCTCCCGCGTGCGCAACGCAGCGCGACACAGGCCCAGGGGCGCGTCATATACATATGCACACATTTATACAGACACACACTGTATATGTATATATATATATATATTAATATACAGTTATATGAAAAAGTTTGGGCACCCCTATTAATCTTAAGCTTAATGTTTTACAAAAATTGGTGTTATTGCAACAGCTATTTCAGTTTGATATATGTAATAATCAATGTAATTACACAGGGGATGGATCTTTCAGCAAGACAATGATCCAAAACACGTCTCCAAATCTACTCAGGCATTCATGCAGAGGAACAATTACAATGTTCTGGAATGGCCATCCCAGTCCCCAGACCTGAATATCATTGAACATCTGTGGGATCATTTGAAGAGGGCTGTCCATGCTCGGTGACCATCAAACTTAACTGAACTGGAATTGTTTTGTAAAGAGGAATGGTCAAAAATACCTTCATCCAGGATCCAGGAACTCATTAAAAGCTACAGGAAGTGACTAGAGGCTGTTATTTTTGCAAAAGGAGGATCTACTAAATATTAATGTCACTTTTCTGGTGAGGTGCCCATACTTATGCACCTGTCAAATTTTGTTTGAATGCAGATTGCACATTTTCTGTTAGTACAATAAACCTCATTTCAAGACAGAAACATTACTGTGTCCAACAGTTATTACATATATCAAACTGAAATAGCTGTTGCAAAAACACCAATTTTTTATAAAACATTAAGCTTAAGATTAATAGGGGTGCCCAAACTTTTTCATATAACTGTATAAAGTCATGACCAAAAAAGTGTTGGCACCATTGAGCTTGTTCCAGAAAATTAAGTAATTCTCCCAGAAAATTATTGAAATTATACATGTTTTCTTATCCACATGTTTATTTCTTTTGCGCATATTGGAAGAACACACACAAAAAAAAAAAAAGAGAGAAAAAAAAAAGGCAAATTGGACATAATTTCACACAAAACCACAAAAATGGTCTGGACAAAAAACTGTTGGCACAGTTCAAAAATTGTAGGTAAACAACTTTGTTTCAAGCATGTGATGCTCATTCAAACTCACCCGTGGCAAGTAACAGGTATGTGCAATATGAACATCACACCCGAGACCAGAAAAAAATGGGAGAAGCTGACTCAATCTTTGCATTGAGTGTCTGTGTGTGCCACACTAAGTATGAAGTACAGAAAGAGGAGAAGAGAACTGTCTGAGGACTTGGGAACCAAAACTGTTGAAAAATATCAACACACTCTAGGTTACAAGTCCATTACACACACACTTACATTTTTATTTTGCTTTAAGGAAATCAATAACTCTTAGTCAAACCCTTCAAGTCCTGTACTAAGCTTTACACAGTACATCAGTTTTACTTGCAAAAGTTCCTTAAAATATCTATCTGATCTCCAGTATTTCCAATAATCCAGGCTTTTGGCTGCTATAGTCTTGCTGGGTTCTCAGAATTTCACTAAACTTGCCAATTTTGCCTACATTTCTCTTCTACGTTGTAGAAATCAAGCACACACTAGAATGTAGTGATGTACAGATGCGTAGAAATCTATATTTATTTCTTTACATCAACATGACTGATTGCTGGCAGCATTATTTGCATTATAAAGGACGCGTTTCTAATCCCAGAGTTCCAGATTTGCATAAAATTCTCTCCCTAAACAATTATGAGGGTGAAATATCTCAACGTCAAATTAGTTAATCAAGGATTAAAGCGGCTCACGAAATCTTTTAATCTCGGAACCCTAAATGATGCAGATGAAGTATGATTTATTGTTCGCACATCTGTAGCGCGGCCTCATTTGTAATGTGAACGTGCCGCCGCCGCGGCTTAATTATTCAAAGCTGTTGCTAAGCTATGAAAAAATAAATAAATAAAGTAGGCTCTTATTATACAGCGTTCTCACACTGCTCAAACTCCAAATCAACAGCGCAAGTACTCCGCTCACAACGACTACGAAACAGACACCGCCAGACTATGCTGCACTGTCTATAGTAGGGACTGTCATCGTTACTCAGGGGCGAGGACAGCTCAGCCAATCACTGCTCAATGCAGTGACACGCCTCCATCAGTGATAGGCTGAGAGGTCGTTCCCCGAATGTCAAGAGGGACCAATAAGCATGAGAAAGTAAGCGGAGGGGGACTAGTGAAACCAGCTTTACGTCAATTGATTTTATAAAATTTAAATTTTAATACTTTAAAAAAAAATGAAATCGATATACTGTATATACACACACTGCTCAAAAAAATAAAGGGAACACTTAAACCACAGAATATAGCTCCAAGTAAATCAAACTTCTGTGAAATCAAACTGTCCACTTAGGAAGCAACACTGATTGACAATCAATTTCACATGCTGTTGTGCAAATGGAATAGACAATAGATGGAAATTATTGGCAATTAAGACACCCTCAATAAAGGAGTGGTTCTGCAGGTGGGGACCACAGACCACATCTCCGTACCAATGCTTTCTGGCTGATGTTTTGGTCACTTTTGAATGTTGGTTGTGCTTGCACACTAGTGGTAGCATGAGACGGATTCAACAACCCACAGAAGTTGCTCAGGTAGTGTAGCTCATCCAGGATGGCACATCAATGTGAGCTGTGGCAAGAAGGTTTGCTGTGTCTGTCAGCTTAGTGTCCAGAGGCAGGAGGCGCTACCAGGAGACAGGCAAGTACACCAGGAGACGTGGAGGGGGCCGTAGGAGGGCAACAACCCAGCAGCAGGAGGAACAGGAGGAGCACTGCCAGAGCCCTGCAAAATGACCTGTAGCAGGCCACAAATGGGCATGGGTCTGCACAAACGGTTAGAAACCGACTCCATGAGGGTGGTATGAGGGCCAGACGTCCACAGATGGGGGTTTTGCTCACAGCCCAACACCGTGCAGGATGCTTGGCATTTGCCACAGAACACCAAGATTGGCA
The DNA here is from genome assembly GCF_046119375.1 of Phyllobates terribilis. Lineage (NCBI taxonomy): Eukaryota > Metazoa > Chordata > Amphibia > Anura > Dendrobatidae > Phyllobates > Phyllobates terribilis. The sequence goes on along the minus strand of NW_027362763.1, from coordinate 129,799,799 downwards.
AAGTCACCACTGGCTCCCTGTGCTCTTCACAGATGAAAGCAGGTTCACACTGAGCACATGTGACACACGTGACAGAGTCTGGAGACGCCGTGGAGAGCGATCTGCTGCCTGCAACATCCTTCAGCATGACCGTTTTGGCAGTGGGTCAGTAATGGTGAGGGGTGGCATTTCTTTGGAGGGCCGCACAGCCCTTCATGTGCTCGCCAGAGGTAGCCTGACCGCCATTGGATAACGAGAGGAGATCATCAGACCCCTTGTGAGACCATGTGCTGGTGCGGTTGGCCCTGGGTTCCTCCTAATGCAGGACAATGCCAGACCTCATGTGGCTGGAGTGTGTCAGCAGTTTCTGCAAGATGAAGGCATTGAAGCTATGGACTGGCCCGCCCGTTCCCCAGACCTGAATCCGATTGAGCACATCTGGGACATCATGTCTCGCTCCATCCACCAACGTCACGTTGCACCACAGACTGTCCAGGAGTTGGCGGATGCTTTAGTCCAGCTCTGGGAGGAGATCCTACAGGAGACCATCCGCAACCTCATCAGGAGCATGCCCAGGCATTGTAGGGAGGTCATACAGGCACGTGGAGGCCACACACAATACTGAGCCTCATTTTGACTTGTTTTAAGGACATTACATCAAAGTTGTTTCAGCCTGTAGTGTGTTTTTCCACTTTAATTTGGGGGGTGACTCCAAATCCAGGCCTCCACTGGTTAATAAATGTGATTTCCATTGATGATTTTTGTGTGATTTTGTTGTCAGCGCATTCAACTTTGTACAGAACAAAGTATTCAATGAGAATATTTCATTCATTCAGATCTAGGATGTGTTATTTCAGTGTTCCCTTTATTTTTTTAAGCAGTGTATATGTGCATACACACCTACACACACATACATATATACACATATATCTTGCTCAAAAAAATAAAAGGGAACACTAATATCCCACATCCTAGATTTCACTGAATGAAATATTCCAGTTGCAAATCTCTATTCATTACCTAGTGGAATGCATTGAGAACAATAAAACATATAAACGATCAATGTAAATAAAAATTAATATCCCATGGCGGTCTGGATTTGGAATACTACTCAAAATCAAAAGAGGAAAATCAAATTACAGGCTGATCCAACTTCAGTGGTAAATCCTTCAAGACCAGGAAATGCTAGTGTATGTGGCCTCCACGTGCCTGTATGACCTCCCTACAATGCCTGGGCATGCTCCTGATGAGGCTCAGTATTGTGTGTGGCCTCCACGTGCCTGTATGACCTCCCTACAACGCCTGGGCATGCTCCTGATGAGGCTCAGTATTGTGTGTGGCCTCCACGTGCCTGTATGACCTCCCTACAACGCCTGGGCATGCTCCTGATGAGGTTGCGGATGGTCTCCTGTGGGATCTCCTCCCAGACCTGGACTAAAGCATCCGCCAACTCCTGGACAGTCTGTGGTGCAACGTGACGTTGGTGGATGGAGCGAGACATGATGTCCCAGATGTTCTCGATTGGATTTAGGTCTGGGGAACGGGCGGGCCAGGGCAAAGGATCAATCATAAACACACACACACATATACGCGCACACACACACATATACACGCACACACACACATACGCGCACACACACACATATACGCACACACACACGCACACACGCGCACACACACACACGCACACACACACACGCACACACACACACGCACACACACACACGCACACACACACACGCACACACACATACGCACACACACATACGCACACACACATACGCACACACACACACGCACACACACACACGCACACACACACACGCACACACACACACGCACACACACATACGCACACACACATACGCACACACACATACGCACACACACACACATACGCACACACACATACGCACACACACTTAGCTACAGGCTTTGTAAGCAAATGAAAACTATTACAAGTGAGCCATATTTGTAGATCTGGAAGATACAAACATAATAATGATGTTCGACTTTTCGCACAAGTATAAAATATTTAAAAAGCTAAAATTATTTACACGCCGCTGAATAGCTGTACAATTACTGGATATTTCCGCTTAGCAGTAGATGGCGGTGACATAAGGTCCCGGCTGCCTAATATTTTTTTTTGCATTTTTCGGCTCAGTCCTCATTGCGGTGTTTGTATTATTTTGCATGCGGTGACAGAACTAAGTGATTTTCCTCTTCTTAAACACTGCAAACACTGTTTCAACAAATAAGTCACCGAGAAATTCATGAATAGAAATGAGCAGCAGAATCTCCGGCCTGTCAGACCCAAGAAAGCTCTAACGTCCGGATCGGCGAGAACAGTGTCATGAAGCGAAGCGGAGAGATAAAAGCGGAGGAGCGCCGGCTTACATCGGGTTTGGAATGCTGAAAAATCTTCAGAGGGAATTTAAGGTCGTCCTTAGCCAGGGTGACGATGTATCCTTTCAGCAGAGAGTTGGCCGCTCCGGGGGTCTGGGCCTCGCAGCGATGGAGGAAAGGAACCATCCACTGGTAGGCGTTCTTCACGTAGTGTTCTTCTGAAGACTGGAAAATCAAAAACATTAAAAGGGTTATGGGGGCTCTCTGGCATTCAGACGTCCAGGTTTTCCCTAGGTGTTCTAGCAGAGTTTTCCATGAATATTACATGAACCAATTGTAGTCTATTAATACACCAGAGTGTGAGGACCCCCTTAAGGGACGAAAAATTCTAAGCATATTACTCAAAGGGTAAATAGACCCTATTTAAGGGACATGCTAAAAAGTAACTTAATTTTTTTTAAAAAAGTCGTCAATATTTAAAACTACTATAGTGGCCCTGTATTATTCAGTTATTGTAGTTACTGATCAGTATAGCTCTGGCCCTATGAGGAAGCCTGTATAGGCGAAACTAGTTGGGGGAGCTATATACAAGTGCTTCTCACTAAATTAGAATATCATCAAAAAGTTAATTTATTTCAGTTCTTCAGTACAAAAAGTGAAACTCATTATAGTCATTACAAACAGAGTGATCTATTTCAAGTGTTTATTTCTGTTAATGTTGATGATTATGGCTTACAGCCAATGAAAACACAAAAGTCATTATCTCAGTAAATTAGAATACTTTATAACAGCTTGAAAAATGTTTTTAAAATCCGAAATGTTGGCCTACTGCAATGTATGTTCAGTAAATGCCCTCAATACTTGGTCGGGGCTCCTTTTACATCAATTACTGCATCAATGCGGCGTGGCATGGAGGCGATCAGCCTGTGGCCCTGCTGAGGTGTTATGGAAGCCCAGGTGGCTTTGATAGCAGCCTTCAGCTCGTCTGCATTGTTGGGTCTGGTGTCTCTCATCTTCCTCTTGACAATACCCCATAGATTCTCTATAATAGATTCTCTATGGGGTTAAGGTCAGGCGAGTTTCCTGGCCAATCAAGCACAGTGATACTGTTGTGTGTAAACCAGGTATTGGTACTTTTGGCAGTGTGGACAGGTGCCAAGTCCTGCTGGAGAATGAAATTTCCATCTCCAAAAAGCTTGTCGGCAGAGGGAAGCATGAAGTGCTCTAAAATTTCCTGGTTGACGGCTGCGCTGACTTTGGTCTTGATAAAACACAGTGCACCTACACCAGCAGATGACACGGCTCCCCAAACCATCACCGATTGTGGAAACTTCACACTAGACCTCAAGCAGCTTGGATTGTGGCCTCTCCACTCTTCCTCCAGACTCTGGGACCTTGATTTCCAAATGAAATGCAAAATTTACTTTCATCTGAAAACAAAACCTTGGACCACTGAGCAACAGTCCAGGTCTTTTTCTCCTTGACCCAGGTAAGATGCTTCTGGCGTTATCTATTGGTCATGAGTGGCTTGACACAAGGAATGTGACACTTGTAGGCCATGTCCTGGATACGTCTGTGTGTGGTGGTTCTAGAAGCAATGACTCCAGCAGCAGTCCACTCCTTGTGAATCTCCCCCACATTTTTGAATGGCCTTTTCTTAATCCTTTCAAGGTTGTGGTTATCCTGGTTGCTTGTGCACCTTTTTCTACCACACTTTTTCCTTCCACTCAACTTTCCATTAATATGCTTGGATACAGCACTCTGAACAACCAGCTTCTTTAGCAATGACCTTTTGTGGCTTACTCTCCTTGTGGAGTGTGTCAATGACTGCCTTCTGGACATCTGTCAAGTCAGCAGTCTTCCCCATGATTGTGGAGCCTACTGAAACAGACTAAGGGACCTTTTTAAATGCATCGGAAGCCTTTGCAGGTGTTTTTTGTTAATTATTTTAAGTTACTGAGATAATGACTTTTGTGTTTTCATTGGCTGTAAGCCATAATCATCAACATTAACAGAAATAAACACTTGAAATAGATCACTCTGTAATGACTCTATATATTATATGAGGTTCACTTTTTGTATTGAAGAACTGAAATAAAGTAACTTTTTGAGGATATTCTAATTTAGTGAGATGCACTTGTATGTGTGCTTTTTAGTTTCTTTAGAGATACCTGTAGGAAAGAGAATTGAATATATTCAGAAAGTGCTACATAAAGCCATGGGCTGCAGCCATAATCTATGTCTGAAAATATAGAAAGGTTGGCTGGAGAGGGGTTCCGATGTCAAGAAACCCCCCTATACATCGGAATAATACAGGTACACAATAGTAGTTTTAAGCATAAAATGTGTGTGCGCGCGCCTATGTGTGCGTGTCTAAATATGTATGTATGTGTGTGTGTATATGTATGTATGTATGTGTGTGTGTGTGTGTGTGTGTGTGTGTGTGTGTGTGTGTGTGTGTGTGTATGTATGTATGTATGCATGCATGCATGCATAGGTGTATGTATGTGTGTGTATATGTATAGGTGTGTGTGTGTGTGTGTGTGCGTATGTGTGCATGTATGTGTGTGTGTGTTTATGTATGTGTGCGTATAGCTGTATGTGTGTATGTATGTGTGTGTGTGTGTGCGCATGTATGTGTGTGTATGTATATGTGTGTACAGTACAGACCAAAAGTTTGGACACACCTCATTTAAAGATTTTTCTGTATTTTCATGACTATGAAAATTGTACATTCACACTGAAGGCATCAAAACTATGAATTATTACATGAGGAATTATATACTTAACAAAAAAGTATGAAACAACTGAAAATATGTCTTATATTCAAGGTTCTTCTTGCTTTGATGACTGCTTTGCACACTCTTGGCATTCTCTTGATGAGCTTCAAGAGGTAGTCACCGGAAATGGTCTTCCAACAATCTTGAAGGAGTTCCCAGAGATGCTTAGCACTTGTTGGCCCTTTTGCCTTCACTGTGCGGTCCAGCTCACCCCAAACCATCTCGATTGGGTTCAGGTCTGGTGACTGTGGAGGCCAGGTCATCTGGCGTAGCACCCCATCACTCTCCTTCTTGGTCAAATAGCCCTTACACAGCATGGAGGTGTGTTTGGGGTCATTGTCCTGTTGAAAAATAAATGATGGTCCAACTAAACGCAAACCGGATGGAATAGCATGCCGCTGCTAGATGCTGTGGTAGCCATGCTGGTTCAGTATGCCTTCAATTTTGACACGGTGGTTGGAACCAAAGATCTCAAATTTGGACTCATCAGACCAAAACACAGATTTCCACTGGTCTAATGTCCATTCCTTATGTTCTTTAGCCCAAACAAGTCTCTTCTGCTTGTTGCCTGTCCTTAGCAGTGGTTTCCTAGCACCTATTTTACCATGAAGGCCTGCTGCACAAAGTCTCCTCTTAACAGTTGTTGTAGAGATGTGTCTGCTGCTAGAACTGTGTGTGGCATTGACCTGGTCTCTAATCTGAGCTGCTGTTAACCTGCGATTTCTGAGGCTGGTGACTCGGATAAACTTATCCTCAGAAGCAGAGGTGACTCTTGGTCTTCCTTTCCTGGGGCGGTCCTCATGTGAGCCAGTTTCTTTGTAGCGCTTGATGGTTTTTGCAACTGCACTTAGTGACACTTTCAAAGTTTTCCCAATTTTTCGGACTGACCGACCTTCATTTCGTAAAGTGATGATGGCCACTCGTTTTTCTTTACTTAGCTGATTTTTTCTTGCCATAATACAAATTCTAACAGTCTATTCAGTAGGACTATCAGATGTATCCCCAAGACTTGTGCTCAACACAACTGATGGTCCCAACCCCATTTATAAGGCAAGAAATCCCACTTATTAAACCTGACAGGGCACACCTGTGATGTGAATACCATTTCCGGTGCTACCTCTTGAAGCTCATCAAGAGAATGCCAAGAGTGTGCAAAGCAGTCATCAAAGCAAAAGGTGGCTACTTTGAAGAACCTAGAATATAAGACATATTTTCAGTTGTTTCACACTTTTTTGTTAAGTATATAATTCCACATGTGTTAATTCATAGTTTTGATGCCTTCCATGTGAATGTGCAATTTTCATAGTCATGAAAATACAGAAAAATCTTTAAATGAGGTGTGTCCAAGTTTTTGGTCTGTAGTGTGTGTGTGTGTGTGTGTGTGGGTGTGGGTGTGGGTGTGGGTGTGGGTGTGGGTGTGGGTGTGGTGTGGTGTGGTGTGGGTGTATGCGTGTATGCATGCGTGTGTGTGTATGCGTATGCGTATGCGTATGTGTATGTATATATAAAAAAAAAATTAGTGACCCATCACTTTTGTCCCTTTGATTTAAGGAAACATTGGGGGTCTCGGCATCTAGACACATATGTATCCAGAAATATCATTATGATTATTGACCCTCATTTAATGATTTATCACCAGTCTGTAGATGTCCTTTTTATTAAATAAAAAATTGGCTGTCCCAGACTGGTGACTTTTGGAAATAAATGAAGTGCGCAGAAGTAACCCAAATGCCCTTGAATTGCTATGAAGTCTAGTCCAAACCTCTGGCATGCAGAGCGGTATCCCACAACCATCCATGGCAGATCTCGTGGTAATAGAGTAAGATCTCGCTCTTTCACGGCAAGCATGGAGGTTTGTTGCTTCCTCCCATTCTGCATTCCAGAATAGCAAAACTCAGAAATTTGGACCCAACTTTAGCTTTTTTGGGAGGACACTGGGGTCACTTATGACAATTTATTTCAAAGGAAAATCACCAGTCTGGGGCTAAATATTCTAAACTCAAAATCCCACTCTGATAGGATGTCCTTGGAGCAGAACATACAATGGTGCAGCAGAACCTACGTTTTCCATAAGAAGCCGCAGTTTCTCAATGTCCTTGATCTGGTGCAGGTCTTTGAGCGTTAAGGACACATCACAGTTGGCCTCGTACACAAGAGTCTCCAATGTGACCAGATCATTACAAAGCAGCTCCAAACCAGGAACGTTCTTCTCTTTTCCCAGTCGTACCAATGAAAGCGCGCCATCCACCTAAAATTCAGTAAAAGTGACACACGGCAAGTTAAAAATGTCATTACTAGTTCTAGGGACTGATCAGAGACCAAATAATTGTGGAGGACCATAGAAAAGATTGACATGGCCTAAATCAGGGGCTCAGTTGGGATCTTTTACATGTTATGGATCTTTGGATGGCAGAAATCCAATTAGAGGAGAGCCATGGTCAACGAATGCAGTAAATCTTAACGGAATAGTGGTCTAAAGATTGTATAAAAACTCTATTTTGAGATTTTCCCAGTACATTCAGTTTGGAAGACATTATACAAAAGTACTGAGCAGTGTAGCTGTGAATCCAGTTTAAGGGTAAGAATAATGGTTACTAGAAAGCAACTGCACCATCGGGGTGTGTCTGTACCTCTCTTTGTTCCACTCTACTCCCCCATTCCACTTCCATGGCATCTACATAGACTTCAATATACAGCTGTAACCTGATCCTTCAGTCAGCTGGACAATCTGTCTAGTTTTGAACAAAAAGTATTTTAGCCGATTTCAAGGTAAATGATCAAATCGGGAAGCAGATGCAAGGTGAAGTGACACGTAGGAAGAGAAAGAAGAGTATTACTCTCATAATACATATTTATACTTTTATATTCGTCTGAACGATTAATTTATGCAAAATGTGTAACGACATTTAAAGATAAGACAAATTATGTATATTTATGGATCCAATATAACTAAACTGAGAAAATGATCCAAGTTTGTAAATAGTCATGACAAACATTATACTACCATTAGGTGTTTTCTGCTCCTGTAATCTCAGGGGGAATATATCTCCTTGTGAAGAGTGATATGCCTGGCAAGCCAGTGTAAGGAGGCTTATAGGCCATGCAATGCTCCTCTGGGAAAGTAAATATGCAAATTGTCACTTCAGACAGGAAGAGGACTTGAACTCTAGTGCCACCTATTGGAAGTAGCAACCCTGAAAGTCAATATCGACCCATTAACGAGCCTTCCCACATGACATAGGATAAAAGCCAAACCAGATACTGTATTTCCTTACACCACTTTTGGGGGGGTGCCCCTCCTCAGTGCAAAGAATAAAATCTGATTTCACTGTGTGATAGGTCTCTGCAAGGGGTCTCTCCTTGTGGAGGGTGACTAGCCCGGATTGCTTCTTCCAATTAATGGCAGTAGACATCAAGTCCTCTACCTCTATGAAGAGGCAATTTGCATATTTAAATTTCCCAAAGGAGAATTGCATGGCTCATAAGCCTCCTTACACAGGTATGTCAGATATGTCACTTGCCACAAAGAGCAATTTAACCCCTTATATTCCAGTCATAAGCCTCTCATACAGCCAAATCAGAAGTATTGCTTCGCACTGAGGAGGGGCAAACACCCCAAAACATGTTCCTGCATACAGAGTATCAGTTTTGGCTTTTATCCCAAGACACATGGCAAGGTTCATTAAAATGGTCAGAATTGACTTTTAGGATTTTTTCTACCAATAGGTTGCACTAGAGTTTAAGTCTGCTCTAGTTAAACAGTCCAGCGGCCAGGTCAGCATCCCCGGGAGCAGGGGAATAGAGTGGAACAAGGAGGGGCACAGACACACACAGATGCTGCAGCTGCTTTCTAGAAAGCTGCAAAAATGCTGCAATATTTCAAGCAGTCAAACTGTGAGGAATCAGCCGCTAAGCTTTCATTTTTTTATTTTTTTTTTTTTTTTTTTTTTTACACTTTTTGGAAATTAAACATTTTTTCTGCTGTAAAGGATTTAGGCGTGTTTTTTTTTTTTTTTTTTTTTAAAGTAGAAACCCTTCAAGAATCAGCTTAATTTGCCATATAGACAAAAAAAAAAAAGAGCACTATAGGCATATGAGTTGGAGGCTTACTCAAATAATATTAAAGGCGTTTTTTCAAGTGGATTTTAAAGCAGAATCAGCTCAGAAATCCACATAAAAAAAAAAAACAACTCTGTGTGACCATACCCAAACAGAAGTGAATAGAATTTTAGTTCTGGTGGCCAATTACTACAGATCGGCATGTACTCTGAGTGGGGCTGCTGGCCAGAAATAATTTACACCAAGACCCAATAAACTGCTGCTTAATGGAGCCGCCCATCAGACTTGTTCACATGTGTTGGATTTGTGTCATGTAGGTTACTACAAGCAAAATCTGAGCGATTTCTGCCAAGATCTGCAGGTTTCTGCCCATTTCCAAAGACCTAGCGAGTACTTATGGCTCCCAATCCGGCAGAACCGGTCAGTAGATGGTGGGAAGAGGTTTCTGGTATCAGGAGAAAAGATGATCAACGTTTCGCAAGTAGAAGAGCCTTCCTCACAAAGATTGTAACTAGGTTTCAGAGACGGAAGCGGTTTACCTGTCTGGCGTAATCCTCCATCCCCTCGGCTCTGTGCCAGTACCAGTTCTTCACGATATCGATGGATAAACAGTCTGTTCTGTACAGCAGAAGTTCTGACTGCTCCTCGTACAGAAACTCGGCCAGATCCGGAGAACTGGGCTCCACCTGTAACCTGAAGAGGATGATGGAGAGAAACGTGCAGAATAAACATGGCACCTGGAAATCGTATCATGTATGTAACTGCAAAGCTTCCGATCCCAAATTATCCAGGTGTTTACTGCACCTTATACTAGTGCAAACACGATCCCGCAGGATATTACACATTTGCCAACACTTTTAATTAAATAAATTCATCTTAAGCTAAAATGAATACTTTTCCAATTGGGTTTCATTAAAAATGTTGCATTCTTTGGCTCTTACATGTTATTTTGTTATATATAATTAGCAGAGGGTAAAACAATGTGTCTCTATTATAACCTTAATTAAAACCGCTTGGTGCTGGACAATACTGTACACAAAGCACATAAAAGTCACACACGGTGTACTAAATGGAAAAATACAAATGCTAGGTCAGCCTAGATGAGACTGACCTAACTAGCATGAGTGGTATTTATTGCATATAATGGAACCCCCAGCAAAATGAGGCCCCCCAAACAAAAATGTGTCAACGGTGGTCGTGAAAGACATTAATAATGTGGAAGTCACGTGACATGTAACCACCATAGATTTACTAGAATTGCGAAAAATAGGCAATAGGTTCTGCGCATGCGCGAGCACGGATCCCATAGTCCTCTCGTGCGCGCGCACCTGCTCAGACCAAAAGCGACTATATCTCGGAGCACTAGAAATGGAAACAGCTCCAACCATAAACATAGACCGCCTAAGGACAAAAAACCTTATAGGGCAGTACTAATGGGTATATAGATGATCATATCCGCCCATGTGGGCCTGTTATAATGATCATATGCCACGGGAAAGAGGTCAAAGCCTGGACACGGTAGAGAGACATCCAACGTTAGGGACCATAAAAAAAGAAAAACAGAAAAAACTGAGAAACCAGGGAGGTCATCCACACCGGATACCAAGAGAGTATGATTCAAAATACATAACTTAGGAATAAAAAAACATATTAAGGGTCCCTGAGCTCGCATGACACAACAGTAAAGTGACACGACAGGTGGGAACCCTTAATATTTGTTTTTTATTCCTAAGTTATGTATTTTGAATCATACTCTCTTGGTATCCGGTGTGGATGACCTCCCTGGTTTCTCATTTTTTTCTGTTTTTCTTTCTTATGGTCCCTAACGTTGAATGTCTCTCTACCGTGTCCAGGCACTGACCTCTTTCCCGTGGCATATGATCATTATAATATATATAATCTATATACCCATTAGTACTGTCCTATAAGGTTGTTTGTCCTTAGGCGGTCTATGTATATGGTTGGAGCGGTTTCCATGGCTAGCGCTCTGAGATATAGTCGCTTTTGATCTGAGCAGGTGCTCGCGCATGCGCAGAACAATGCGTTCCACGGTGCGGTACAAGGACCGGATGTTATTACACATTAGGCAGGATGTGCGTCACCCAGCTGACACATGACAACCCGGAAGCATGCCGCACGCTGGCGGTCAGCACCTATAAAAGACACAGGCATAATGTTTACCAGCATATGTACCTCTGTGATGACGTAGAACTTTGGGCTATGAATGGGCTATGCACTCCCCTGGAGATAAAAGGAGAAACGCGTCGGGAGCCCGCCTTTAAAGCAGGAGCACTGCTAACAATATAGGGAAGATAAGTAGATATTTTCTTCCACTAAGCTATGGGTGTCTCCTGCCTATTTTTCACAATTCTAGTAGTTATGTGGATGTACAGCATATTATAAGATGTGGCTGTACCCACTAACATAGATATATTGTTGCTACTCCGTGACCAGGTAGCCTTCAATGTGCACTGGTTTGTTCTTGGTACAATTGGATCTGATGATTTTGTATGGTTCTAGTGGTATATGATATTGCCTGACCACTACCCATCATCATACTCGGATTATCGTTTGGTTTTCGACCGGTGGAGGTATATAGTGCATTGGTCTGTGTGTACTGTGTCTTTAAATCTATGGTGGTTACATGTCACGTGACTTCCACATTATTAACACCTGATGAAGGTGGCTGTGTCCACCGAAACGCGTTGTGTGTATATTAATAAATCAGTCCTTTTAATATTTTTGCCCTGTTATTGGCGTTCTGGTACCGCTATTCATATTCACTGATTCCACATTATTAATGTCTTTCACGACCACCGTTGACACATTTTTGGTTGGGGGGCCTCATTTTGCTGGGGGTTCCATTATATGCAATAAATACCACTCATGCTAGTTAGGTCAGTCTCATCTAGGCTGATCTAGCATTTGTATTTTTCCATTTAGTACACCGTGTGTGACTTTTATGTGCTTTGTGTCCAGTATTGTCCAGCACCAAGCGGTTTTAATTAAGATTATAATAGAGACACACTGTTTTACCCTCTGCTAATTATATTCTACTATTGGGTACCACCCTTTTGCTATATATACATGTTATTTTGTTACCCTGAAAATAGCTGGCTGTAGAATGAGTAAACTGATAATCCTCCAGCGAGCTTCCTACCATTCTCTGTACTCTGATTGGATTGTGCAGATTTATGACCACATCAAAGTTGAGCTGAACCTTGATATGGTCATATATTCACTAAGAGAAGACATAAAAAACAGTTAGAAACTCTTTAGAATAAGCTCACTGACAGATTTTCATTTAACTCATTCTACAGTCAGTAATGTTCAGGACAACAAAAGCCTGTAAAAATCAAAAATGGATGCAAAATGTTTAACCCATTTGCGAAAAAAAAAATCCCTTATTTAGCCCAAAAAACACTGCTCAAAAAAATAAAAAGGGAACACTTAACACAATGTAACTCCAAGTCAATAATACTTCTGTGAAATCTACCTGTCCAGTTATAAAGCAACACTGATTATGAGTCAATTTCTCCTGCTGTTGTGCAAATGGAACAGACAACTGATAGAAATGATAGGCAGTTAGTAAAACACCCCTATAAAGGAGCGGTTCTGCAGGTTGTTACCACAGACCATTTCTTTGTTCTCATGCTTTTTGGTTGTTGTTTTGGTTACTTTTGCATTTTGTCATTGCCTTCACCCCTAGAGGTACAGCAGGATGAGGTGGTGTGTACAACTCACAGAAGTTGCTCAGGTAGTGCAGATCATCCAGGATGGCACATCAGTGCGAGCTGTGGCAAGAAGGTTTGCTGTGTCTGACAGCGTAGTGTCCAGAGGCTGGAGGCGCTACCAGGAGACAGGCCAGTACACCAGGAGACAGGCCAGTACACCAGGAGACGTGGAGGGGGCCGTAGACGGGCAACAACGCAGCAGCAGGACCGCTACCTCCGTCTTTGTGCAAGGAGGAACAGGAGGAGCTCTGCCAGAACCCTGCAAAATGACCTCCAACAGGACACAAATGTGCATGTGTCTGCACAAACGGTTAGAAACCGACTCAATGAGGGTGGTATGAGGGCCCGACGTCCACAGATGGGGTTGTGCTTACAGCCCAACACCGTGCAGGATGCTTGGCATTTGCCACAGAACACCAGGATTGGCAAAGTCGCCACTGGCGCCCTGTGCTCTTCACAGATGAAAGCAGGTTCACACTGAGCACATGTGACACACGTGACAGAGTCTGGAAACGCTGTGGAGAGCGATCTGCTGCCTGCAACATCCTTCAGCACGACCAGTTTGGCAGTGGGTCAGTAATGGTGTGGGGTGGCATTTCTTTCGATGGCTGCACAGCCCTCCATGTGCTCACCAGAGGTAGCCTGACTGCCATTAGGTACCGAGGTGAGATCCTCAGACCCCATGTGAGACCATATGCTGGTGCGGTTGGCCCTGGGTTCCTCCTAATCCAGGACAATGCCAGACCTCATGTGGCTGGAGTGTGTCAGCAGTTCCTGCAAGATGAAGGCATTGAAGCTATGGACTGGCCCGCCCGTTCCCCAGACCTGAATCTGATTGAGCACATCTGGGACATCATGTCTCGCTCCATCCACCAACGTCACGTTGCACCACAGACTGTCCAGGAGTTGGTGGATGCTTTAGTCCAGGTCTGGGAGGAGATCCCACAGGAGACCATCCGCAACCTCATCAGGAGCATGCCCAGGCGTTGTAGGGAGGTCATACAGGCACATGGAGGCCACACACACTACTGGGCAGCATTTCCTTGTCTTGAGGCATTTTTACTGAAGTCTGATAAGCCTGTAATTTGATTTTCCACTTTGATTTCGAGTATCTTTTCAAATCCAGACCGCCATGTGATATTAATTTTTATTTACATTGATCATTTATATGTTTTATTGTTCTCAACGCATTTCACTATGTAAAGAATAAAGATTTGCAACTGGAATATCTCATTCAGTGATATCTAGGATGTGGTATTTTAGTGTTCCCTTTATGTTTTTGAGCAGAGTATATGCAATTAAGAAATAAAAAAATACCTCGGCAGGTGGTCATATCCTTTAACAAAATTTCAAAAATCTCAGTCAATATTTGACTGCCAAGTAAGTCTGCAACGCTGTAAAACTTGCTAATAGATTTAAAGGGAATATGTCAGAAGGGTTTTAGTTATCTAATCGGAGAGCAGCATGATGTAGAGACAGAGACAACGATTCCAGTGATGTGTCACTTACGGAGCTGCTTACTGCCGTTTATATAAAATCACCTATTTTATCAGCAGGTGATTATCACTAGAGGACTACTAAACCAGCTGCCATGTAGTCCGACCACGCCCCCACCAGTGATTGGCTGCTTTCTGTGTACACAAGCAGAAAGCTGCCAATCAGTGGTGTGGGCGGGGTTATACAAAAGCTCAGCATTCAGAGAACTGCTATATTTACAGCAGATAAAACAATTACCAAAACAGCAGAAAGTAGTCCTGTAAGTGACAACACTGATATCAAGTATCTTCTCCTACATCATGCTGCTCTCAGATGAGGTAGTAAAAACCTGCTGACAGATTCCCTTTAAGTCCCACATAATTCTAAATAAGTACAAACTAGTATTGAATTCCAGAGTCTTTGTTCACAGTTCTAACTGCCCTCAATGGAAACAGTCAACAAGCTTGTCACCAGAAACACCCAAAACATCGCAGCTCCAGAAGGACAAAGTGCAACATGGAGGAGAGCATCAGAATTAGGCAAACTGACACATCACCTATTGTGAATGGTGGATCCTGTGTTATCTACTATATATAGAGGTGTTATCAGTCATTGTACAGGAGGAGGAGGTGAGCTGTGACATCAACTCCACCAGCAGAATAGTGAGTGCAGCTCTGGGATATAATACAGGATGTAACTCAGGATCAGTACAGGATCAGTAATGTAATGCATGTACACAGTGACTCCACCAGCAGAATAGTGAGCGCAGCTCTGGGATATAATACAGGATGTAACTCAGGATCAGTAATGTAATGTATGCACACAGTGACAGCACCAGCAGAATAGAGAGTGCAGCTCTGGAGTATAATACAGGAGGTAACTCAGGATCAGTACAGGATCAGTAATGTAATGTATGTACACAGCGACTGCACCAGCAGAACAGTGAGTGCAGCTCTGGAGTATAATACAGGAGGTAACTCAGGATCAGTAATGTAATGTATGTACACAGTGACTGCACCAGCAGAATAGAGAGTGCAGCTCTGGAGTATAATACAGGAGGTAACTCAGGATCAGTACAGGATCAGTAATGTAATGTACGTACACAGTGACTGCACCAGCAGAATAGTGAGTGCAGCTCTGGAGTATAATACAGGAGGTAACTCAGGATCAGTACAGGATCAGTAATGTAATGTACGTACACAGTGACTGCACCAGCAGAATAGTGAGTGCAGCTCTGGAACATAATACAGGACGTAACTCAGGATCAGTACAGGATCAGTAATGTAATGTATGTACACAGTGACTACACCAGCAGAATAGTGAGTGCAGCTCTGGGATTTAATACAGGATGTAACTCAGGATCAGTACAGGATCAGTAATGTAATGTATGTACACAGTGATTCCACCAGCAGAATAGTGAGTGCAGCTCTGGAACATAATACAGGATGTAACTCAGGATCAGTAATGTAATGTATGTACACAGTGACTCCACCAGCAGAATAGTGAGTGCAGCTCTGGGGTATAATACAGGATGTAACTCAGGATCAGTACAGGATCAGTAATGTAATGTATGCATACAGTGACTCCACCAGCAGAATAGTGAGTGCAGCTGTGGAACATAATACAGGATGTAACTCAGGATCAGTACAGGATCAGTAATGTAATGTATGTACACAGTGACTGCACCAGCAGAATAGTGAGTGCAGCTCTGGAACATAATACAGGATGTAACTCAGGATCAGTAATGTAATGTATGTACACAGTGACTCCACCAGCAGAATAGCGAGTGCAGCTCTGGAACATAATACAGGATGTAACTCAGGATCAGTACAGGATCAGTAATGTAATGTATGTACACAGTGACAGCACCAGCAGAATAGTGAGTGCAGCTCTGGAGTATAATACAGGATGTAACTCAGGATCAGTACAGGATCAGTAATGTAATGTATGTACACAGTGACTGCACCAGCAGAATAGTGAGTGCAGCTCTGGAGTATAATACAGGATGTAACTCAGGATCAGTACAGGATCAGTAATGTAATGTATGTACACAGTGACTGCACCAGCAGTATAGTGAGTGCAGCTCTGGAGTATAATACAGGACGTAACTCAGGATCAGTACAGGATCAGTAATGTAATGTATGTACACAGTGACTCCACCAGCAGAATAGTGAGTGCAGCTCTGGGATATAATACAGGATGTAACTCAGGATCAGTACAGGATCAGTAATGTAATGCATGTACACAGTGACTCCACCAGCAGAATAGTGAGTGCAGCTCTGGGATATAATACAGGATGTAACTCAGGATCAGTAATGTAATGTATGCACACAGTGACTCCACCAGCAGAATAGTGAGTGAAGCTCTGGGGAATAATAAAGGATGTAACTCAGGATTGGTACAGGATCAGTAATGTAATGTATGCACACAGTGACAGCACCAGCAGAATAGAGAGTGCAGCTCTGGAGTATAATACAGGAGGTAACTCAGGATCAGTACAGGATCAGTAATGTAATGTACGTACACAGTGACTGCACCAGCAGAATAGTGAGTGCAGCTCTGGAGTATAATACAGGAGGTAACTCAGGATCAGTACAGGATCAGTAATGTAATGTATGTACACAGCGACTGCACCAGCAGAATAGTGAGTGCAGCTCTGGAGTATAATACAGGAGGTAACTCAGGATCAGTAATGTAATGTATGTACACAGTGACTGCACCAGCAGAATAGTGAGTGCAGCTCTGGAGTATAATACAGGAGGTAACTCAGGATCAGTACAGGATCAGTAATGTAATGTACGTACACAGTGACTGTACCAGCAGAATAGTGAGTGCAGCTCTGGAGTATAATACAGGAGGTAACTCAGGATCAGTACAGGATCAGTAATGTAATGTATGTACACAGTGACTGCACCAGCAGAATAGTGAGTGCAGCTCTGGAGTATAATACAGGAGGTAACTCAGGATCAGTACAGGATCAGTAATGTAATGTATGTACACAGTGACTCCACCAGCAGAATAGTGAGTGCAGCTCTGGGGTATAATACAGGATGTACAGTTAGGTCCATATATATTTGGACAGAGACAACATTTTTCTAATTTTGGTTCTAGACATTACCACAATGAATTTTAAACAAAACAATTCAGATGCAGATGAAGTTCAGACTTTCAGCTTTCATTTGAGGGTATCCACATTAAAATTGGATGAAGGGTTTAGGAGTTTCAGCTCCTTAACATGTGCCACCCTGTTTTTAAAGGGACCAAAAGTAATTGGACAATTGACTCCAAGGCTATTTCATGGACTGGTGTGGGCAATCCCTTCGTTATGTCATTCTCAATTAAGCAGATAAAAGGCCTGGAGTTGATGTGAGGTGTGGTGCTTGCATTTGGAAGGTTTTGCTGTGAAGTAAACATGCGGTCAAAGGAGCTCTCCATGCAGGTGAAACAAGCCATCCTTAAGCTGCAAAGACAGAAAAAACCCATCCGAGAAATTGCTACAATATTAGGAGTGGCAAAATCTACAGTTTGGTACATCCTGAGAAAGAAAGAAAGCACTGGTGAACTCATCAATGCAAAAAGACCTGGGCGCCCACGGAAGACAACAGTGGTGGATGATCGCAGAATAATCTCCATGGTGAAGAGAAACCCCTTCACAACAGCCAACCAAGTGAACAACACTCTCCAGGAGGTAGGCGTATCAATATCCAAATCTACCATAAAGAGAAGACTGCATGAAAGTAACTACAGAGGGTTCACTGCACGGTGCAAGCCACTCATAAGCATCAAGAAGAAAAAGGGCTAGACTGGACTTTGCTAAAAAACATCTAAAAAAGCCAGCACAGTTCTGGAAGAACATTCTTTGGACAGATGAAACCAAGATCAACCTCTACCAGAATGATGGAAAGAGAAAAGTATGGCGAAGGCATGGTACAGCTCATGATCCAAAGCATACCACATCATCTGTAAAACACGGCGGAGGCAGTGTGATGGCTTGGGCATGCATGGCTGCCAGTGGCTCTGGGTCACTAGTGTTTATTGATGATGTGACACAGGACAGAAGCAGCCGAATGAATTCTGATGTATTCAGAGCCGTACTGTGTGCTCAGATGCAGCCAAACTGATTGGTCGTCGTTTCATACTAAAGATGGACAATGACCCAAAACATAAAGCCAAAGCAGCCCAGGAGTTTATTAAAGCAAAGAAGTGGAATATTCTTGAATGGCTAAGTCAGTCACCTGATCTCAACCCAATTGAGCATGCATTTCACTTGTTAAAGACTAAACTTCAGACAGAAAGGCCCACAAACAAACAGCAACTGAAAACCACCGCAGTGAAGGCCTGGCAGAGCATCAAAAAGGAGGAAACACAGCGTCTGGTGATGTCCATGAGTTCAAGACTTCAGGCAGTCATTGCCAACAAAGGGTTTTCAACCAAGTACTAGAAATGAACATTTTATTTACAATTATTTAATGTAGCATCGGCGTCTCTGCCCCGTTCTAGGCAGAGACGCCGTCCCTCTCACCTCCCCACTCCTGGCGCGGCGTCCTCCAGCGCTTCTCTCCCCGCTGCTTCCGGCACGCGCTCCTTCCCCGGCAGTGTGCTTAGGGCGCGCGCGCTCCCCCTCTCTTAAAGGGACCGCGCGCGCCGTCCTAAGGAGTCCCCGGCCAATTGCCAGAGGACCTCCCATATAAAAGGCACCTCCTCCAAAATGGAGGTGCCCGAGCAATGTTGTAGCACTGTTCACTACTCTGCTTCAGCCCTCAGGTCCCGTTGCCAGTTTCCTGCCAGATACCTGCCAGATTCCTGCCAGTCTGCTGTCTAATTCATGCCTGATATCCTGCTACCTGCCTGCTAGCCTGAGGTCCGACGGTCTGCCTTCCAACTCCTGTCAGTCTGTCTAAGAACCAGCCTGCCCGCTCACCTGGGAGCGCACATCTTCTACCTGCCTGCTTGCCTGAGGTCCGACGGTCTGCCTTCCAACTCCTGTCAGTCTGTCTAAGAACCAGCTTGCCCGCTCACCTGGGAGCGCTCATCTGCTGCCTGTCAGCTAGCCTACCAGGAGGCTCTGCCGTCACGTGCTGTGACCACCCGCCTGTCCAGAGACTCCTGCCCGCTCACCTGGGAGCGCTCATCTGCTACCTGTCTGTTGGTCTTCCTGAAGGCTCCGCCGTCACATGCTGTGACCACCCGATTATCCAGAGACTCTTGCCTGCTCACCTGGGAGCTCACGTCTATCATCTGCCGCCACAGGTCGTACCAATCCTTTACCCAGAGACTGCCCCGGTCACTTGCCGAGACCTCCTGCGCGTTCATCCACAGACTGCCCCGGTCACTTGCCGTGACCTCCTGCCCGTTCATCCAGAGACTGCCCCGGTCACTTGCCGTGACCTCCTGCCCGTTCATCCAGAGACTGCCCCGGTCACTTGCCGTGACCTCCTGCCCGTTCATCCAGAGACTGCCCCGGTCACTTGCCGTGACCTCCTGCCCGTTCATCCAGAGACTGCCCCGGTCACTTGCCGTGACCTCCTGCCCGTTCATCCAGAGACTGCCCCGGTCACTTGCCGTGACCTCCTGCCCGTTCATCCAGAGACTGCCCCGGTCACTTGCCGTGACCTCCTGTCCGTTCATTCAGTGACTGTCCCAGTCACCTGCTGTGACTGGCTGCCCGTCTACCCTGGTCGCCACCCGCTCCCTTACAAGGACCGCCCCCTTGTATAGTAGCTCAGAGGTTCCGCCTCCCAGACCCGTTACAGTTTGCTCGGGCCATGGAACCCGGTGGCACCCAAGCTCCCTCGCTCTCGGACCTGTGTCATGAACTGTCCCGTCAGAGGTCCCAACAGGAGTCCATCCTGGGTCACCTGCGGAATGTCAATTCTCGCCTGGACACTCTGACTGCTCTGCCTGCAACCACCGCCAGTGCCATGACTCGCAATCCGGCAGCTCCACTGCCCACTAATAACATGGTATCCTACCCCGGACCCCGGCTTTCTGCACCTCCTCGTTTCGGAGGCGACTCCGCCCAGGCTCGGGGCTTCATAAATCAGTGCACCCTGCACTTTGAACTCCTGTCTCACCAGTTTAACTCCGACCGGGCCAAAATTGCCTTCATCATGTCCCATCTCACCGGAGAGGCCCTGGCCTGGCTAAATCCTCTATGGGAGAGAGGAGACCCCCTGGTGTCCGACTTGCCTGCCTTTCTCATGGCTTTCCGGAAAGTCTTCGACGAACCCGGACGGAAGACCTCATCCGCATCATCTCTGCTACGCCTCCGTCAGGGAAGTCTCACCGTGGGCCAATATGCCATATGGTTCCGTACCCTTGCCTCGGAGCTGGCCTGGGATAATGACGCTCTGGTTTCCGTCTTCTGGGAGGGTCTGTCCGGCCGTATTAAAGATGAACTTGCCGGTCGGGACATTCCTACCACTCTCGATGACCTAATAACTCTTGCCACCCGGATTGACCTGCGGTTCCAGGAGCGTGCCAAAGAGGTCACCCGTGAGAGGAGGTTTCCACGTCTAGCTCCTACTTTTCAGAAACCCGTCACTCACTCCGTCTCTCCTCAGCTACACTCTCCTGAGCCTATGCAGGTCGACCAGACCAAGATGGTCGGTTCTCGCCAAGAATCTCGCCGAGCCGAGGGAAGCTGTTTCTATTGTGGCAGTATGAAACACTTCATCCGTTCCTGCCCGGAAAAGCCGGGAAACGCCAGTGTCTAGGACCACTCGGAGAGGTCGTCCTAGACAAAAGTAAGCCCTCTCAGTCTCTGACCTTACCGGTCTCTATTGCTTGGGGAGAAAACAGTCTCTTTGAACTCGCCCATCTGGATTCTGGAGCTGCTGGAAACCTCATCTCTCTGGTAGAGAGATACCATATTCCCACCAAGTCCCTGGCTGAACCATTGTCAGTCGCCTCCGTGGATGGAAGACTTCTCTCGGAGACCATCCTGCTCGTCACCGAACCCATAACCCTGCAGGTGGGAATGCTGCACTCTGAGGAGATCTCATTCCATGTGCTGTCCGGACTTTCTCACTCCCTGTTGCTAGGTCTACCTTGGCTCCAGACACATGAACCCGTATTGAACTGGCGGTCCGGTGAAGTACTCCGATGGGGTCCTGACTGCCATAGGACCTGCCTGGTCCCGGTCCGTCCACTTCGCCCTCAGCCTACTCCAGCTAACTTACCTGGTCTCCTGGCTCCCTACTGGCCCTATGCGGACGTCTTCGGTAAGAAGGAAGCTGAGACGTTGCCACCCCATAGGCCATACGATTGCCCGATCGACCTGGTACCTGGCACCACTCCTCCCCGTGGGCGTATCTACCCGTTGTCTGCAGCCGAGACCCGAGCCATGTCTGAGTACATTGAAGAGAATCTGGCTAGGGGATTTATCAGAAAATCTACCTCCCCGGCTGGAGCCGGATTCTTCTTTGTCAAAAAGAAAGACGGCTCGCTACGTCCCTGTATTGACTACAGAGGACTCAATCTCATCACGGTAAAAAACAAATATCCCCTGCCACTCATCTCCGAATTGTTTGACCGTCTCAAGGGCGCCAGGATCTTCTCCAAGCTGGATCTACGAGGAGCGTATAATCTGGTCCGTATCCGTCAAGGAGACGAGTGGAAGACGGCATTCAATACCCGGGACGGTCACTACGAGTACCTTGTGATGCCCTTCGGTCTCTGTAATGCTCCCGCGGTCTTTCAGGAACTAGTCAACGACATCTTCCGTGACCTCCTGTACTCCTGCGTAGTGGTATACCTGGACGATATCTTGATCTTCTCTCCGGATCTCCCCACACACCGGAGGGATGTTCGTCAGGTCCTGCTTAGGCTTCGGCAGAACCACCTTTACGCCAAATACGAGAAGTGCCTCTTCGATCAGACCTCCCTTCCGTTCTTGGGCTATGTCATCTCCCAAACAGGTCTGCAAATGGATCCCGAGAAGCTCTCTTCCGTTCTAAAATGGCCTCGTCCTGAAGGTTTGAAGGCGATACAGCGATTCCTGGGCTTCGCTAATTATTATCGTCTTTTCATCCCACACTTCTCGTCTCGGACTGCTCCCATATCTGCACTTACCCGTAAGGGGGCTAACCCCAGGACATGGTCTCCTGAAGCCGAGGAGGCCTTCCTTTCCCTAAAGAAAGCCTTCGCCTCTGCTCCCGTCCTGCACCGTCCGGACTGTAATAAACAATTCTACCTGGAGGTTGATGCCTCCTCCTCCGGAGCCGGAGCGGTGCTCACCCAGAAGTCTTCTACCGGGAGAATGGTAACGTGCGGCTTCTTCTCCAAAATCTTCTCCTCGTCGGAGCGCAACTACTCCATTGGAGACCGGGAATTGCTAGCCATCAAATTGGCACTGGGAGAGTGGCGCTATCTGCTTGAAGGGGCTCTCTACCCGGTAATTATCTACACTGATCACAAAAACCTGGCATATCTCCAAAATGCCCAGAGACTCAATCCTCGCCAGGCCCGGTGGTCGTTGTTTTTTGCCCGCTTCGACTTCATTCTTCATTTCCGTCCGGCGGACAAGAACGTCAAAGCCGATGCCTTGTCCCGGTCCTTCTTGTCCTCCGATCAAGAGGAGGAACCTACGCACATCATCGACTCCTCCAAGGAGATGAATGTGGCCCCCTTGGATCTGACTCGTCTTCCACCCGGTAAGACGTTCGTAGCTGTGCCAGATCGGGAGAGGGTTCTTCGCTGGGGACATTCTTCTAAACTAGCTGGCCATGCTGGCCAAAAGACGACCTTCCAACTTATTACCCGGCATTACTGGTGGCCTACCCTGCGTAAGGACGTGGTAGACTTCGTCGCGGCCTGTTCATCCTGTGCCCGTAACAAAGTTCCCCGACATCTACCTGCCGGCCATCTCCTGCCCCTTCCCGTACCTGCTGCTCCTTGGCAACACATCGCTATGGACTTCATCACCGACCTTCCAGTTTCTGCCGGTTGTACTGTCATTTGGGTTGTCGCTGACCGTTTTTCTAAGATGGCCCACTTCATTCCCCTGCCTGGTCTTCCGTCTGCACCTGAGCTGGCTAAAGACTTTATCCGCCACATCTTCCGTCTCCATGGTCTGCCCCTCCACATCGTGTCGGATCGTGGGGTTCAGTTCACCTCTCGCTTCTGGAGAGCCACATGTAAGCTGCTGGACATTACCCTGGATTTCTCCTCCGCTTACCACCCTCAGTCCAATGGTCAAGTGGAGCGGATCAATCAGATCTTGTCCAGCTACCTCCGGCACTTCGTTGATGCTCACCACTCGGACTGGGTGGATCTCCTACCATGGGCCGAGTTCTCTTATAACAACCGTTCTTTATAGTCTGTGGCCAACATCCCCGGATTCCACTTCCTGTCTCCGTTTCTGTGGACAACCCTGCTGCGGAGTCTCTTGTCAGCGAATTTTCTACTATTTGGGAGAGCACCAGGTCCGCTCTTCTTCTCTCCTCTGAGCGGATGAAGAGATATGCTGATAAGAGACGTCTGGATCCGCCCCAATTCCGTCCGGGAGACAAGGTTTGGCTCTCATCCAAACATGTGCGGCTCAAAGTACCCTCCTACAAGTTGGGTCCTCGATTCATCGGCCCCTTCGAAGTCCTCAGGCAAATTAACCCTGTGGCCTACAAATTAAAACTCCCGGCCACCCTACGGATCCCCAACTCCTTCCACGTATCTCTCCTCAAACCCGTTGTCTTTAACTCTTTTTCCAAAAATCCAGGTGCCCCTCCTGCTCCGGTTTCCGCTGATGACATCTTTGAGGTAGAGAGTATTCTGGCCTCCAAGAGGGTAAGAGGAAAAACCTTTTTTCTGGTAGATTGGAAGGGGTTTGGTCCTGAGGAGAGAACTTGGGAACCCAGGGAGAACATCAACGCCCCGCTTCTCCTTGAGAAATTTCTTTCTGACCAAAAAAAGAGGGGGCCTAAAGGGGGGGGGGTACTGTAGCATCGCCGTCTCTGCCCCGTTCTAGGCAGAGACGCCGTCCCTCTCACCTCCCCACTCCTGGCGCGGCGTCCTCCAGCGCTTCTCTCCCCGCTGCTTCCGGCACGCGCTCCTTCCCCGGTAGTGTGCTTAGGGCGCGCGCGCGCTCCCCCTCTCTTAAAGGGACCGCGCGTGCCGTCCTAAGGAGTCCCCGGCCAATTGCCGGAGGACCTCCCATATAAAAGGCACCTCCTCCAAAATGGAGGTGCCCGAGCAATGTTGTAGCACTGTTCACTACTCTGCTTCAGCCCTCAGGTCCTGTTGCCAGTTTCCTGCCAGATACCTGCCAGATTCCTGCCAGTCTGCTGTCTAATTCCAGCCTGATATCCTGCTACCTGCCTGCTAGCCTGAGGTCCGACGGTCTGCCTTCCAACTTCTGTCAGTCTGTCTAAGGACCAGCCTGCCCGCTCACCTGGGAGCGCACATCTTCTACCTGCCTGCTTGCCTGAGGTCTGACAGTCTGCCTTCCAACTCCTGTCAGTCTGTCTAAGGAACAGCTTGCCCGCTCACCTGGGAGCGCTCATCTGCTGCCTGTCTGCTAGCCTACCAGGAGGCTCTGCCGTCACGTGCTGTGACCACCCGCCTGTCCAGAGACTCCTGCCCGCTCACCTGGGAGCGCTCATCTGCTACCTGTCTGTTGGTCTTCCTGGAGGCTCCGCCGTCACATGCTGTGACCACCCGATTATCCAGAGACTCTTGCCTGCTCACCTGGGAGCTCACGTCTATCATCTGCCGCCACAGGTCGTACCAATCCTTTACTCAGAGACTGCCCCGGTCACTTGCCGTGACCTCCTGCGCGTTCATCCAGAGACTGCCCCGGTCACTTGCCATGACCTCCTGCGCGTTCATCCAGAGACTGCCCCGGTCACTTGCCGTGACCTCCTGCCCGTTCATCCAGAGACTGCCCCGGTCACTTGCCGTGACCTCCTGCCCGTTCATCCAGAGACTGCCCCGGTCACTTGCCGTGACCTCCTGCCCGTTCATCCAGAGACTGCCCCGGTCACTTTTCCGTGACCTCCTGCCCGTTCATCCAGAGACTGCCCCGGTCACTTGCCGTGACCTCCTGCCCGTTCATCCAGAGACTGCCCCGGTCACTTGCCGTGACCTCCAGTCCGTTCATTCAGTGACTGTCCCAGTCACCTGCTGTGACTGCCTGCCCGTCTACCCTGGTCGCCACCCGCTCCCTTACAAGGACCGCCCCCTTGTATAGTAGCTCAGAGGTTCCGCCTCCCAGACCCGTTACATTTAATCTGTCCAATTACTTTTGGTCCCTTTAAAAACAGGGTGGCACATGTTAAGGAGCTGAAACTCCTAAACCCTTCATCCAATTTTAATGTGGATACCCTCAAATGAAAGCTGAAAGTCTGAACTTCATCTGCATCTGAATTGTTTTGTTTAAAATTCATTGTGGTAATGTCTAGAACCAAAATTAGAAAAATGTCTCTGTCCAAATATATATGGACCTAACTGTAACTTAGGGTCAATACAGGATCAGTAATGTAATGTATGTACACAGTGACTTCACCAGCAGAATAGCGAGTGCAGCTCTGGAGAATAATACAGGATCAGTAATGTAATGTATGTACACAGTGACTGCACCAGCAGAATAGTGAGTGCAGCTCTGGGGAATAATACAGGATGAAACTCAGGATCAGTACAGGATCAGTAATGTAATGCATGTACACAGTGACTGCACCAGCAGAATAGTGAGTGCAGCTCTAAGGAATAATACAGGATGAAACTCAGGATCAGTAATGTAATGTATGCACACAGTGGCTCCACCAGCAGAATAGTGAGTGCAGCTCTTTGGTATAATACAGGATGTAACTCAGGATCAGTACAGGATCAGTAATGTAATGTATGCACACAGTGACTGCACCAGCAGAATAGTGAGTGCAGCTCTGGGGAATAATACAGGATGTAACTCAGGATCAGTACAGGATCAGTAATGTAATGTATGTACACAGTGACTGCACCAGCAGAATAGTGAGTGCAGCTCTGGGGAATAATACAGGATGAAACTCAGGATCAGTAATGTAATGTATGCACACAGTGGCTCCACCAGCAGAATAGTGAGTGAAGCTCTGGGGAATAATACAGGATGTAACTCAGGATTGGTACAGGATCAGTAATTTAATGTATGTACACAGTGACTGCACCAGCAGAATAGTGAGTGCAGCTCTGGAGTATAATACAGGAGGTAACTCAGGATCAGTACAGGATCAGTAATGTATGTACACAGTGACTGCACCAGCAGAATAGTGAGTGCAGCTCTGGGGAATAATACAGGATGTAACTCAGGATTGGTACAGGATCAGTAATGTATGTACACAGTGACTGCACCAGCAGAATAGTGAGTGCAGCTCTGGAGAATAATACAGGATGTAACTCAGGATCAGTACAGGATCAGTAATGTAATGTATGTACACAGTGACTGCACCAGCAGAATAGTGAGTGCAGCTCTGGAGTATAATACAGGAGGTAACTCGGGATCAGTAATGCAATGTACAATGGGGAAAAAAGTATTTAGTCAGCCACCAATTGTGCAAGTTCTCCCACTTAAAAAGATGAGAGAGGCCTGTAATTGACATCATAGGTAGACCTCAACTATGAGAGACAAAATGAGAAAACAAATCCTGAAAATCACATTGTCTGATTTGGAAAGATATTTTATTCAAATTTTGGTGGAAAATAAGTATTTGGTCAAATACAAACAAGCAAGATTTCTGGCTCTCACAGACCTGTAACTTCTTCTTTAAGAGGCTCCTCGGTCCTCCACTCATTACCTGTTGTACTGGCACCTGTTTGAACTTGTTATCAGTATAAAAGACACCTGTCCGCAACCTCAAACAGTCACACTCCAAACTCCACTATGGTGAAGACCAAAGAGCTGTCGAAGGACACCAGAAACAAAATTGTAGCCCTGCACCAGGCTGGGAAGACTGAATCTGCAATAGGCAAGCAGGTTGGTGTGAAGAAATCAACTGTGGGAGCAATAATTAGAAAATGGAAGACATACAAGACTACTGATAATCTCCCTCGATCTGGGGCTCCACACAAGATCTCACCCCGTGGGGTCAAAATGATCTCAAGAATGGTGAGCAAAAATCCTAGAACTACATGGGGGGACCTAGTGAATGACCTGCAGAGAGCTGGGACCAATATTACACAGGCTACCATCAGTAACGCACTACGCCGCCAGGGACTCAAATCCTGCAGTGCCAGACATGTCCCCCTGCTTAAGCCATTACATGTCCGGGCCCATCTGAACTTTGCTAGAGAGCATTTGGATGATCCAGAGGAGTATTGGGAGAATGTCATATGGTCAGATGAAACCAAAGTAGAACTGTTTGGTAGAAACACATTTCGTTGTTTGGAGGAGAAAGAATGCTGAGTTGTATCCAAAGAACACCATACCTACTGTGAAGCATGGGGGTGGCAACATCATGCTTTGGGGCTGCTTCTCTGCAAAGGGACAGGACGACTGCTCCGTGTACATGAAAGAATGAATGGGGCCATGTATCGTGAGATTTTGAGTGCAAACCTTATTCCATCAGCAAGGGCATTGAAGATGAAACGTGGCTGGGTATTTCAGCATGACAATGATCCCAACCACACCGCCAGGGCAACGACGGAGTGGTTTCGTAAGAAGCATTTCAAGGTCCTGGAGTGGCCTCGCCAGTCTCCAGATCTAAACCCTATAGAAAACCTTTGGAGGGAGTTAGAAGTCTAGTTGCCCAGTGACAGCTCCAAAACATCACTGCTCTAGAGGAGACCTGCATGGAGGAATGGGCCAACATACCAGCAACAGTGTGTGCCAACCTTGTGAAGACTTATAGAAAATATTCGACTTCTGTCATTGCCAACAAAGGATATATAACAAAGTATTGAGAGGAACTTTTGTAATTGACCAAATACTTATTTTCCACCAAAAATTCTTTCCAAATCAGACAATGTGATTTTCAGGATTTGTTTTCTCATTTTGTCTCTCATAGTTGAGGTCGACCTATGATGTCAATTACAGGCCTCGCTCATCTTTTTAAGTGGGAGAACTCGCACAATTGGTGGCTGACTAAATACTTTTTTTCCCCACTATGTACACAGTAACTGCACCAGCAGAATAGTGAGTGCGGCTCTGGAGTAGAATGCAGGATGTAACTCAGGATCAGTAATGTATGTGCAGTGACTGCACCAGCAGAATAGTGAGTGCAGCTCCGGAGTATAATACAGGAGGTAACTCAGGATCAGTACAGGATCAGTAATGTAATGTATGTACACAGTGCCTGCACCAGCAGAATAGTGAGTGCGGCTCTGGAGTATAATGCAGGATGTAACTCAGGATCAGTACAGGATCAGTAATGTATGTGCAGTGACTGCACCAGCAGAATAGTGAGTGCGGCTCTGGAGTATAATACAGGAGGTAACTTAGGACTGGTACAGGATCAGTAATGTAATGTATGTACATAGTGACTGCACCAGCAGAATAGTGAGTTCAGCTCTGGAGTATAATACAGGATGTAACTCAGGATCAGTACAGGATCAGTAATGTGATGTATGTACACAGTGACTGCACCAGCAGAATAGTGAGTGCAGCTCTGGAGTATGATACAGGAGGTAACTCAGGATCAGTACAGGATCAGTAATGAAATATATGTACACAGTGACTGCACCAGCAGAATCAGTACAAATCAAGTAATGTATTTACAAAATTGTGCAACTTTTTTTAAGTAAATTATATTGATAAACGTAAGAAAATTAAAAGATGACGTTGCTTTTACAGCGGTCGTCCAAGAAATACTTCCAATTTACTCGTAATACGATTGAATATAACTTGCTAATACACTATTGCCACAAACTTTCTATATCAACGCGGTCCCAGGTGCCAGCAACGCCTCTTCCATTTTTGCTCTTGATACTATGTTATGTCATCTGTGCGGTTATCAAGGGGGCTGGATGAATGACTTATTTCAGTAGTTAAACCAGCCCCCTTCTCCGGCTTATGCATTTTTGGTGAAGAAAAGCACTAAAGTAACGCATTGGAATACAAGCGCCAATCTCTATTTACCAACACCATGTATAGGCTGAGAAGGGGGCTGGCTTAGCTATTGGAATAAAATACTCAACCAGCCCCCTTCACACACAGATCTGATGACATAAAGGCTATAAGAAGAGCTGCCTGGTTGACTTCCTAAATGGAGACTTTTGTCTACATAATAGTTTTAAAAAAAAAACCATCTCTTTATTGGACAATCCCTTTAAGCACGGATTTGATGTAAAAAAAAAAAAAAAAAAGAAAAAAAACCCACGAGCTATAAGCAGAGAATTTCATGTAGGATATTGGCTGAGGAGCCACTTGACCTCTGCCTGCTCACTATGTATAGAGGGGGCACCAGCTGCCGTCGCTGCGTTTCCGTGCCCGCTCTTCATCAGGTGGCATTTGTTTGAGACAATCCTGCATCCATGATTGGGAAGTGATTGAACGGCTTTTAATAAAAGTGTTTTTTGCATTCATGCCCCTGAAGCGGTGTGTGCTCCTCATACTTATTTAATCGAGAGTCTGGCTTAGCGCTCCAAAGAAAGGAAAGCAATTTAGTGCTGTAAAAGTAACAAAGGGCGATGGCGGAAGGGATGGGATTTGCCGAGAAGGCCCCTATTCTTAATGCTTGCTAATGTTCCGCTCCTTTCTTTGATGTGTCTCGCTTCTTTCTATTAAAATGTATTAACATATTGAGTGGAAAACATAAAAACAGTCATTTAAATATGTATGAGCGCGCGTCAGATGTGCTCCTTTCAATTGCGCCTCGCTCTGGACTTACTTGCACCGCGGCTCCTCGCACCAGTCTTTCTCGCGGTGTTCCTGCTCGTTCCAGGCGACAATCTTCAACTCGCCGGCTTCAAAGCTACGACGGAAATGTAAACAAAAGATAAGAAAAACAACGGAAGCAAAAAAAGAAAAGAGAAAGAAAGGAACCAACGCCAGCCACAGATGCCGATAACTCATTTTCCATTTGGGCCTAACGATCCGATGCTTTTTGCTTACCAGACTGATCAAATGGGCAACGTAAAAACATCTGTATACAGGAATCATATGGCTCGGAAAAGTTACGACTTTAAAATCTATGGACTAGCCCTATACTTATTACAAGGGCCCTTGATAAGTTGATCACAAGGTGTCATTGTGGAATCAACTGCAGTCTGTCTGGAAACACGGGAGTAAGTGGACAATTTATCTGCAGTGCCGCCACAGGACGAATTACGTATTACACGGTGTCACGGAAACAGCTCTGAGCTTATTGGAGAGAGGGACAGCAAGTTGTACGTTCCAGGACTGACCAATGACCAAAATCCATCAAAGTGTGATTTTTATTAGATCAAGGTTACGCCCACATACCTCCCCTTGTTGAGATCATGGGGGGGTGCTGGTTGTGGGATGTGCTAGGTCTTTTAGAAGTTTAGGAGATACCCAACTATCAGGAGATCTTTGCCCCTGGCGGGAGATATCGTTGTCATGTTTCCTATCATGATTTTACCTTTATATAGAGATGAAACATGGCATGGATAGCATCATCCATCTGACTGATATTAAATTGGGGGTGTTAGAATGGCCTTATGGTGCCGTAAGTCAATGCGTTATGTTCGGCCCTTCCCTACGACGCCGAAAATATACCTCCCATAAATATCGAATTGATACAAACCCCAATATTCATCACGGACCACTGGCTCCAGAAAGTCTGGGGACAAGTGCTTTGAACAGAGAAAGCTCTTGCATCAGAAGCATACTTCTCCACTTCTGAGTAAACAAATCCTACCCTTGGTAGCTGGTTCTCAGAGCAGATCTCCTCTTGTACTTACCTGGTCTTACTTCAATGGAGGTTGAAGTGTCAGTTCTCTGTCACTTCCCCAGTTAGAATTAATCCCATATATTCAATATGAGGGTGGTATGTCCCCTCTCCAGATACGTCTTTATGGATTTTTATTTTTTTTCTACGACACACGACTCCTATAGAACTCAATGGGTTGTCTGTATAAGGCAGAGGGACACTATTTTGTTACTACTCTCCATTTTAGCCAAGAGTGTATCCTGCACAGAGGACCCCCCTTTACAGAGTGCTTGATTCCAAGAATGTATGACATGCTCAGCAGCTTGATGTAGTTTCAATACTATCAGTGTTTTAACAGCAGGAGATAATCACTGCAGGACTAGGTGTCACGTGCAAGGCAGTCCAGCTAAATCTGTGTAACCCCGCCCCCACCACTGATTGGCAGCAATGTACAGTGTACACAGGAAGCTGCCTATCAGTGATGTGGGCGGGGTTATACCCAGCTTAGTAGTCAGAGCACAGCTACACCTACAGCAGAGAAAACAGGGATTCTATCAAAACTGCACCCAGTAGCCCAGTAAATGACATCGCTGTAATCATACACCCCTGCAGCCCGGCGTACCATAAAATTCTCTTCATACACCTCTCCCTCTGCAGGGGAATAAACGCCAAGCGGTCTAATGGGTATGTATGGACCATCCTCCAGCTTCCTAACCCAGCCCATCAATCAAAGGCAGAGAGGCTGGGTTAGCGGAGCTCACAGCAGTCACTGAGGTCGGTCCGTACACACCCACAGGACTGATTGGAACTGATTGATATGACAGGTTTTCTTTAAATGCAGATTTTCTGCACAAAAGAATATGCATTGGACAATACATAGATGGCAGCATGGCCTCGTAGAGCTCTGATATACAGGTGTAAATCTCGTAGCAATGTAAGTAACATATTATTGACCCTCACACCTTTAAAGGGAATTTGTCAGCAAGATTTTGTTATGTAAACTGAGAGCACCATGATGTAGAGGCAGACACCCTGATTCCAGCGACGTCACTTAGTGTGCTGTGTTTTGCTGCTTCAATACAATCAGTGTTTTATCAGCAGGAGATGATCACTACTGGACAACTGTCCTCATGCCTCCTAATCCAACCACACCCCACCACTGATGATCAGCTTTCTGTTACTATACAATGTACACAGAAATCTGCCAATCAGTGGTGTGGGCGGGGTTATACAGGGCTCAACATTCCGAGCTCTGCTAGATCTGCAGCAGAGAAAACTGTGATTGTATCATAACTGTATCACATCGCTGGAGTCAGGGTCTTTGCCCCTACATCATGCAGCTGTCAGATTATATAGAAGAAACCTGCAGACAGATTCCCTTTAAAAGTAACAGACAGTTATAAGTGGCCGTGCACAGTCTGACGCCGCTGATCTCTAAAGAAAAATAGGATCAGATGAAGAAAATGTCATTTTTTTTTATATATAACGGCAGCAGGAAGCAGGGGATTTGGGAGACCCCAAAGAGATCTGTAGGAGATCACCTGCCTTCAGCTGTGGGATCTCACAAGAATCCAGTGGGATCTATATTTTCTATCAGCGCCTTTCGCATGGATGTAAATCTATTCTGGATGGCACGGGTACGTCTGTACAAATTACCGCTTTTTCTGTTTACAGCTCTGAGCATTAAATGCTGCATTTTTCGGGACGTAACATTTACTGCACGCGTAATGCTCTTTTAAAAGCCGCTCGTGTCCAGGACCTTTCCCCTCATTCGGAAAATAATTGTTTTTCACGTGTGCAATTAACATTTTCCTCACTTGACACTGCGGCAGTGTTAAATCTCACTGCTGACAGAATTTTACAGTACAGTGAATGTGAAAGAACATTTCGATAAACCTAAAATAATCCAGTGACCTTTAAATCGCATTACTGTGCTTTCTTCCCAGCCGCTCGCAACCTCAGCACGGCGCTTCTGTTATTACAGGTGCAGCAGCCTTTACTACAGCATTCGGCACACACCGCTTCACTACTCCGTTCCCCAACGCCGGCTGTAGACGGGAAGGAGATGTGGAAGTGGCCACCAAAATGCAGAAAATATCGCAAATTGGGGATATTCTGCCTTCACAAATAGGAAAAGTTATATTATTTTCCCATCTTCAATTCCTAAAAGTTTATTTGAATGGGTTTGATCACTACTTATTTTAAAATGCAACCCTTTGCTCCTTAGTTCTGTTGCTGATGTCTTCGGCCAGTCTCATAGCTTCCTCCTCCAGTGAATGTAGAATCAGGTGATTGGCTGCAGTTGTCATTGTCTCTTGGAGCCAGAAAATCTTTTCGATTGGCTGCAGCGGTCATTTTCTCTATGAGCCACAAGGGACCTTCTCGACTAGCTGCAGAGGTCATTTTCTCTATGAGCCACAAGGAACCTTCTCAATTGGCTGCAGAGGTCATTCTCTCTATGAGCCACAAGGAACCTTCTCGACTGGCTGCAGAAGTCATTTTCTCTATGAGCCACAAGGAACCTTCTCGACTGGCTGCAGAAGTCATTTTCTCTATGAGCCACAAGGAACCTTCTCGACTAGCTGCAGAGGTCATTTTCTCTATGAGCCACAAGGAACTTTCTTGATTGGCTGCAGAGGTCATTTTTCTCTATGAGCCACAAGGAACCTTCTCAACTAGCTGCAGAGGTCATTTTCTCTATGAGCCACAAGGAACTTTCTTGATTGGCTGCAGAAGGTCAGAGGAACCTTCCTTCTCGATTGGCTGCAGCAGTCATTTTGGAAGGAATGGTCTTCCTATACGATGATTAAAAGTCAAATGACATCAAGCCACTCAATGGTTGACCAAAATAAAATGCAGCGATGCCACAGAACCAAAGGACTCTCCAACTGTTTGACTTGTCTGATCATTAGAAGTTTCAGCTTGTTTTAACAAAACTGACGCAAGCATTGGATGTGGCTGCTTTGTGATGGACTTGTCAAGTGATTAAGACAAAGATCGTATTGTGCTTGAAGGACAAAGTTTAAACTGAAGATTAACGTTTAAAGAACCGCAATGTAGACCAGCCACAAGAAGCATTTCCTCCATTCCACTTACAGTAATTCCACTACCCATCACAATAAATATTATCATGCTTTCCCCCCTGTACCATAAGTCCGCTGCCTCGGAGTAACCCTCGACTCTTCCCTGTCCTTCAAAAAGTACATCTAAGCTCTTACCACCTCGAACTCAAAAATATCTCCAGAATCTGTCCTTTCCTCAACCCTCAATCTACTAAAATGATAGTGCATGCCCTCATCATCTCCCGCCTCGACTACTGCAACAACCTCCTCTGTGGTCTTCCTGTTAACACTCTAGCACCTCTCCAGATCATCCTTAACTCAGATGCCCAACTAATCCACCTCTCTCCTTGCTGCTCCTCTCTGCAAATCCCTTCATTGGCTTTCAGTTCCCCAACGTATCTAGGTCAAACTACTAATACTGACCTACAAAGTCGTCCATAATCTCTCTCCTCCATACATCCTTTAAAATCTTCCCACACGTAATCTCCAGTCCTTCACTCCTCCACACTCATAGGTTCCTCACTCAATCACCTCCAACTATTCTCCCGAGCATTCCCCATCCACTGGAACTCTGTGACCCAACATGGCCGATTATTCACTACATTCAGAACTTTCAGATGAAACTTGCAAAACCATCTCTTCAATACATCTTACAGACTGTAATGACCCCGCTGCCACCTCACCACTATCGGGGCTGCCGCAAGCTCTCGACCTACTGTCTCCTTCCCCATTATCCTGTAGACTGTAAACTTGCAAGGACAGGGCCCTCTCCCCTCTGTACAAGTCTGTAATTTTTATTTTGCTCATTGTAATTTATACATTTTGTATGTAACCCCTCCTCATGTACTGAACCATGGAATAAACGGTGCTCTACAAATAAATAAGCTCCTACTTCGGAGAACCTGTCACATCCATAAATGAGATGGGCAGCCCAGCGATTTTAATCACTTGTGCAATGCTTCATCTCTCCAGAGTTGGTGCTAAACAGAACATTTGCTGCCGGGGCTCCCCACAGAATTCAGTTAATTGCTTAGTGGTGCCTAAGTGAGACCCCCGGTGATCAACTCATCGTTAAAGGTAAAGGTCTACCTCCATCAGATTGAGCAAGTCAGAAAACCCCTTTATGCATCTTTCTTCATTACAGCTTTGCTTTTCGGTTAGTTATTAATTTATCTGTGTTCTGTTCATTGTGTAAATGTACAACATGTACTGGAAGCTGTCAAAAAGCTGCTGTTGACCAATCTGGGTATGAGCTTTTGGAAAGTATTCTGCTCACTATGGTGATGAGTTATTATCTAATGTGCATGGTGGTGCGCCCAACTTCCACCGATGAAATAGACGGGTCGGGCATGTCGGATTTCAGCATGCCTGACCCTTTTGCTGTCAGGTGATATAATCCACCACCAGAGATGTCCAGCAGCAGCTTACTCACTTTTCCAATTGAGCACACAAGCACGCCCGGGCTGTGCTCCATACACATCAGATGATCGCCCTGTTTGGCCGACTTTCATCGGATGTGTATGGAGGGCTTCAAACTCTCCCTTCACTAATGAGAGAAGGATCGGGCAGTTGGAATTTCAGCAAATTATTCTTTTGTTTTCAGGGAAGATGATCCATAAGAGGTGTCTTACCGATTTGGCCATTGAAAACCCAAACACTTGGCCGAGTCTAGGACTAGTGTCGAAAAAAGATCGCCATCTGCTATCTCCTGTGTGTGGCCAGCCTTAAGCCCCTATACATATTAGAATAATGTCAGCCGCACTTGCTGATATCAACAGGTTCGGCCGACACTCTAATATGTAGGGGGAGCGCCAGCAAACTGATTTTCTAAGGAGATGTCGATCAGGCATGTCTAATTTCAGACTGCTGATCGCTTTGTTCTCCCAGATATAAGTCGCAGGTAGAAATATCTCTGTTCGCGGTTTTCTCAGAGGACACAGGAGTTCTCGACATAACGAGAGCTCATGTGTATGGAAGAGACGGCCGAGATGGCCAAAGGATCAGCCAACTAATGTATACAGAGGGGGCTTTAGGGAGGAGAGGCTTTTATCCTCCACCTATCTGAAGTGTATCACCAGCTTAATTTGCTTATTAATGATTTACTACCCTGTTTATTTAAGGGGTTTTCCCACAAACAAAAGTTAATTTTAAATCAATAGATCTTGGAATATTAATAATTTCCACAATTGGATGTGTTTAAATAAAATGTTCCTGTGCTGAGATAATCTTATAAATGTTCCCCTGCTGTGTACTGTGTAATGGCTGTGTCTGACCGTGCTGGAACATAGTCTGATCATACCACAGCTCCTGGGCAGGGGAGGAAGCAAAAGAGAGTATATAGACAGGACAGCAGGGGATCACAGCTGATTCTTTCTGTGCGGTAAAACATTTCCCTGCCTGTTTTTAAACAATGTTTTACTTTAAAGAAAGAATCAGCTATGATCCCCTTCTATAATATCTGTATAGTTTTTTTCTCCCCCCTTCCCGCCCAGGAGTTGTGGTATGATCAGACACAGCCATTACACAGTACACAGCAGGGGCACATTTATAAGATTATCTCAGCACAGGAACATTTTATTTAATCACATCCAATTGTGGAAATTATTAATATTCCAAGATCTATTGATTAAAATCAACTTTTGTTCGTGGGAAAAACACTTTAAATGCCATTCGCCAGTGTCCAGCTTTATACAGCAATTAGCAATTGAAGCTGCCATAAGCATTCAAAATAAATATTAAATAAAAATTTGACACCAGCAATTCGCCTGCTTGCTGACAGTTTCCACAAACAATACATGGCACAGAGTATATATTAAAAAAAAAAAAAAAAAAAAAAAATAGGGGAAAAATAAAATAAAAACGTAAAAAAAAAACCACTGTGAAATGTAATCTGCATTTCATAGACAGAACGCGCGAGTCCAGAGGGAAAACCCGTTTATCAGATTATTTAGTGCATTCATCTCCCCTTCAAGGTACGACTAATGAATAAAACCTATCACATCCAAAAGAAAAAAAAATCTTCCGGATGAATATTTGGGGCTTCTCCCGTCTTCGTAACTTAACTCAGCATTATTAGCATCTTCAAAAAAAAAAAAACATCTAGCAATGTACTCGTTCAATATTTCTTCGGCAGCCTTGGCTCGCCGAGAATAAATACAGAGGCGTTACAGAAAGCAGCCTGGAGGCCGGCTCCGCGTGCCGCCGCCGCAGAGGGGAGCGCACGCCTGCTTTACATTTTGATTATGGGATCTAATCAGCTTTTTGATTTTTTGAGGTTAAGGGGCTTATCTTGTTAACTCCCTCTAGAGAAGCCAGTTGGTCGGATTTCTTTCTGCTCTAACAGCTTTCTCCCATGCCGGCGCGGTGAGCGGCACAGACCGCAGATAATAACATCACACTTTTTATGGGAAAATAAATAAAAACATGAAATGTACTTTCATAAGAATCTCTGGAAAAGGAAGCGGATTACAGAATGAATACACGATCTGCAGGGGGCTAAGGAGGCATATAGATGAGCCAACCATCGGCGGCCGCGTCTTCGTAAGGATGCTCGTTCCAGATTGTCGGCCCATGTAATCATTCTGGCGATCACTCAACAAACGAGCAAAATGCTCATTCATCAGGTGATTAGATCATTTATGCTGGTATACAAAATGGTCATCAACGGAGCAGCACATTGCCAGTGTAAAAACAGAATTTAAAGACGATAAAATAATCGATGAGGACAGAACGATCACACTAACGATCTTACTGCTCCCATCAGACCTGGCCTGTGTAAACAGGTTAGTAAATGCGCACCAATCGACTTGTACAGAGTTGATCCTCGGTGATAAATGGGCTAAAAACGGCAC
The DNA here is from genome assembly GCF_046119375.1 of Phyllobates terribilis. Taxonomy (NCBI): domain Eukaryota; kingdom Metazoa; phylum Chordata; class Amphibia; order Anura; family Dendrobatidae; genus Phyllobates; species Phyllobates terribilis. Next base: position 129,761,716 of record NW_027362763.1, on the reverse strand, counting down.
GCTTATATGAGATATGTATTATGGAAATCACCAGATGGATAGACATGATAATATGTAAATTATAAAAAAAAAGGAAACATTTTCAAAACATCTCATTTTATTCAGTATGGAGTAAGAGCACCACGTGCAGAAATCACCGCACTTACAGCCTTACAACCCTAAGTTATTAATAGTCGCCTGACGAAGGATCTGCCATGTTGAATGCACTTGAGCAAATCATCAAGATCTGCTGCTGGCAGATGCTGTGTAATCACCGACCAATGACGTCCCAGATGTGCTCTATGACAAACAAGACGGAGACGGTACAGGCCATAATAACACATTTAGGCCACACAGGCGGTTCACAGTAGCATGATCAACATGCGGCCTGGTTCCTAGGACACTTCGGACAAATGGTAAAACCACTGATTCCACGATCTAATCTCATGAGTTGGAACGGTGTGACGTTCCCTTGCTAAGGCATCATCATGGCGTAGCCCACATTGTCTTCAGAACAAATCTATGGTTATCAATGTGTCCAAGATAAAAGCAATACTCTTTACTAAATGAGTATAGACCGCCATTCAAGCCTAAACTGCAGTGTTACTCTGCACTACAATAGTCTTTAAGAGTGGTGGCGTGAGGTCAAATGATCACCTTTACGAGGGATCACCACGCTGGTGCTACTCCCCAAATTATGGTGTGGAGTACATAGTAGCTGGACCCCTCTAGTCTTCATTCAATACACACCAACATTGATTTGGTGGTGGAACCAGAGGTACGGACATATCTCCATTGTCCCAGGAGGCGCTTTTCATCATTACAACGCCAGGCTGCATGTTGCTGGTGCTGCTATGAGCACCATGGCCTGCAGCATCTCCAGACTTGTCTCCCATCGGGCACATCTTGGACGTCATTGGTCGGCTATTACATAAGGAGCTTCCAGTAGCGGATCTTGATGATTTTCTAAGTGCAGAACATTCCTTAGACAACATATAACTGCATTGGTAACGGCCAAAGCTGTAAGTGCGGGGATTTCAGCATGAGGCGCTCATACGCCATATTGAATAAAGATGCTTGGAAGCTTTTGCTCCCATTTTTTATTTATTTGCAGATCAGTAACATGTCTATCCATCCTGTGATTTCAATAATACCATGACTTTCCTTCTTGGTGTTGCAATTTCAGTGTGGAAGAAAGTATTAGTAAGGGTCAAAAACTAATTTGCCAAACTTACCTGTTTAAAATAAAGTCGACAATTTTAAAAATATTGGAAAGGGGGGAGGGGGTGATCTTACTGACAGATTCCCTATAATCAGGCTCACATTTTGCTGTGGCTTTGCCTGGTACTGCAGCCTGGTCCCAATGGTCTGAGCTGCAATACCAGACCCAGACTTTATGAAACGCATGGATCTGTGCCTGATACACAATAAAGGTGGAGTGACACTTTCTAGGGATGCCGCAGTGCCTTCATTTAGCAAAATCAGTAGGGGGTGCTGGGAATGGGACCAACACCGATCTAATAATGGCAGTACATCCTAAAGGACAGTCTATCAAAATCAAAGTCCTATAAAGCCTCTCTAATCAATCTTCAGCCATCTATTACAGGTGACAACAGAACAAAATCCCATTAACTAAAATCCACAGGAATCCTCCTCCAGCTATTGTACTTGACTCTCGTGTCTGCTGTGCAGTTTCGCAGCCCGCTTCTGCTGTATCGGCTCACTTGCCTCTGTTTACACTGAACATTTCCAAAGTCTTTTTTTTTCCTCCAACCATTCTCTGTATTATTTATGGTAATGAGATAGTGATCACAGAGCTGCGATTCCGACTTGTGACATCCGATGGCTATGTGCAGTCACTAAATAGCGAATGCATATGTTTTGTCAGAGAACGCCCCCACCGAACAAAGGACCTAATGAAAGGGATATTACAAAGTGACCCACGAAGCCACCAGGGCGATAGATCTCGCGCAAATCAGCCTTTCATGATGAAACATCAAAGTCCTCCTGGAGCCTGCCAGATAATGAAGTCTATCTTATTCTGATTTACCAGACAAGGAATAACGCGTTTCTAATCTCATTTCAGGATTAAAAGCTGGCATGAAACTACTTGAGGCAAAAGTAGTTTGAGTTTATACGAGAGCGGAGATTTCAGCCATTCTGGAGGCGCAGAGACTGATTATTACCTTCGAGCAGAATATAAAAAAAAATAAAGAAAGAAATAAAATTGCGCATTTGCTTTGGAAAAAAAAGTGGAAGATAATAAATAAGGAGCATTTCAGTAGCATCTATAGTAAGGGATGTCTACCATTACCACTAATGTTAGCGGGAATCAAACCTTTGCATATAAACGCACTAATAAAGAGGGGCAGAACCTCAATATGGAGGCAGTGTAATTTCAGACCAGTCAAAAACGTGCCAAAAGTGGCTCAATACAAACTTACGCATCTTTACAGTCTAGCCTATATTTACACCACTGTCAAGGATAACCCCAGGGGGGAATCACACAGATCCCACCGCTGTCACCAGTTTGTCAGGGAAACGCAACTCCACTGCCTCTAATAGTCAGGGCAATTACATAATTAACTGATGAGTGATGGACGATGCTGTGGCTATTTCTACCACGAGGTCGGTTATTGGGGAACTCCGTAAGCGTATGGTATATAAATATCCAATTCCAGCACATGGAAAATAAACATCCCAGTACGGTCACTGCCAACCACTAGTGTTGAGCGAGTATGTTCTATTAACCCTTTCGCCGAGTACGCTCGGGCCTAGCTTCGAGTATTTACAGCTGCTCAGTGATATGGTTGAATCGCTCCCGTGTGCATGATTTGTGACTGTTTGACAGTTTTATTACATGTAAGGAATGTCTATTTCTTACACATTCCTCACATGTAATAAAGCTGTGAAACAGTTGCAAATCATGCACACAGGAGCTATTCAAACATATCACCGAGCAGCTGTAAATACTCGGAGCTCGGCCCGGGCGTACTCGGACAGAACATACTCGCTCAACCCTACCAACAACACAACAACAAAAAGAACTACCAGCTGCCACCACCCAGGGCTGTGGAGTCGGAGTTTGTATAAAATGACCAGACTCAGACTCCTAAAATATATAATAAATTGGGTTCACAGTAGTACAATGCAGAATGTGCTGTATATGCTCCCATAAGAATTTGGGAAAGTTATGAAATGTCCTATAAAGGTCTGTTCTGTTCCTGATCTAAGGATCTCGGCTTTTAATTGAGATGAATCTGTGCTGCATTTTATGTACACGCTCAGTAGTGAGGCAGGGCTGTGGAGTCAGGAGGCAGGGAAATTGAGGAGTCAGAGTGAGTCGAAGGTTTGGCTTACCGACTCCACAGCCCGGCCACAACCAATTGTTTATATAGGCCAATGGGACACCCATTACCGGTAGCGTATGGCTTCAAGTGTACGGTTTACAGAGCAAGAGGAACATATATATTACATTTCAAATATTTAATCCAAAGAGGTAGGCAGTGTTTATAAAAGAAATATACAAAGATTATACAAAATTAGAACAAACCAATACGATACATATAGTTACATAAAATAAAAAGGAATAACAAAAAATAAATAACTAAATTTGATGTTGAAAAAATGTCTGTTATCTTTATAGTTGGGAGCACTCCAATTAGTAAAATGGAACGCGCTCAGTGAACTGTGTCTTCCAGAATAAACAATGACCAAAACCCAAACTCTCATTTTTATTAGATCAAGTTTACGCCCACATACCTCCCCTTGGTGAGCTTATATGGGGGCTGGTTGTGGGATTTGCTAGGTTTTTTAGCAGATTATCAGATCCCCAACTTACAGGATATCTTCTCCCCTCCGGAGGTCCCAGGCAGTAGATATTGTCATCATGTTTCCTATTGCGATTTTTCCTTTCTATAGTGATGAAACATGGCCTGGATTGTTTCATCCATTAGAAAGATATTAAGTTGGAGGAGTTAGAATGGCCTTACGGTAATGTGAGTAAATGAGTTAGGTTTGTCCCTTCGATATGGCGCTGAAAATATATCTCTCATGAATATTGGATCGACGCAAACCCCAATAATCATCTATCACCACCGGCTCCAAAAAGTCTGCAACATGTGCTTTGGTCAGAGAAAGCTCTTGCCTTGGAAGTGTACTTCTCCACCTCTAAATAAACGAATCCTAAGCTTAGTTTAACGCCAATGCCGTTGTCACTGCATGGTCTGTCTCCCTCCTCATGGCAGGAACGCTGACATACTTACTGCCCCGGCCGCTCTGCGGTGTGTTCTTCCCCTGCCATGGCTTCCTGCTCCCCTGGGTATGTATACGTGAGCAGGTCTCCCGGTGACGCGCTTCGTGCCATCGAGCTCCCCGCTTCTTAAAGAGGCAGCGCGCACACTCTGGAAATTCCCTTAGCCAAAAAGCTGGGAGGCATCAGGTATTTAAGGCACGCTACCCTGTAGGGAGGTGCCTGAGCAATACTTATCCTTTAGTTAGTTGGTGGTGGTGCAACTAGTCTTTTGCCAGATCCCTGTCCCTGTTTTAGTTAACAGTGTCATCTAAACCAGTACCCAAGCCTGAAACAGCTCCGGCGGGGTACCCGAGCCAGTACCATTGTGTCCATCCTGTCTTGTGTTCCAGAATCCGAACTGTCGAAACAAGAACCAGTGTCTGTCCTGTCTTGGACTCAGAGTCTGCAATCCTGACACTTTGGGTCAACTGCCGCAGTACTGAGGACTGCCCTTGGAGTGGTACCTGGCAGCCACCTGCAGCTCAAGTCTAACTTGGCCATCAGCAGCTCTAGGGAAAACCAGGTAGCCGCTTAGCCACACCCCTTCAAAGTCAGCCCGTCCATGGCGCAGAGGGTATATGATCCACGTAAACGACACTTAGTGTCTGGCTCTCAGAGCAAATCTCATGTTGTAATTACCTGGTCACTGCAGGAAGTCTCTTTCAAAGGAGGTTGAAGTGTCAGCTCCCTCTCACTTCCCCAGGTATAATTAGTTTCTCTCTTACCAAGTTATAATTAATTCCATAAGAGAGTGATATGTCCCCACTCCAGAGAGGTCTGTATGGATTTAAATTTTTCTCTACGACACACGACAACCACCAATTGGATGACTTACACCCACCACCCTCCGTACACAATAAACAGCTGTCGGACCATGTTTATTGCAGTCGATCATTGGTCTGAAAGTTCTCTCTGGAATCCCCCATTGGCTGAGGACTCCTACGTTTCCTACGAGAGAGCCTCAGGAAATCCGGCATGCTGAATCATTACCCCCACCCTCCCCTCTGTTGGGGGAGTTTTGGGAGACCCCCATACACATTACTTAAAAATGTAACATTTAAAAGGAAGCACATGTGCAAAATAAATTAAAAGATCTTTCTTTGTGCTTAAAATAGCTGCAATGGTGGCACCCCCTAACTTCACAGTCTGTGTGTGCCCACCTCTCACACAATGCCAAGCAACAAGAAAAAATACTTTTTCATTTTGACATAAGTTTTGGATTCATCTAAAACAAAAATTAGGTTACATGGCTTGAAAGGGAATCTGTCACTTAATTTGAGGGCAACTTATCATAGGGGTAAAGACCTCAATTCCAGCTATGTATCACCTACAGGCTGCTCACTGTACTTTTGATAATCTCCTGCTGTTAAAACTGCGATTTTATCACCAGAGGACTAGTAAACTGTGCTGCCAGGTAGTCTGACCACACCCCCACCACTGATTGTACACAGAAAGCAGCCAATGTGCATAGGGCAGGAAGCTGCCAATCAGTGGAGTGGGTGGGGTTATACAGATCTGTAGCAGAGAAAACAGCTTTCAAAACTACAACAAGCAGTAAAGTAATACATCGCTGGAATCAGGATCTCATCCCCTACAACGTGCAATTCTCAGATGGGGTGGAAAAAAAAAAGAAGAAAAAAAAACTAACAGATTTCCTTCAAAGGCAATATACACCTACAAACTATTTATTTATTTATTTTCTTCTTTTAAACTTCAATTGTTTCCGAAATGCAGTTAGGCAACTTTCTGAATAGTCTTCAATAAAAAAAAAAAATTAAACATTTTTCTGTTGCAGAGTCTATGAGTCCTTTATCTAACAAAATGTCACAAATCGGTCGGAGAGCCTACTCTGTTCTAATCTCTCTCTGCTCCCCACTCCTTTTCTCATGGCAGCAGAAAAGATGAGGAGGGGATGGGGAGCATAGTAAATTTTATAGTAGAGACCAGGGTGAGACCAGGGTGAGACCAGGGTGAGACCAGGGTGAGACCAGGGTGAGACCAGGGTGAGACCAGGGTGAGACCAGGGTGAGACCAGGGTGAGACCAGGGTGAGACCAGAGTGAGACCAGAGTGAGACCAGAGTGAGACCAGAGTGAGACCAGAGTGAGACCAGAGTGAGACCAGAGTGAGATTTCTGGCGTATGGAATGAATTAGATGAGCTGTAGCGTCCTGCCCCTGACACAACCATTCGGCCTCAGCTCCGCCCATTTTTGCAGATCTGGGAGAAACTGGTGTGAAAACTGCAAAACTCGCAGAATTATGGAGTGAAAGCTTTGATGAATCAGGCCCAAAGCTCCCCTTTAACATCTACCAACCATAGTAACAAAAATGAGTCCTGTAGTAAGTAATGTGGGACTTGACCATAAATTCTAAAAGATTTTTCAAAAGGTGCCAAAAATGGCTTTTTTCTTATCTTTAGGAGTGCACCGCTCCACAGCTTTTTGCTTGCCGAGTAACGGTGCGCTCCAGATAGAATGCCAGTTAAGAGCAGCGGAATGATTGTTCCACATTCCGATACTGCAAGCAGAAGCAGCTTCGATTCTACAGCCGAACTTAAAGTTGGCCGTACCCTGCGATCAGAGCACAAGCTTGTAAGCGCTGCCTACAAAACAGGCCACCTCTAATACATTGCTGCGGCGATAACCTAAGCAACCAGCAGCAATGAATTAAATTAAGAATCCCCTGCAGTTCTTGGGTGATGATTTTTAAAAACAAGTCAATTGCAAAGTTGCTTGTTTTTACTCATTTAGGATGATGAGAAGACTCCCTTAAAAATTAATAATTTGCATCTAGGTAACAGCAGGGGTGGGGCAAAAAAAATTTGCCAAAATTGGTATTCAAATACTAGCTTGTTATAAATAGTTGATTAGAACGTCTGTCATAGAAAATGGTCTCGCTTTAGTAATAAAGCAATATTTTGCCTGGTTGATCACATATTCTTACACCAGGACGGCAGCTTCGTGCTATTACTACCCTTAATGACCCATTCCACTACAACATCTCCATCCCGTAATTAATTTCCTAGAAAACTCCAATTCCCTTAAATAACATCTTGTAGCCTGATAAAATTAGGCAGCTTTTATTTTCTGCGGATTAGTACCACCGAGAGGTCAGCAGAACTTTTAATTAGCCTGCTGTAATTAGCAAAATAATACAGGCGGATAATAAATCTCTCCTAGATGCAAAAAAAAAAAAAAAAAAAAATTGTGTAAAATATCTGATAAAAATCTCTGTATAGAGAGGGGAGGGAGGTAAAACAAAGACAAAGCCAAACACGAGCAGCAAACAAGCACTGTATGCCTGAAACATCTAGGAAGAAAAGGATATGTTCGGCAAGTCGGCACAAATTCGTGACATAAGTCACCATTTTTGTGTCGCAATTTTGCCGACATTGACCTAAAATAAATCTAAATGAAATTATTATAAAAGTCGTCTATATGAAAAAATTGGTAACTTTACAAGATGCACTGAAGCATTAAAATTTTTAGTGTTGCAGAGTTACAGCTTGTAATCATAAGCCGGAGCTGCATTCATAATTCTGCAGGCTTCAAAAGCTGAAGTCTCAAGGCACTCTGTCATGGGCAGTGATGAGAGGATCGTTTGCAATTAAAATTTGCCAGTTAGTGTGGATTATCCCTGGAAATTTGATTTACAGCAACATGAAAGTTAATTATTATGCTCTGGGTCTTTCTAGGCTACAGAGCATAATTAACGTAAGAAAACAAAGACTCATCTCACCAGCTGCCGCGCGGATTGATGCCCCCTCATTCAAGTCTTTTTGGCCTTTTCTTTCAGCCATCGAGCACCTCATCTGTCTGTTCTTCACTATAGGCTGGTAAAGAAGGCCGGCAAATACTACAAAAAACCCACTCACCTCTTCGGATGCCCCACTGCCCGCCGTCCGGTCCTCAGAGCTTCCTCTTTCAGCCATCAAGCATCTCATCTAGCCATTCTTCTCTACAGACCAGGACTTCTAGGGGTGGCCAGACCTCGGCGGTCACTGTGCATCTTGACGACATAACATTATGGCACGCGGTGACCCCTGAGGCTTAGTCGTGGCCGGAAGTCCTAGTCTTTAATGAAGAACAAATAGGTGAGGTATGAGACAGCAGAAGGAGGAAGCCCTGAGGTCCAGATGGTGGGAAGTTGGGCGGCCGGTGAGGGGGATTATCAGTTTGTTTTTTTTCAGACTATTTGGTTCGCTAAAAAGGTGTGCAGACTTTTTTTTATCTTGGCGAATTGAATCATAAACTGTTCGAATTCACATGGAACTGCAAATTTCAGGAAATTCAGCTCGAACTTGATCCCCTGTGGATCGATCAGCTCAACTCTAGTAATGAGGTCTACCTGCAGTGATGTAGACCCACCGGATTGCTAATTAATGTACCATTGGCTAAACAGGGGAACAAAACATCCGAAGATTTGGAAGTTCTTCACCCTTAAACCCATTAAATCAGTAATTCTCCTAGTCAGTACTCCCAATCATCAATGGTTGGGGAGCAGAAGAACTGATGTCAACAATTCACAGTACCAAGGAAGCAGACAGAAAGTGGAGACAGGTGGTAGACGAGGCACAGCTCGGTCACAATGGCAGAAAGGCAGCAGGTCAGATCTGGCGGCAAACAGGCATGGTCAAGAAGCAAGACAGGTCCATGCCAAGAGAAACCAAACAAAGAAACACAAAAAGGAACCAGATGGATCTTATTACCCAAAAATTAGGCAATGGGGATGGGGAGGAGGGAAGGAAGAAACCTGTAATTATTAGGCATCGGCTTAAGAAAGGGTGATTTGGCAAACATTGGTCCTTTTAGAAGTCAGGAGTCAGCAGGTTCATGTGAGAAGCACACGCCGAGGGCACAGTAGGGATCTGAATGCTGAGCCTAGATGACCTGACCCATAGGGTGGCAGTCATTGAGCACGATGACAGCCACACGGGACCCAGCAGACCGCTGCGGCTGGGAACCTAACGGGAGCTGGTGGGGGCACGAAACATTCCTTGCTGGTTCAGCATTTGCACAGATATTATTTTATTTTTTCACTGCGTGGTAATCTCAGATTGATGGTAATTTGTCATCAGGTTTTTGTCTGTACATTAATGCTGCTCTCAAATTAGGTGGCAGAAACCCTGATTCCAATAATATGTCACTTACTGGGCTGCTTGCTGTAGTTTTGATAAAATCACTGTTTTAATCACAAGATTATAACTTAAAGGACCAGAAAACCTGCTGCTACGTTGTCCTCTGTATTCATGAGCTCTGTATAACCCCACTCCCATTACTGACTGGCAGATTTCTGCCTATGCACAGTGTAAATAGAAAGCTGCTAATCCGTGATGGGGGCGGGATTACACAGAGCTCAGCATTTAGAGAACTGCTAGATCTCCAGCAGATAAAACAGTGATTATATCTAAAGTACAGCAAGTAGCCCAGTAAGTGACACATCACTAGAATCAGGGTCTCTACCCCTACATTATGCTGCTCTCAAACAGGGCAGCAAAAACCTGGTGACAGATTCCCTTTAAGTTGGATGTAGACAAAGAAGCTAAGCTCACTGATTGGCTGTCACACTGTAGACATGACATCAGCGACACAGTCTAATCCAAACACTGGAAGCAGCGGCAAAACTCGCAAGTGGACCTGGGGACCGAACGTTTTTATTGCTTTATAATGAACTGTAACCGAGGATTAACATTTTTTTTTTTTAAAGAAACCACCCATTTAATGTCTGTATGAGTAAGATAAGTAAACTTGGTGACAAAAAAAAAAAAAAAAAAACTTTTCCCACCAAATACATATGATCACTGAGGGTCCGACTTCAGGGTCAACACAGAACTGTGCCAGCCGCAGCTATGAATGACCTTTTGTATCCAATGTTGTGTTAAATCTCCAAATACAGAAATCTGTGATTTGGCCAAAGAATACAATATATAGGTTTGAGAAAAAGATTCAGGACATCTTGGAATTTATGAGCCAGTAAGGCTGTAAATCACAGAGACCGTCCTCCAAACGAGCAGGGACACAGAGTGAATAAAACCCAACTTGTACTGAAAGTTTCCTACAAAACTATACATCACTTTGCTTCCCCTTTCATCCTGGAGATCTCGGGAGGTCCGAGATCTCCCCAATTCGATAGTTTTTCATGAATTATTGGCATATCCATATAAGCAGATAAAAAATTCATCATCATTACATTCCAACCTTTCAAATAACTGGACAAGATGCGAACAGTTAGAAGGAGCAATCTCCAAAAACTCACAATACTGGTTAAATAAAAGGTTGCGAGCAAGAGACTACCATAAAATGTACATAAACCCTAATATGGATGACTTATTGAGTGGCGTTCTCCACTTGGGACAATACCTACTTTTTAGCAATGTTATTTGGCTATAAGCAGATCACAAATGTGATAATTTATAATCATGATTTATTTCTTCTGGTGTCACAGCCCTTCTCCTCGCCTCCGTACATGTGCTTACCATCTAGCTTCTCTGTCAGTTGAGATTCAGTTGTCAGGGTTTGTTTCTCTTCAGACCTGCAGCCCATCATTACACGCGATTATGATGATATGTTGTTTGAATTATGTGACAGGGGGCCCATTTTACTACATTCTTGGAGAACCCCCTTAATCTGCACTTGACCGAGCTGGGAGGAATGAGATATGACTAGCTGCTGGAATGTCTCCCATACACAGCGCACAGTGATTTCAATTCTTCATTGTTTAGTTAGCGTGCACAGGCACACACACGTGCACAGGCGCACACACGGGATGTTCAATAAATTATCTACTTCAGTATGCTTGCCAGTGTTAGATTAGGATTTATTTCTTCTGATGTCAAAACATTTCTCCACGGCTTACTGAGGAATGTGGGCTTCTGATACAGCTCCTCTGTCAGTTGAGACACAGTTCTCGGGAGGGGGGGGGGGGTTTGAGTCTCTTTAGACTGCAGCCGGTACAGACAGGTGATTAGGACGGGCTGCTGTTTGAATTACATAATGGGGGCCTTTTTTATTACATTCTATGAGAACCCCTTTAATTTGCACTTGACTGAAGTGGGAGGATTGAGATGAGACTAGCTGCTGTAATGTCTCCCAATGGAATGACACAGAGTGAATCCTGCTCTTCATTGCTTAATTAGCATGCATAGTAAAAGCAGTAGTATGGAGGATAATATTTAATAGTAATGAGCTGGGTGGATGTGAATCCAGCTCTGGAGTTAAACTAAAATAATTTTCTGCCTCTGCTTGTTTTTTTCACTCTGCGCCTCACTCCTCCCCATAAAGAATAAGAAGAGGTGTAACATGACATCACATTGAGTTGGCAGCCCATCTTTTCTAAGAAAGACTGAGTTGAGCTGAGGGGATAATAAGTCTAGAAGGCAGGGAGTGGGAGAAGAAGTGGTTCATAAGCGCAGAAAGAAGCCGAATTCACTGTTTAGATAAATTACAGAATTTATTATATTCAACTACACTATTGATTTTTGAAAATAAGGTAGGAAGAGAGGAAGAAGTGGCTCATAAGTGGAGAAAGAAGCAGGATTCACTGATAAGATACATTACAGAATTTATTATATTCCACTATATTATTGATTTATGAAAAGATGGTTGAAAACATAGTTCCCCTTTAAGTTTTTCAGCCCAGGTGGCATCCATGTGCTATGTCCAGTACTGCCAGTAGAGCAAAGACTGAAGCATCTAAGGAACAATGGCAAGATATTCACTAGGGGGACACGGGCACAGACCTGACTTCTTCCGGCCCACCAGGCACTTGTAGCATTTTATAAAGCATTGCTCATTCCTTTCATACTTATTACAAAACCGACAATGAATAAAGCGATGGAGGAGATTACCCCACAGGTCCCAGCGCTGCTGTAGTATTCCTATGAGCCTGGAAGCGACGCAATGCTAAAGAAAGAGGCTTTTGTTTTTCTCTTCATTTCTACTTTGCAAATGGTACAGCTGCAATAACAGAAGTGACTGCGATCATTACTATTCTGAGAGACAATTAATTCTCAATTGTCATGCAAATTTGCTGTGTATATTGCCACCGCCATCGCCTTTAACGATTCACACTTAATAAAGACACATCTGGTTGCTACAGTAACAGAGCGCGGGGCGCCCACATAGCGGATACGTTCCTATGCCGGTATCAGTGGAGGTGACAGCAGGAATATTGTCCCTTGCACTAGGTCTGTCACTTCACGATACGCGGGAATTTTTTACAGTGAGAGGAGAAAAAGCTCTTCTTATAGAGCAATGAACCTTTTGAACTCCAATTAACCAGAGTTCCATCACTGGGGTCTTCGGAGGTCCATCGACCACCAGAGTCTGGGACTAGGAGCACAAAGATAATCATGAATGACATTATGCAAAATGTAATGCAGTGTAACGAGGTCAGTGCGGGAGGCGAGTTTGTCTGGCGTTCGGCTACAAGTCTGAAGTCACAAAGAGTGACTGCAGACTTGTGAATGCTCAGATAGCGCGCGATGAGGTCTCTCAGATGCTGACGTCGAGCCCTTTGAACAGAAGTATGTGATTTGCATACGTCCAGCCACATTCTGTGTCCGGTCTCACTCCATTAACTTGCATTGAGCAAGGCAGTGCACGTCTAGTCGGCATGTGACTGCATGTATGTGAATCAAATACTTGCAGTTGTGCGACCGCCGCCGGCACAGGAGAAATCTCAGACTGCGCACACTCCACACAGTGAGGATTCACAAGTCTGCAGTCATTTAAGGTGACTGCAGACTTGTACCCTAAGGTTGGACAACCCCATTAAAACCAGTGCGGGAGGGGATTATTTTATTTTACAAGGTGGACTACTACATTTAAAAAGAGTTTGTCTAAAACTCTTTAAGGCTATGTTCACACATGTTGGGTTTTTCAGCGTTTTTGTGCTGCAGATTTTTATGCAAAATTTCAGCTGCGTTTTGCAGTACCAACAAAGTCTATTAGAAGCCAGAATTTTCTCACCTACATGTGAGATTGAACAATACTAGTGCCCCAGTGAGGTGTGAAATTGAACAATGCCTGTGCAACTGAATGGCAGACCCTATATTGTAAAAGTAAATAGTGTCATACAAACTCAATGCATTGCCAGTGTCTAAACTAATCCTGAACAATTCACCTTCCACACTATGCCAAAACAAGAATGAGATTTGTTTTTTCACTGAACTTTATGTACATACATAAAAAGACAAAAAAAAGTTAAAAAAAAGTTGAAACGCACAAAAAATGCAGCAAAACCTGCGTTTTTGACGCAGCTGATTTCCTGACAGAGTTGGGCTTTGCTGTAGATTTGTAACACTGAAAAAAAACAATGCGTGAACATAGCCTAAAGAGAAAGATACTGTTATAACTTCCTACTTCCCCATCCTCTTTTTACTGTTCTGTTTAAAAAAAAATACTATTTATTTTATTCATTTTTTTTTCTTAAGACTGAACAGTCGCCTGCACATAAGAAAACAAAGTGCATGCTGCAGGAAGGTAGGGAAGTTGTGATATTCTCCTAATATGACATATTATAGACTTTCTTATATACGACCGATTCACATGAAACTATTTACGATATTAACACTTTTTTGTTTTGTTTGTGTAACCAAATTCAACATCCCCGAGTGAATGCGGTCCCCCACGGACGCCACTTTAAAGGACTTTTACCAATAATTGCTGGTATTAGCTGCAGGCATCAATTACTATGTTTTTTTCTACAAATCCAACAACAATAGGCGCGAGGTTTCAACAGGTGAACAATTTGCTTTCGAGATGAAGCTGGAATATGAAAACATTCTGTGACCAGGTGGGGAGAAGCAGCGTGATAATATCCTCCGCCGCTATTCTGCCAACTGGAAACCAGAGAAATTATTCTGAATGGCAGAAAAGTAGAGATGATGGACACCCCGGTGACTGGATTGATTTTTGTCACTAAAGGAGAAGTATTGTAACTAAAATCTTCATTAAGCCTAATTACCTCCCTTGTTCTGGCTACCCCTCTCAAGAAGCTGAGCTATGGGGGCTGTTACACAGGCTCCTTCGGACAAAAAAATCAGTGGTCGCAAATGGACTGCAATTTACAATATAGGGGTATCTCATTCTAGGGGCGCGCATGGCTTATAAGTCTCCTCTCTGACAGGAGAAACATTACACCTTAGACATAAATTTTGATTATAAAAGACCTCGCTAAGACATCCATGAACCGCCTACCCATTAGAGTCCATGAAGCTGTGCAGAAATATGCTTTATTTTTTTTTTCTTGAGGTCTGAAAGCCCATAATAACAAAAGTTAAAAATATATACACACACATATACACTACCATTCAAAAGTTTCCATGAAAACTCATACTTTTATTTATCAAATGAGTTGCAAAATGAATAGAAAATATAGTCCAGACATTGACAAGGTTAGAAATAATGATTTTTATTAGAAAGAATAATTTTCTCCTTCAAACTTTGCTTTCGTCACAGAATGCTCCTTTGCAGCAATTATGGCATTGCAGACCTTTGGCATTCTAGCTGTTAATTTGCTGAGGTAATCTTGAGAAATTTCCCCCCATGCTTCCTGAAGCCCCTCTCACAAGTTGGATTGGCTTGATGGGCACTTTTTGCGTACCATAAGGTCAAGCTGCTCCCACAACAGCTCCATGGGGTTGAGATCTGGTGACTGCGCTGGTCACTCTATTACAGATAGAATACCAGCTGTCTGCTTCTTCCATAAATAGTTCATGCATAATTTGGAGGTGTGCTTTAGGTCATTGTCCTGTTGTAGGATGAAATTGGCTCCAATCAAGCGCTGTCCACAGGGTATGGCATGGCGTTGCAAAATGGAGTGATAGCCTTCCTTATTCAAAATCCCATTTACCTTGTACAAATCTCCCACTTTACCAGCACCATAGCAGCCCCAGACTATCACATTACCTCCACCATGCTTGACAGATGGTGTCAGGCACTCTTCCAGCATCTTTTCAGTTGTTGTGCATCTCACAAATGTTTTTCTGTGTGATCCAAACACCTCAAACTTTGATTCATCTGTCCATAAAACTTTTTTCCAATCTTCCTCTGTCCAATGTCTGTGTTCTTTTACCCATATTAATCTTTTCCTTTTATTAGCCAGTCTCAGATATGGCTTTTTATTTGCTACTTTGCCCTGAAGACCAGCATCCCGGAGTCGCCTCTTCACTGTAGACGTTGACACTGGCGTTTTGGGTGTACTATTTAATGAAGCTGCCAGTTGAGGAGCTGTGAGGCGTCGATTTCTCAAACTAGAGACTCTAATGTCCTTGTCTTGTTGCTCAGTTGTGCAGCGGGGCCTCCCACTTCTCTTTCTACTCTGGTTAGAGCCTGTTTGTGCTCTCCTCTGAAGGGAGTAGTACACACTGTTGTAGGAAATCTTCAGTTTCTTGGCAATTTCTCGCATGGAATAGCCTTCATTTCTAAGAACAAGAATAGACTGTCGAGTTTCACATGAAAGTTCTCTTTTTCTGGCCATTTTGAGAGTTTCATAGAACAAACAAATGTAATGCTCCAGATTCTCAACTAGGTCAAAGGAAGGTCAATTTTATAACTTCTCAAATCAGCCAAACCATTTTCAGCTGGGCTAACATACTTGTGCAAGGGTTTTCTAAACATCCATTAGCCTTCTTACACAGTTAGCAAACACAATGTACCATTAAAACACTGAAGTGGGGGTTGGTGGAAATGGGCCTCTATACACATATGTAGATATTGCAATAAAAACAAGACGCTTGCAGCTAGAGTAGTCATTTACCACATTGACAATGTATAGAGTGTATTTCTGTTTCATTTAATGTTAGCTTCAATGAAAAAAAAAAATCTGCTTTTCTTTCAAAAATAATGAAATTTCTAAATGACACCAAACTTTTCAACGGTAGTGTACATACACACACAATAATAAATATATATATATATATATGCTTCTGAGGAATATATACATACATACATACATACACACACACACACACACATACACACCGTACAGACCAAAAGTTTGGACACACCTCATTTAAAGATTTTTCTGTATTTTCATGACTTTGAAAATTGTACATTCACACTGAAGGCATCAAAACTATGAATTAACACATGTGGAATTATATACTTAACAAAAAAGTGTGAAACAACTGAAAATATGTCTTATATTCTAGGTTCTTCAAAGTAGCCACCTTTTGCTTTGATGACTGCTTTGCACACTCTTGGCATTCTCTTGATGAGCTTCAAGAGGTAGTCACCGGAAATGGTTTTCACTCCACAGGTGTGCCCTGTCCAGTTTAATAAGTGGGATTTCTTGCCTTATAAATGGGGTTGGGACCATCAGTTGTGTTGTGCAGAAGTCAGGTGGATACACAGCTGATAGTGCCACTGAATAGACTGTTAGAATTTGTATTATGGCAAGAAAAAAGCAGCTAAGTAAAGAAAAACGAGTGGCCATCATTACTTTAAGAAATGAAGGTCAGTCAGTCCGAAAAATTGGGCAAACTTTGAAAGTGTCCCCAAGTGCAGTCGCAAAAACCATCAAAGCGCTACAAAGAAACTGGCTCACATGAGGACCGCCCCAGGAAAGGAAGACCAAGAGTCACCTCTGCTTCTGAGGATAAGTTTATTTGAGTCACCAGCCTCAGAAATCGCAGGTTAACAGCAGCTCAGATTAGAGACCAGGTCAATGCCACACAGAGTTCTAGCAGCAGACACAAGGAGAAGACTGATCAGAGATGCAGCCAAAAGGCCCATGATCACTCTGGATGAACTGCAGAGATCTACAGCTGAGGTGGGAGAGTCTGTCCATAGGACAACAACAATCAGTCGTACACTGCACAAATCTGGCCTTTATGGAAGAGTGGCAAGAAGAAAGCAATTTCTCAAAGATATCCATAAAAAGTCTCGTTTGAAGTTTGCCACAAGCCACCTGGGAGACACACAAAACATGTGGAATAAGGTGCTCTGGTCAGATGAAACCATAATCAAATTTTTTGGTCACAATGCAAAACGATATGTTTGGCGTAAAAGCAACACAGCTCATCACCCTCAAAACACCATCCCCACTGTCAAACATGGTGGTGGCAGCATCATGGTTTGGGCCTGCTTTTCTTCAGCAGGGACAGGGAAGATGGTTAAAATTGAAGGGAAGATGGACGGAGCCAAATACAGGACCATTCAGGAAGAAAACCTGTTGGAGTCTGCAAAAGACCTGAGACTGGGACGGAGATTTATCTTCCAACAAGACAATGATCCCAAACAAAGCAAAATCTACAATGGAATGGTTCAAAAATAAACGTATCCAGGTGTTAGAATGGCCAAGTCAAAGTCCAGACCTGAATCCAATCGAGAATCTGTGGAAAGAGCTGAAACCTGCTGTTCACAAACGCCCTCCATCCAACCTCAATGAGCTCGAGCTGTTTTGCAAGGAAGAATGGGCAAAAATTTCAGCCTCTCGATGTGCAAAACTGATAGTGACATACCCCAAGCGACTTGCAGCTGTAATCGCAGCAAAAGGTGGCGCTACAAAGTATTAACTCAAGGGGGCCGAATAATATTGCACACCCCACTTTTCAGTTTTTAATTTGTTAAAAAAGTTTAAAATATCCAATAAATTTCGTTCCACTTCACGATTGTGTCCCACTTGTTGATTCTTCCCAAAAAATTTGAATTTTATATCTTTATGTTTGAAGCCAGAAATGTGGCAAAAGGTAGAAAAGTTCAAGGGGGCCAAATACTTTCACAATGCACCGTATAAACACACATACACAAGCGTTTTAAAAACACTATATATAATATACACTGTTCAAAAAAATAAAGGGAACACTTAAACAGAATATAACCAAGTATATCAAACTTCTGTGAAATCAAACTGTCCACTTAGGAAGCAACACTGATTGACAATCAATTTCACATGCTGTTGTGCAAATGGAAAAGACAATAGATGGAAATTATTGGCAATTATCAAGACACCCTCAATAAAGGAGTGGTTCGGCAGGTGGGGTCCACAGACCACATCTCAGTACCAATGATTTCTGGCTGATGTTTTGGTCACTTTTGAATGTTGGTTGTGCTTTCACACTCGTGGTAGCATGAGACGGACTCTACAACCCACAGAAGTTGCTCAGGTAGTGCAGCTCATCTAGGACAGCACATCAATGCGAGCTGTGGCAAGAAGGTTTGCTGTGTCTGTCAGCGTAGTGTTCAGAGGGTGGAGGCGCTACCAGGAAACAGGCCAGTACACCAGGAGACGTGGAGGGGGCGGTAGGAGGGCAACAACCCAGCAGCAGGACCGCTACCTCCACCTTTGTGCAAGGAGGGACAGGAGGAGCACTGCCAGAGCCCTGCAAAATGACCTCCAGCAGGCCACAAATGTGCATGTGTCCGCACAAACGGTTAGAAACCAACTCCATGAGGGTGGTATGAAGGCCCGACGTCCACAGATGGGGTTGTGCTCACAGCCTAACACCGTGCAGGACGCTTGGCATTTGCCACAGAACACCAGGATTGGCAAAGTCGCCACTGGCGCCCTGTGCTCTTCACAGATGAAAGGAGGTTCACACTGAGCACATGTGACAGACGTGACAGAGTCTGGAGACGCCGTGGAGAGCGATCTGCTGCCTGCACCATCCTTCAGCATGACCGGTTTGGCAGTGGGTAAGTAATGGTGTGGGGTGGCATTTCTTTTAAGGACCGCACAGCCCTCCATGTGCGGTCCTGGAGGGCGAAGTGGTAGCCTGACTGCCATTGGGTACCGAGATGAGATCCTCAGACCCCTTGTGAGACCATATGCTGGTGCGGTTGGCCCTGGGTTCCGCCTAATGCAGGACAATGCCAGACCTCATGTGGCTGGAGTGTGTCAGCAGTTCCTGCAAGATGAAGGCATTGAATCTATGGACTGGCCCGCCCGTTCCCTAGACCTGAATCCGATTGAGCACATCTGGGACATCATGTCTCGCTCCATCCACCAACGTCACGTTGCACCACAGACTGTCCAGGAGTTGGCGGATGCTTTAGTCCAGGTCTGGGAGGAGATCCCACAGGAGACCATCCGCAACCTCATCAGGAGCATGCCCAGGCATTGTAGGGAGGTCATACAGGCACATGGAGGCCACACACAATACTCAGCCTCATCAGGAGCATGCCCAGGCGTTGTAGGGAGGTCATACAGGCACGTGGAGGCCACACACAGTACTGAGCCTCATTTTGACTTCTTTTAAGGACATTACATCAAAGTTAGATCAGCCTGTAGTGTGTTTTTCCACTTTAATTTTGGGGGTGACTCCAAATCCAGGCCTCCATTAGTTAATAAATTTGATTTCCATTGATGATTTTTGTGTGATTTTGTTGTCAGCACATTCAGCTTTGTACAGAACAAAGTATTCAATGAGAATATTTCATTCATTCAGATCTAGGAATCTAGGATGTGTTATTGGAGTGTTCCCTTTATTTTTTTGAGCAATATATATAAATGTTGGGATAATTAGTAGAACTGATGTAAAGAAGAAAGCTTCGTGCTGCCGGGGAGGTTATCTGTAATTTAAAGTCGCTTAGTGAATAATCAGCATTTTGCTCTTCCAGCACAATTAAAAGTAAATTCCTGAACTGAGTCTATAGAAAATGTATCCTACAGGAAAAGATAATATATGAACGGCAGTGTATAATATATATTATATATACATATACACTATCGTTCATATATTATCTTTTCATGTAGGATACATTTTCTATAGACTCATTTCAGGAATTTAAAAATGCTGATTATTCACTAAGCGACGGTAAATTACAGATAACCTCCCCGGCAGCACAAAGCTTTCTTCTTTACATCAGTTCTAGTAATTATTCCAACATCAATATTTCTCCAGAATAGAAAATGCCTGAATCATATCTCATGGAGTATATAATCAAAGCAGAAAATGGATTTTGCAGGAACAGGAGAGAGTGCAGATTAAGTGGGATTACACAGAAAAAAGAAGGAGAACATAGTGAGAGGTGATGACAATGCTGTCAGACATGGAGAGGGTTACAATTACAAATTCTCACTGTATTATTTCTCATTTTTTTTTTATTAGTATAAAACAAAAAATGTTATACTTAGCCCCGCACTACTAGAAACATTATGTAAAATAGGAGGCAGGTCAGTGAAGGCACAGTGTGCTGTCATAAGAGCATACAGATGAATATATAAGCAGAGTACCAGATAGAGCGCCCCCCACAGGCCGCCCCGAAGCACGAGCATATCATTATCTCCAAACTGAAAGTAAAGGTTACACAAGAACCACAGGACGGATTTCATCAACCAAGGTATCATTTTAATCAGTGTTATGTCGCCCACCTGACAGTGTATGTAGTTTACTGAGCACAATCGTGCCGACAGGTGCGCTTTAAGTACATGGAGGTCCATTCAGTGGAGTTTTCCAAGTGTGGCCATCCACTGCAGTTTTAAAAACTACAGCAAAAACAAAAATCTCTAGCACGTATGAATGGAAACGCGGATCTTCCATTAAAACATTAAAAATGCAATCCCAAGACCACAAGATATCCCCTATACCAAGTATAGGGGATAAAATGCCAATTGTTGGGGGTCCAACAAGCAGAACCCTGAGAAATCTCTAGATCGGAGCTCTGGACACCCAAGAACATGGCTCTGTAGCTCCGTCTCGAATGGCATGCAGATGTGCATGCTCAGCCACCGCTCTATGACTGCTGAAAAAAGCCGAGCGCAGAGCCCAGCCCCCCCTTCAGCACAGATCCCCCCCCCCCCCCGGCAAGATTAACAATCTCCGTAGGTTGGGCTTTATGGGAATACTAAGTTGGGGTAATAGGGGTTTTCAGTAGGCACAGAGCCCAGCCCCTTCCGGCAAGAGTAACAATCTCCATAGGTTGGGTTTTATGGGAATACTAAGTGGGGTATTTGGGGTTTTCAGTAGGCACAGAGCCCAGTCCCCCCCTCCGGCAAGATTAACAATCTCCATAGGTTGGGCTTTATGGGAAAACCAAGTTGGGGTAATAGGGGTTTTCAGCAGGCCCTAGATGCCAGGAGGGATGCTTTCAAAGGGTTGTCAGGTGAAAATAATTTATCATCTATCCGCAAGAAAGAGTGATGATAGGTGGGGGTCTGACTGTTGGGACCCGCACCGATAGGGGGAAAAGGGAACTTTTACCCCCATTACAAAGAAGCAGCAGTGTGCATGCTCGTCAGCTACACTATTCATTCCCTATGGGGCTGCCGAGTTATTTGAGCAACTGTTTCCTGTAACCCCATAGATAATAAATGGACTATCAGTCGGGCATACGACCTGCCCCACGGGCATGAAAATTTCCACCCATCATCAAGTTGCCACTTATCTCCTAGATAGGTGATTTTTTTTTTTTAATTGATCAACCCCATTAAACGCCAGGTAGCAATTGACCACGGCATCTAAGAAATTCAACGGCAGAGATCGGAGCTAGCTCCGATCACTGCTGATTAGTGTTGAGCGATACCTTTCGATATCAGGAAATATCGTATCGGATTGGATCGGGCCGATACCCAAAAAGTATCGGATATCGCCGATTCCGATACCGGAAACCAATGCAAGTCAATGGGACACAAATATCGGAATGAAAATAAACCCTTTCTTTCCTTGTAGGTTAATTCTACATGAAGTAAAACAACTAAGAATAATGTAGAATGACATGAAAAGCCGGCAATTCATCAGCGGCATTCACCGGTACCCGACAATTTACAACAGAAAGAATAGAGCTTCACACATAGATTAGGTAGATAGAACCATGTCAGTCACATATATATGAAGTACAGTGACAGTGTTGCTTACAGAACTTGTCATTTAGTGTAAAGGATTTATTTAAAAAAATATTAGTGTTTTCGTGCACCGTCTCTTTAAAAAAGCCGGCCGGCAATTCAGCATCTGTACCCGACAATTTACGACAGAAAGAATAGAGCTTCACACATAGATTAGATAGATAGAAACATGTCAGTCACATATCTATGAAGTACAGTGACAGTGTTGATTACTGTACTTGTCATTTAGTGTTAAAATAAAGGATTTATTTAAAAAAAAAAATTGGCGTGGGGTTCCCCTTAATTTTAGGCTCTAGCGGAGGTTAAGCAGACGGCTGGGGCAGATGTTTGAAGCCTGGGAAGGGGGTAATACCCACGGAGCTTCCCAGACTACTAATATCAGCCCCCAGCTGAATACTTAGCCTTTACTAGCTATTAAAATGGGGGAACCCCCCCAAAAAAATAACGTGGGGTCCCCCCTATTTTAATAGCTAGCAAAGGCTAGGCAGACAGCAGGGGGCTGATATTAATAGCCCAGGAAGGGTGCCATGAATATTGGCCCCCTCCCAGGCTAGAAACACCAGCCGTCAGCCGCCCCAGAAATGGCGCATCCATAGGATGCGCCAATTCTGGCACTTAGCCTCGCTCTTCCACGCTGCCCTGGTGCGGTGGCAGGGGGTAATAGTGGTGGGGTTCATGTCAGCGCCAGCTGCCATGAAGCCCAGGTTAGTAATGATGGGCGTCTATAAGACACCCCCATTACTAACCTACAAAGTGTTAAAAAGAAAAAACACACTACACCCACAAAAAAATAATTTATTTGAAATAAAACACACCATTTTATTTAGTTCTTAGTTTACTAAAAAAAAAATAGTTACCTGTCCACGTTCCTGCGCTGATCTCCCATGCAAAGCTGTCACATCTGGAGATGGTGACAGCTGTGCATGGCTGCTGTAAGCTCACGCTGCCGGGAACACGTCCGCTCCCGGCAGCAGGAGCCACTGACTGAGGTCACCGGAGTGCATTCAGGCAGCGCAGCTCCGGAGACCTCCTTTACGGCACTGCTGTACCGTGGGAATTTCTCACGATACAGCAGGGCCGTAAAGGAGCTAACCGGAGCAGCGCTGCCTGAGCTCCGGCGAACCCGCTTATGCAATGACGGGGCTGCTTTACCGCCCCACCATTCTAGCGGCGGCAGCGGTTCAGAGCGGTCACATTCTATGTGGCTGCTCTGAACTGGAGATCATCGTGGGACACTCGTGGACTACTACGGAGGGGTAAGGATAAGGTTGTGGTTTATTATTTTACATTTTATTACAGGAGATCGATGGCTTCGGGGAATTAGGTGTCTAGGTGAGTATAGGTGTAGTTTTTCATTTTTTACTTTATTTTAGGCGGCGATCGGCGGGGACAGGTAATGTATGAACTAATTTATTGTAGGTAACCACTGGCCACCAATGACATGCATTTAAAATTTATTGGGGCACAGTAGGGCAATAGCAGGATCAGGCTGATGGGAACTACTGCTCCCATCGAGCTGATCCTGCTGGCACGAGTGGACGGGGGACAGACATAGGCCGATGGGAGTAGTAGTGTCACATCGGCCTATGTCTGCCTGCACGCACAGACACCGCACACACCCACAAACATCGCACAGACATCGCACAGACACCCCGCACACACTCGCAGACACACACACAGACACCCCGCACACACTCACAGACACCCCGCACAGACACCCGCACACACACTAATCATGACGGGCTGATGGTCTGGGAGGTGAGGCTGACCTGTGCGGCCGTGGGAAAGTTCATGCGAGTTCATGCAGTCAAGCATGAACTCACATGAACCCTCTGAGGGCACCGCGGCGACTTCAAATGAACAGCTGATCAGCATCACCTGATACCTCAGCTGTTCATTTGAAATAACCGGCGGGAAAGCGCAGAACAGAACGGGAAAGCCGGCGGTGAAGTCTTTTCACTGCCGGCTTCCCCGCCCGGGTCCTTCGCTCCCCGCTCCTTGGTGTTGCACTCCCCGCCCGGTCCTAACTTACGATCGGGTTGGGAGGTGGCGAGGGGAGCGGAGGATCGGGGTGGGAGGCTGCGGGGAAGCAGTATGGGGCTGTGTGATTGTTTAAAAGCCGGCGGCTTTTTACCGCATGCCGGCTTTTAAACAATCAGGAGAATTCTCCCACGCTGGGATGGCATTCTGACGACAGGCTGGATCTCAGCTGAGCGCTGCCATCCAGCTTGTCATCCTTCACAGACACTGCAGAGCGCAGGCATTATGGGAACTTCCGATTCCGGTATTCGATATTGTAAAAGTATCGGAATTCCGATACCGCGAATATCGGCCGATACCCGATATTTCAGTATCGGAATGCTCAACACTACTGCTGATAGAGGCAGGTGCTGGCTGTATAACACTGCCAGCATCCACATTGTATGGAAAGGGCAGATTTTAAAGTAGATACTGGTTCCTTGAGTCCGGCAAGCCTGCCTGGATGGAACTTGATAAGCTTCTAATAATAATTCCTCTTCATCATCATTGATAATATCCCACTTTTTGGATCCATCTCTTCCTTTACCTAATCACTCTTTGATTAAATCTACTATCTCCCTTTGGCAAAACCTATAAAGTATCTCAAAAACTAATAAATGTAACATTTATCCCAACAAACTTCCTATCTCCATTTTTCATACAGCTCTACCAAATTATCCATTTAAAAAATGAAAAAAAATGTGGAATTCTAGACTGTTCTTCACTTCTAACGAGGCCTAAATTAGACTCAATTATAAACTTTCGGTCATTAAAAACCCCTATACAATCTTCCTGATGAAGAATTCTATAATTTTCTAGACTTAAGGAAGTCTATTAGAAATAAATTCGCTTTACCTTTGACCCTTTCAAGGCAACGTGTTCCTCTTTTAGAGAATCCTATGAATAACTCAATTTGGAATATGAAGAATATCTACTCAATTTTTAATTCGGACGTCTCATTTGAAAAACTGAATTATATGTGGAGATGGGAAAAAGATCTAAATAATCATTTCTTCCTAGATAAAAGGAAAAAAAAAAGCAGTGGAACAAGCATACAAATCTTCTAGTAGAGCAAACCTACATGAAAACTATTTTCAAATTTTATCTTGGTGGTTCTACACTCCCGCTAGACTTAATAATGCATTTCATGATCAATCTGATTTGTGCTGGAGGAATTGTAGTCAAAGAGGCAATCATCACATATTCTGGGAATGTCCAAAACCTTCGATACTTAGGAGAATTTAATAAAATCAATGAATCTCCCGTTAAAAATTTCTCCCCAATTGGTTCTCCTTTTTCTGGAAGCAGATGACCTCCCTCAAAAAATTAGACCAGTTTCTTTCCATATTTTTTCTGTTATAAAAACTTGTATTGCATCAAAGTGGAAATTCGATGAATATTCCCTCTATTTCCGACATAATTGATATTATGTTCTCCCATAACGTCTTTGAACTCTCCTTAGCTTTAAGGAATAACTCTCTACCTAAATATAATTCCAAATGGGCCTCTTAGAACAAAATTTTTCCTCCGATCAAAAAAAGCCTCTTTATATGATGTTTTATTACTTTGCCAGAATTCTTTTAATCTATACTTCATTCTATGTTGTTTTTGCACTTGGTATGTTAACTTTGTGGTGCAACTATGTTGAGATGATCTTCATTTCCTTAAATTTTTTTGCCACTCCTCTTCCTCCCTACCCCATTTTCTCATTTCCTTTATTTGGCTTTCCTTTCCCTGCATCCCTTTCCTGGACCCCTTGTCCCCTATACTGTAAAAATCCCCTAATAAAAAGAATTTTGAAAGAAAGGGCAGATTTTACAAAAAAAAAAAAAAAAAAACATGGTGCAAAGTAAGTTAACCAAGAGGTGGAGTACAAGTAGACGACGTGTTCTAAAGATGCACCGAATTTAGCGTCCAGCGCAAACCACTGAGATAAATTTGGAGCATTTTCATACAGTAATAGAAGAATATAAGGTCTACATTTTGGATACGGTTAGGAAATCTGCCCTTAAACTGGACTGGAGGACCAGAAGACCACCCAACCGAAAGACATCCAGGAGGCCATTGCTGTGAGCCAATAGCCACACGGATATTTCCATCTCTTTCTGTCTCTGCTTCTGTAATGAATGGTGGACAGTGAATTACCATTACACGTGAGGAAGGATAACACAACCTCTCCGCAACGAGAGGTAATTATCTAAAATGCACAAAACGCTGCCGGAAAGGAAAGTCTATTCTGCCTGAAAATTACTCGCATTTTCTCTCACATGACCGATGGTTTGAAGACAATTACCACACACTTTGTATGAAGCAAAAATGGCCGAACACACAAGAGCCGTACCGGCAAATTACAGAAAATGACCGTGAATAGACAAGGACAAAAACAAATGCATAATTACTGGCACATCACCTCTCCGCAAAAATTATACAGAAGAAAAAGTGCAATGTTTGGCGAAGCTAGGGTGACCTTACCTAGCCTCCGGGAGCAAGATGGCGTATTTATGAGGAGGCGTAGTTTCAGGGAAATTAGAGAGAATGGCCAGGCGGTGAGGGAGCAGATCCGATCCATGAAAGGTAAAGAGAAGATCCAAAGCTTGGACATTGCTTTCCTGAAATGAAAAGGAATTGGAAATCATTTCTGAAGTTTTTACAATGTCACTTCTTTAATTTTCTTCATTGAGCAGGAGGTCATGCTCTCCACCAGAGTGCACCAGGATGTGGTCTACCACCAAAGGAGAAGGGCAAGGGATGGGCCAGGGACGGGGGACCTCATTGCAGGATTGGGCCTGGGACGGAGGACATCATTATAGGGATTGGGCCCGGAACAAAGGACATTATTATAGGACGGGGCCAGGAAGGAGGACATCATTATAGCACGGGGCCAGGACGGAGGGCATCATTATAGGATGGGTTGAGGACAGAGGATATCACTATAAAATGGGTTCAGGACAGAGGACATTATTATAACATGGGTTTAGGACGGAAGACATTATAGGATGGGTCCAAGACGGAGGACATTATTATAGGATGGGTCCAGGGCGTAGGACATTTATTACAGGGACCCATAGATTTGACCAACATGCTGGTGGGGCCCCTGGTACAAATTTTGCACCTGGGCCCATAGGACTCTAGTTACACCACTGTGCAAAACACATTAAATATATTTTGTAGGCAAACCTAACATGTCACCTAAATTCTGAAGCCTTATAGACATTCCCTTCAATGTAACACCCTTCCTCGCATTTAATGAATCTATATTTTAATATTAAAGTTCCGCTTTGAGATGCAGCCTTACAAGTCTACGGATTACACAACTGCAAAACAAAAAACCTAAAGAGGACACAAACCCAGTAACATCGTACAGCCTGCGATTATCCGCATATTAAAAATAACAGAGGCAGATGGATAACAACACTTGTCACCGTGCCCGGTTTTCCGCGGCTTCATATCTAGTTAGATAGGATTACTTAATTGTGAATTAGTATTGACAGGATCATCCTGCTATACAGAGGTCGCAGCGCGCTGGGCTTTAACGCCGCGTTAACTAACTGAATCAGATTATAAATGATAATGGAGGTGAAAGGCGGCGAGCTTAAAGAGGAATCAATTCCGCCGTTATTCTTCTGACTTTGTAACGTTACCCGAGCATATGTTCTTGCTGACAGCACGATATTCTGGTTCCTAAACTTCTTGAAGAAGTCGGCGTCGTATCTCTTCTCCGCTGCCTGAGGCCCCCCGAGGATCTCCTTCAGGACAAAGAAGCAGATGTTTGAGAAATCCTTCAAAAACATGATATAACGGAGCAGATTATGAATGGATAATTCCCATCTATTTATCAGCTGCGACGCTGCATCCCAGGCAGGACTGGCTCGGCGGACGCGCGGCCAGGCAGCGAGCGATATGATTCAGTGCTCCTCAGGATTAAAAATGCTTATGGAGATCAGGTTTATCACAAGATATGGCGGTTTTACACTTACAATGAGTCATAAAGAAGGTTTTAAAAAAATATATATATTTTTTTTTTCTTTTTTTTAACTAAAAATCAGAAAATAAAATAAAAGGCCATCTCAATCTTAATCACACATTTATTACCAGGCATTACATAAAAAAAGGATCAACCTTGCAAGCAGTGATTTAAAAAAAAAAAATTTACCTGTCGTTTTAGGTCTTCAGCAATTATGCAGACTTACACGTTTCCATGGTAACAGAACAAACAAAACCTGCATAGTCTTATTCTGGGGATGCGTCTCCCTCCCCTCCCTTTCCATTGGTCCCTCGCGTCTTCCTAATAACATCGTGGCACATTAGGCAGGAGGTAGAGGAAAAAAAGAAGGGAGAGCGGGATCTGACTACACAGGCATGGATTTGTTGTCTGTTACCATGGAGACACAGGTCTTCTATAGCAGCTACAGACGCGAAGCAAAAGCTTTATCCATTGGAGCATAGGGAAGGTGGACACATCCTCTGAAAAGAGTAACCATCCACGCTAGTTCCCACATAAATAAACTGCAGGTACAGAAACGTCATTGCTGTTGGCGGATCTTGTAGCTCCACCTCCAACAGCCGGAGCTTTTGTCAAAAGAAGTTTCCCCTCCAATAACCCTTCACACCTATAGTTCAAGGATAGGTGAAAAATGGGTAATTGATGCCTGACCCCAGGGACCTCAACGAAGCACAAGGATGGGGGGGGCGTTGTTCCCCGTGTACATGGATCAGTAGTGTACGTGTGACCAACGCTCTATCCACTTCTATGGGACTGACATCTAGAGGCTAATATCTGTAGAAGCCATAGACATAAATAGTGCACGTGTGACCACTGCTCTACTTCATCAGGCCCTCTTTGTCTTAAAACCTTAAAAGAATCTTTAAAGAGGGGTTGTCCACCTTTGTGTACACTTTAATATAATTTTTATTTATAATTTGAAAAATACAATGAAAAAAAAATATTGTACACACTCTCCAGCAGACCCCATTACAAATTTTTTTTAGCCAAAAATACATGCATTCAACAAAATTTTTATATATACATACACACACACATATACATACATAAGTGCACTTGCGCTCTCATTTATGTAAATTTTTTATAAATGCATGTATTTTTGACAAAAAAAAAAAAAAATTGAAATAGGGTCCGATAGAGAGTCTGTACAACTTTTTTTCATGATCTTTTTTTTCACAGCTCTACTTAGCTGATTTATGTCCACATCAAAGTTGAATATGTTGGGAAACAAAAAGTTTTGTAAAAGCCGAAAGGTAGGAAATTTTTTAATGAAACCGTATTGCCAACATCATTTTTAGTGCCAAAAAAATGGAAGGGAAAAAAAAAAAATTTGAGAGGTGGACAACCCTTTTAAAAATTCAGACTTCTGACCTGTGAATGTTGTGAGAATGTGGAAGGACCAATCAGACGACTGTATAAATTGGATGGCAATGCAGTGGCAGCGGGTCTCCTGATTCGAGCGTGACAACTTCATAGAAATCTTGTGTGGGCAGACCCGCCAGCCAGTCTGTGCATTGCTGTCTAATCTCATTCAGATTTATAGGGTCAAAAACCACAAGGAGTACTCTCAGCAGAGCCATATGTAAAACATATATCCTTTTTATTAGAGAATAAACTTTATAAAACCAAGCACAAATACTAGGACATTTAAAATACATATAAGAAAATGCGAGGGGGATGGGTTCGTCTCAAATGGCATGCCTGATGAAGAGACCCTAGCAGTCTCAAAAACTTGCTATTTGTTACCATCCTTTCAGTTAGGCATTAAAAGGTATCAACCACTGAGGACTCTCAAATCTTAATATTTGGCTCAGTATTGTCATTTATGACTAATGTCAGATATCTTTTAGTCCAGCATTCCAATTATCATGTGGTTCTTTTCTTCAAGAGGACTATTCGCTATTTAGCCTTACAATTTTGGGATTATACCATATATTTGATTTTCAGTCACGGCACTAACTTTTCTCTTCTCTATTTTTTCACCTAATTCTTTGGACTACATTATATAGTGCTTTATTAACCATTTTACACCTGGGTATTGCAATGCAAAATTTTGTAACCTTTTTGTAACCATTTTGTAACCTTTTGAGACATACCCATTCCCCTCTCATTTACTTTTATGCATTTTAAATGTCCTTGTGTTTATGTGCTTGGTTTTATAATGTTTATTCCCGGATAAAAATGATATACTTTTTACATATGGCTCTGTTGTGAGTACTCCTTGTGGTTTTCTGTATATGTGGTATTCTAGGGTCTTCACTTTTGGGTACCTTTGGTATATCCTTCTTTTATAGGTTTTTGTTTTTCGATTTATATGGTCGTCTAAAAGCCCCCTTACAGTGGAGAAGTCGTCCGAATTCCCATTCATTAAAGTCCAACCACCCACCATGGACAGCAGCAGTGCCCATTCTCCAGATAGATGCAGGAGACTATAGTGGGACCTGCTTCTTCTATATATTGTCGGCATATGGGACAGCCCATTGTCCAAGGGACAACCTTGGACAATGAAAAGAACGTCCCACCACTCTACATTGGCAGTGATGGTCGTGTGGTCTAAATTTTAGGACATCCTCCACTGTATACTGATATGCAAATGGTCTCTCATCCAAAAGAAAGAAGGTTAGCTGTATGGTGCCACCAATAAGAGGAGGCTACCACATCAGTCAATGTCTGCCCCTTTACCAAGCTTTCCTATGTGACTTTGGATATTTAGCCAAATTAAAGGGTTCTCCATAAGGAAAAATAAACGCCATCTGCAGGCCACTGCTTTGGGGTTCTTGTCTTTTGTTAATGGCACTTGGTTGGATTTGTGAGAGTCCTCTGAGAAAATATAGGGGTTATGAATTTTAAGAGACTGCCAATCCGACGTAGAGAGACTTTTAGGCCAGGCTATGCTACCAAGTCTCTCTACACGAGGGCAAGGAAAAGAACTTACATGTCAAAGCTGATTAAAGGGTCACTCTCATAGGGTAGGAACCCCCAATAGGTGGCACTAGTGAGTCACTTTCGTCCTTTTAGAGGAGAGCCATTTTCCATACCTGAGACCTTAAGTCTGCCTACCCCAGTTTGGCGGTCTCCACAAGGAGGACGGTAACCCTTTACACCTATATTAATATGTTATGTGAGGGTTTTAGGCTGGGAGGGAACTTACTGCATTATATCATTGTGTCATTTTGATATAACAGGACGCTCACCTCATATGTAGACAGGCGATCAAGATAAGTCAATAACTTGAGTCTACAGCGGCAGATCTCCTTCTGCTCCAGAGTCAGGCTGTGGGGTGAAGATTCACAGAGATACGCTTTATAGAAAACCATGAGGACAAAAGAAACAGTAAATGCACACAGGTGAAGGGGCTGCTTCATGAGAGACGTTTATGGTACAGGATGAGCCATAAATGTCTGATCGCTGAAGGTCCCACTATAGGAACCTGCACCAATCCCTAGACCAGGACTTCCCAGATTCCCTCTTCTGGCTGACGTCCGACCAGCAGTGAGTGGAGAGGTGGCTGCCCCTGGGCTGGCTCTCTCCATTCATTATGTCATGTCAGCTCCCTTTAATCTTCAGAACTAGAGTCCCCTGTCCAGCAGGAATCGGAGCATCAGTGAGTGGAGTGCTGGCGGCCAAGCATGAGGTGGTTCTCTCTATTCATTGCTATGAGAGCTCAACCCAGAAAATGCGCTCAGCTACATTCAGAACTGCAAATGTAGAGAGTCGGCACATGCGCAGCCTCCTCTGCATTCACTGCTGGTCAGAGCCAGCCTGAGCCGGGGGATCAGAGGATCCCCATTGTGGAGAGAGTTGGCACATGCGCAGCCCCCTCTGCACTCACTGCTGGTCAGAGCCAGCCTGAGCCAGGGGATAAGAGGACCCCCATTGTGGAGAGAGTCGGCACATGCGCAGCCCCCTCTGCACTCACTGCTGGTCAGAGCCAGCCTGAGCCAGGGGATAAGAGGACCCCCATTGTGGAGAGAGTTGGCACATGCGCAGCCCCCTCTGCACTCACTGCTGGTCAGAGCCAGCCTGAGCCGGGGGATCAGAGGATCCCCATTGTGGAGAGAGTTGGCACATGCGCAGCCCCCTCTGCACTCACTGCTGGTCAGAGCCAGCCTGAGCTGGGGGATAAGAGGATCACCATTGTGGAGAGAGTCGGCACATGCGCAGCCCCCTCTGCACTCACTGCTGGTCAGAGCCAGCCTGAGCCAGGGGATAAGAGGACCCCCATTGTGGAGAGAGTTGGCACATGCGCAGCCCCCTCTGCACTCACTGCTGGTCAGAGCCAGCCTGAGCCGGGGGATAAGAGGATCCCCATTGTGGAGAGAGTCGGCACATGCGCAGCCCCCTCTGCACTCACTGCTGGTCAGAGCCAGCCTGAGCCAGGGGATAAGAGGATCCCCATTGTGGAGAGAGTTGGCACATGCGAAGCCCGCTCTGCACTCACTGCTGGTCAGAGCCAGCCTGAGCCAGGGGATAAGAGGATCCCCATTGTGGAGAGAGTTGGCACATGCGCAGCCCGCTCTGCACTCACTGCTGGTCAGAGCCAGCCTGAGCCAGGGGATAAGAGGACCCCCATTGTGAAAAGAGTTGGCACATGCGCAGCCCGCTCTGCACTCACTGCTGGTCAGAGCCAGCTTGAGCCGGGGGATAAGAGGACCCCCATTGTGGAAAGAGTTGGCACATGCGCAGCCCCCTCTGCACTCACTGCTGGTCAGAGCCAGCCTGAGCCGGGGGATAAGAGGACCCCCATTGTGGAGTCAGCACATGCGCAGTCCCCTCTGCACTCACAGCTGGTCAGAGCCAGCCTGAGCAAGGGGATAAGAGGACCCCCATTGTGGAGAGAGTTGGCACATGCGCAGCCCCCTCTGCACTCACTGCTGGTCAGAGTCAGCCTGAGCCAGGGGATAAGAGGACCCCCATTGTGGAGTCAGCACATGCGCAGCCCCCTACGTGCTCACTGCTGGTCAGAACCAGCTTGAGCCGGTGGATAAGAGCACCCCCATTGTGGAGAGAGTCAGCACATGTGCAGCCCCCTCTACATTCACTGCTGGTCAGAGTGGATGGGGAGGCCCGAAGTTATGGAGAAGTGTGCAATGTCAGTTATGAACCGAACATCCTGAATGTGAGACTAAACCTTTTATTTGACATGATAAAAGAATGGAAGTCAGGTCAAAAGCATTTCAGGGTCTATAGACAATGGTTTTCAGAGCAACATACCGTATATGCATAAGAAATGTCTAAATGTTGTGCACAGACAGGTGGGCAATGACGGCTAACACACACAGTATCCAGCAACAGGAGATCGCCTTGTCGTGGCTGCTGGGCATGGATGAATTGGCCAAATTATATGCCAAGTGTCTCCATATTTTCTTATTATCTGGAGCAGTAATGCATCAAATATTTCATATATTTCATGGTTACATGCTATAGAGCTACAGAGTGCAACATTATTTGTTAATTTCATACTGTAGCCAAACAGGGTGGGCCGGCTTTACTTGGAGGAAAGACCTTGGGGAAGGGGATTTTATCTATGAATCCATTGCACAGACTATATTTGACGTGAATTATGTGTATTTTAGGTTACTTGGTCACGTACAGTGATGTGGAATGACAGGAGGACACTCAGGGTGGAGGAAAGGTGCAGTCAATATATTGAGACATTTTCGCACCATAAAGCCAGATATGACAAAGTGTAGTTATCTTGATCAAGAAAATCTAAGGGTATAGTCACACAGATTTTATCACCCTAAGGCTATGTGCACACGATGCGAATTTGGTGCGTTTTTTTCAGTGCGGAAACGCAGCAGAGACGCATTGCACATCTTATCCCATGACTTCCTATGACATTTTGCAAGTTCTGTGCACATGCTCAGGATTTCTTCTGCGCGGAAAAAAGCATTTCCGCATGCTGATTTGCCCATACAATGCAGTGGAAAAAAGCATGGCAAATCCGCAAGTAAAAATGCTTCAAAAACGCGTGTAAAATCCGCATGCATTTTCTCTGCCAAGGACATACAGAAATGCTCCAGAAAATTTCTGCTTCATTTCTGCATCGTGGGGACATAGCCTTAGACTGCGTGCCTACTATGCGTTTTTAAAGCGTTTTTGCAGTGGAATTTCCGCAGCTTAAACGCTTAAAAAACGCTTCGTAATATGTGCCCCATGGTCCCCAATGAAAATCCGCATGTGCTGTGCACATGCTGCGGAAATTTCCGCTGCGGATTATCATTGCGGAAAAATACGCAGCATGTCCACGCAGCGTAATTGCCGCCATTGACTTGCATTGAAACGCATATTATCCGTGTCAGTACATTTGCACATACGGATATTAAGCGATTCTATGTGCGGATGGTACCCGGGTTTGGAGAAGAGGAGACTCTCCTCCGGACCTGGATACCATAGAAACTGTTAAAAAAGAATTAAAAATAAAAAATAAAGATTGTACTTACCTTCCGATGTCCCCCGATGTTTTCTCCGCTCCGTCTGGTCTGTTGTATGGGTCGCGGTGGTGTGAAGAACCTGCCATGACGTCATTTAGTCATATGACAAGTCACGCGACCGCTGAAATCGGCTGGTCGTGTGACCTGTCACATGACTCAATGACATCACCGCAGGTCCTTCACACCACCGCGACCCATACAACAGACCAGACGCAGCGGAGAAAATACCGGGGGCCATTGGAAGGTGAGTATAATATTTATTTTTTACCATTCTTATTCTCTTTTTTTAAATATTACTTGGTCACACTATATAAATCCAGGCCGTTTGCATGGATTTATATAGTGTGACCATGTTGTCAAGCACTTTCCAAGTGATGCTAAAATCGGTTGGAAAAGAGCTTGACAACCCGCATGTGGAAATGCATGCAAAATCGCTTGACAAACGCTTCTACCTGGCAGGAAAAATGCATGTAAAGTCCGCATGCATTTTTCCTGCCAGGGAGAAGTGGAAAAAATATGCAGCATTTCAGCATCATGGGCACATAGCCTTAATCTGACTCAAGCTTTATAGGATTTGAGCCGGCCATACAGATGACTCCTAAATAAATGTCCCATGAGCGATCCTCCGTATGAGTAGCTTGTCCAAACAATGGCTTTCACCAAATACCATATTGTACATGTTTCTAAGCCATCATGAAAATAAGGATTCCCAGCACGTGAAATAATAAAGCTCGCTCACCTGTCCAAGTCCACCCTCTTCAGGAGTTCTTTGCGCCTCTGGCTTTCCCTCTCCTTTCGGCTTTCTGCCTCCTCTTCTGGAGTCAAGAAATCTTCGTAAGGGACATCATCAATGTCTACATCTCCTGGTAATATAAACCTGCCCAACAGATAAGAGAAGGGAAGCAAGCAGGACCTGTCAGACACAGGACGATACACGACAGATACCCTACATAAGGTCTAATAACCTTCATCTCTAGTAACCATCTAGAAAACTCCCTCTCCTCCACCACTGCTCCCCGATTAACAGGCTCCAACAATGAGTTACCTGCAGCCAATCACTGACTGTAATGCCAAGCTGCTGGCTCTACTGGGATCAGAAGAACGGTTAGTGATCGGCTGTGGTTATATGCCTCATCATCATCATTGGAGCTGGCTGAACAGACAGGAGCGTCTTAACGAGAGAGAAAGGGTTTGGTAAGATGGGAACTACGCCTGCATTTTATGCAATATGGCGTTCAAAAAAATATTCAGGAAATTGAACTCCTTTAAACAGGATAAAACTTATTTTCAAAAAGCTTTAAACTGAAAAAATAATATAAAATATTTGTCACCTTCATTGATAACCATTTCAAAAGATCATAAGCAGCCCAGCACTGCTGTAAGTATATACCACTGGAGTATACAGATGTGGTGGTGCTCAACTGTGCAGATACACAATCGTCAAAAATTATGAAAAGTGGCACTCACCACTAGCTCATTATTTTGTGCTTTTTTATTAAAAGATCACAGGGGAACGCAGCGTGAAAACACCAACTGGGCTACAGCTGTTTCGCATCTAATTATGCTTCATCTGGCTTCATAAGGGGGGCTAGATGACGCGTAGATGCGAAACAGCTCTAGCCAACTCTGCATGTCTTCGCTCTGTTATCCCATGTGATCTTGGAAAAAAATAAAACCCACAAAATATTGTGCTGGTGGTGAGCGCCACTTATTTCTTTTCGCATTGATCAACAACAACCCCTGTCCTGACACTTAGCTGGTCACCAATAGTCTCAACACACCAGAAATGGCAGGAAACGCTCAATCAGACTGAAACGGCTCACCGCTGCGGCCAGTGATTGGCTAATTGGGCATTTGGCGTGTGTTGAGACAGGAAAAGGAAGTAGAAACCACCGGATTAACAGCTACTTGGTTCGGTAAGGGGAAGTATTACTTTTTTTATTATTACTTTTATTACCAGTCAGTCAAAAAAATGTATACTGTTGGAAACTGCACTTTGTAACAGGTTTTGTTTTTTTTTTTTTGTTTTTTTAAGGTTGAAGGAAGACTAAGTCCATCTAGTTCAACCCATAACCTAACATGTTGATCCAGAGGAAGGCAAAAAAAAACCATGTGGCAAACACTAAGCTCCACATTGGGGAAAAAAATTCCTTCCTGACTCCATACGGCAATCAGACTAGTTCCCTGGATCAACGCCCTATCAAGGAATCTAGTATATATAACCTGTAATATTATACTTTTCAAGAAAGGCATCCAGGCCCTTCTTAAATTTTAGTAGTGAATCACTCATTACAACATCATGCGGCAGAGAGTTCCATAGTCTCACTGCTCTTACAGTAAAGAATCCCTGTCTGTGATTATGATTAAACCTTCTTTCCTCCAGACGTAGAAGATGCCCCCTTCTCCCAGTCTCAGGCCTCAGAGTAAAAAGATCAGTAGAAAGGTCTTTGTACTGTCCCCTCATATACTTGTACATAGTAATAAGATCACCCCTTCTTTTTAACCACAGTAAATAACCCCAAGTGTAATAACCTGTCTTGGTATTGCAGACTCCCCAGTCCTCTAATAACCTTGGTCGCTCTTCTCTGCACCCTCTCTAGTTCAGCTATGTCTTTCTTATACACCGGAGACCAGAACTGTACACAGTATTCTAAGTGTGGTCGCACTAATGACTTGTATAGAGGTAAAATTATGTTCTCCTCATCAGCATCTATGCCTCTTTTAATGCATCCCATTATTTTATTTGCCTTTGCAGCAGCTGCCTGACACTGGCCACCAAATGTGAGCTTGTCGTCCACCAATACACCCAGGTCTTTTTCAGTGACAGTTTTGCCCAGTGTTTTACAATTAAGCATATAATTATACATTTTATTTCCTCTGCCCAAGTGCATTACCTTACATTTATCCCCATTAAAGCTCATTTGCCATTTATCAGCCCAAGCTTCTAGTTTACCTAGATCCTCCTGTAATATAAAATTGTCCTCCTCTGTATTGATTACCCTGCAGAGTTTAGTGTCATCTGCAAATATTGAAATATTACTCTGTATGCCCCCTACAAGGTCATTAATAAATATGTTAAAAAGAAGGGGGCCCAATACTGACCCCTGTGGTACCCCACTGTTAACTGAGACCCAGTCTGAGTGTGTTCCATTAATAACCACCCTTTGTTTCCTATCACTGAGCCAATTCTTAAGCCACATACATATATTTTCCCCTATCCCCATTGTTCTCATTTTATGTATCAACCTTTTGTGTGGAACCGTATCAAAAGCTTTTGAAAAGTCCATATACACAACATCCACTGCATTTCCTTGGTCCAGTCCAGAACTTGCCTCCTCATAAAAACTGATCAGATTAGTTTGACAGGAACGGTCCCTGGTACACCCATGTTGATATTGGGTCATGAGGTTCTTCTTCTTCAGATACTCTATTATAGAATCTCTTAGGAAACCCTCCAGGATTTTACCCACAGTAGAGGTTAAGCTTACCGGCCTATAATTTCCAAGTTCAGTTTTTGTCCTCTTTCTGAATATTGGCACCACATTTGCTATACGCCAGTCGTGTGGTACAGACCCTGTTATTATGGAATCTTTAAAGATTAAAAATAATGGTCTATCTATGACGCTACTTAATTCCTGCAGTACTCGCGGGTGTAAGTTGGAAGAAAAGTAATAAAAAAAACAAACACTGAGCATAACTACGTAATAAATAAATGGAAAGACTGAGGAGCCAGGGCGTCTGACACTCAGTAATTTGTAAAAAGTGCGCCATTTCAACCCAAAAACCTATAAAGTATAAAATTCTGTTTCTCTGAGCCGAACGCCTGGTGGAGAAATAGCAGTCGGCTTCTGCACTTACACACAGGCTAGTTCCACTAAAGCTGCATATATTATGCATTAAAGCCCACACTTTAAGTGGTTATAAAAAAGCAACAGGGGAGCGGCGGAGCTGCTCGGATGATGTTTGGGAGAGCGCCCACTGTAATGATAATAGATTGCTCCGAATCAAAACGCTCAAGAGACGGCATATTATTACACAACATTTTAGTGAAGTATGCTAATTACCATAACCATCAGATAGGAAAGGGATAATTAGAATGGGCGAGAGTGAAGATTGGTAAATGAATTTACGCATGCATTAACATGTTAAGGAATCAGCCACTTCACTGCGCCGTCTTGGGCTTGAGATCATTAATCAGAAGATAGGATTCACGAGTCAACCGCAGGCATTTGTGTAGGAATATGGAGAGACACCGCTGGCCCCGGTTCTCTACGGAGATTTCGTACAAGAGCCTGGCACGCGGCTCAGAAATACATCAAATTACCTATGTTTTCATACATGGCTTAAGACGCAACGCACCTTCCTCCATCCTCCCCATTGCCTATGGCCACCAGAGCCTCCAGGTCTGTCCCCTTTAAGCCGAACATCAGTAATTCCTTGGCAGCATCCACGTTCTCGGGGACCCTCTCCAGACATTCATGCAAGACCCAAGACCGCTTCTTAATTTTGCTCTGGAATAATAATAATAAAAAAAAACATTTGGCAATAAATTTTTTAAATAGGACATAAATTATCCAGCAGTATGATTATCGATATTACAATACTGGAAATGATTATCATTCCCTGCTTTAAAAGGGGTTTCCAGAGTAAAAAAAAATTATATTAATAACATGCTTAATAAAATAGGTCTTGCTTAGGCTATGTTCACACGTTGCATTTTTGCAGAAATTTTTTATGCAAATTAAAAGATGCATGTAACAGTATGAGCAAAAGCTATGAGATTTCAGAACTCTCATGCACACGCTTGGTTTTTTTCCTTACTGAAATGCACTGAAAACTGCTGCACATCTATTTTCTTTCAGCCTTTTTTTGCAGCATTTTTTCTTTCGCCCATAAAGTGCAAAAACGCTGCTATCGTTTTTTGCAGCGTTTTTGGTTTTCCATCTATTGAAAGTAGCAATCCTAAAAGTCAATATCGACCCTTTAACAAGATTTGTCACATGACTTACGATAAAAGCCAAACCAGAATCTCAATTTGCAGATATGATGTTTCAGGGTACTGCACTTCTTCGGTGCAATGAGTGAGATCTGGTTTGGCTAGGTAAGAGGCGTCTGACCGGAATCCAAGGGGTAATGTTTCTCCTTGTGGAGAGTGACATGCCAAGCCAAGCCTGGCATGTCAATGTGAGGAGGCTTTTAAGTCTTGCAATCCTCCTCTGGGAAATTCAATATGAAAATTGCCTCTTCAAAGAGGAAGAGGACTAGAACTGTAGTGCCACGTAGTGAAAGGTTACCCCACGGATCCCGGTCAGACGCCTCTCACCTAGCCAAACCAGATCTCACACTTTGCACTGACGAGGGGCAACATCCTGAAACACTGTCTGCAAATTGAGATTCCTGTTTGGCTTTTATCCTAAGTCATGTGGTAAGACTCCTTAAATGGTCGATATTGACTTTCAGGATTGCGCCTTTCAATAGGTGACACTACAGTTCTAGTCCTTTTCCTCTCTCAAGAGGCAATTTGCATATTTAATTTCTCAGAGGAGCATTGCAAGGCTTCAAAGTCTCCTCACACTGGCATGTCACTCTCCACAAGGAGAAGCATTACTCCTTGGATCCCGGTGAAAAAAAAAACGCAGGTACAACAGAATGTGAAACCATTTATTTTGGTGATTTTCCCCAAGTATAAACCATATTGTCTTGGTATTGTCGCATGAGCATGGGTGTTAGTATTGGTTGTTTTTTTTTTTGTTCCAATGTAATTATTTTGCTTCTTCCCACTCCAAACACAGTTGAACTGAATTCTTGATAATTAATGTGTTAACCCCTTAGTGACCAATAAACGTCTTTTTACTGACCTGCGATATAAGAGACTTCCGTTCCCTGACAGGTGACAATCCTGTAGCTGTCACCTGTACATTATAGCTGACAACTTGCTGCATCAGCCACGATCAGTGTTGGCACCGACCATGCACGTTTAACCCCTTAGATTCTGCTGTCACTAGTGACTACAGAATCTAAATAGTTAACAGAGTGTGGGGGCTCCCTCTTTAACCTCATCGGCACCCTGAGATCTTGATTGTGTGCTCCTGATGTTTGCCATGGCATGTAACGACCAAATAATGGCCTTAGAGTCTGCCGGCTATAGCGGCCTGTACAGAAGTTATCAAAATTTAGGTGGTAAAAAAAAAAAAAAAACTTTTTCATTCTTGTTATGCCATTTTCCATTACTTCCTGAAAAGACCCAGAAGGGTTAATGAACTACCTGAAAGAAATTTTAAATACGTTGAGGGGTGCAGTTTTTAAAATGGTATCACTTCTGGGTGGTTTCCAGTGTTTAGGACCCCCCAAAAGTCACTTCAAATCTGAACAGGTCCCTATAAAAATTAGTTTTATAAATTTCCTTGAAAAAATTAAAAATGACTGCTACATTTTTAAACCTTCTAAAATGCTAACAAAATAAAACAACATATTACAAATGGTGCTGATGTAAAGCAGACATGAGGGAAATGGT
Organism: Phyllobates terribilis; assembly: GCF_046119375.1. Classification (NCBI taxonomy): domain Eukaryota; kingdom Metazoa; phylum Chordata; class Amphibia; order Anura; family Dendrobatidae; genus Phyllobates; species Phyllobates terribilis. The sequence goes on along the minus strand of NW_027362763.1, from coordinate 129,720,683 downwards.
ATATATTAATGGTTTTGGGTGGTATGACTATTGGGATTAAAGGGATAGTCATTCAAAGTTTGAAAAATTGCAATTTTTAAAACCTTTTTGTCAAATTTCTGATATTTTTATAAATAAACGAAAAACATAACACCCTAAATTTACCACTATCACAAAGTATAATGTGTCACAAAAAAAAACAATCTTAAAATCAATGGGATATGATGAAGCATTCCAGAGTAATTACTACATAAAGTGACACTGGTCAGATTTCAAAAAATTGGTCATGTCTATAAGGGGTTTAAAAGAAAAGAATGCCCTTTAATTAAAAAAGAAAACTTTCACCCCTAAATAATTTGCAAAAATGTTCTATGTTTTCCCATACGTCTTGCATTGGTGGCCTAACACCTTGTATTGTTTAAACTTTCAAGGTGGAAACAAAGATGAACTTTGGGATCCTGAAAAAAACAGCAAGAAAAGAAGTAAAATCTACATTTTGACTACAGCTTTTTTACTGCCAAGTGATCAGGTATTGATTGCAAATAAAAACGCCACAAAAAAAGCAATGTGAACATAGCCTTAGATGAACAATGCAGGTGTGTAGACTTGCAGGAAGATGTATTGACATTGACAGTACAAGGGTCTCCTGACCTATTCTTTCAAACCTCCTACATGCCTATGAGGCTGTTGGGCTCGGGTCAGGAGACCCGCGGCCGGTCCGTGCAGCATGGTCCATGCAGGGACAAAGAATGAATCCAGACAGAAAGAAATAAACAGTGGCAGTGTGAAAAGAACCTTAAACAGGTCATTAAAAAAGTGACTTATTAGTTAAAAAAAGGGTTTTACGTTAAAAACATATTTTAAAAAAATTTGGATATATTTTTTTTTATTTTGTAAAAATCAGAACCTCTTGTAGTTTTCACATTGGCCAATAAACTCTATTTCTACATAAAGATATAGCCTTTCATAATCCCACAAGAAAGATAACCTAACAAAAGCCACTAGGCCTTATACTGGACTCACACATCCAGTTCTGTACAGATCACTTTTCACTAGTCTCATTATCATCACAGACAGGATTACAACAATTTACCACCTCTAAATACAGTAGATTACACAGGATCCCTCATTCATAATAGGCGATATCAGTCATTGTACAGGAGGAGGCGGTGAGCTGTGATAACAACTCTATATACAGTAGATAACATAGGATCCACCATTCACAATAGGTGATGTTACAACTCACCTCCTCCTCCTGTACAATGACTGACTACACCTCTCTATACAGTAGATAACACAGGATCCACCATTCACAATAGGTGATGTCACAGCTCACCTCCTCCCCCTGTACAATGATTGATGACACCTTTATATACAGTAGATAACACAGGATCCACCATTCACAATAGGTGATGTCACAGCTCACCTCCTCCTCCTCCTGTACAATGACTGATGACACCTTTATATACAGTAGATAACACAGGATCCACCATTCACAATAGGTGATGTCACAGCTCACCTCCTCCTCCTGAACAATGACTGATATCTACTGTATATAGAGGTGTTAACACAGGATCCACCATTCACAATAGGTGATGTCACAGCTCACCTCCTCCTCCTCCTGTACAATGACTGATAACACCTCTATATACATTAGATAATACAGGATCCACCATTCACAATAGGTGATGTCACAGCTCACCTCCTCCTCCTCCTGTACAATGACTGATTGCACCTCTATATACAGTAGATAACACAGGATCCTGGATCCACTAATCTCTATAGATGGAATCGCTGGCCCTGCAGATGCATCATGGCTCATTTACAGTCTATGGACAGCTGGAGGTGGCGAGGTACGGTAAGGGTGACCTCCCTGCTGCATTAGGGGCGACACCCCGCTAACTGTACGGATTTATTCTCCACAGGCCGGATTTATGGGCGGTGTCCTGGTCATTCGCTGAATGAGAAATATAGCAATAAAACAATAATTATTACACGGATAGACGAGCCTCATCCTCCGCCGTCCCAAAATGCTGTCAGGGGTTAATACTTAAACACTAATCTATCCTGCGCAGAATTTGTAAACCTATTATTTCTTCCTGGTTGATTTGTATGAGCTAATTATTCTCCCATCATTAGCCTGTAATAAAAAAAAGGAAGAAATACAAATCATAAAAGGGAAAATGAAGACATTCGCTGAAATTAATTTTGCACAAGGTCAAACCGGCGGAGAAAAAAAATATAGAAATAGAAAAAATTACCTGTTTGTCGTTCAACTCTGAACAATAAGAACATACAAAAGGAGGAACAAAATAATGAGGGGTTTTATCCAGAAGCCTATTATCCAAAGCAAACCATCAGGACACGAGGAGAAGACACGAGGAGCGCATCACAACTGTCATAATTACCGCTCTGCCATCGTGATCAAAACACCAGCAATAATTTTTATTATTTTTTTTTACGTATTTCTAAAAGTACGTTCACACTTGCCAGATAAGAAGTGCATTTACTGTCTAGGCTTTTAGTAATCGCAAAGAGGGAGTTAACTTCTATCGGTATAAATTTATTCAGTTCTGATTATTACATGACAACGAGCAACAAAGCCAGATGTAACACCTGCAGATTTTAGATGAAATCCACAGCCTAAAAGCCACAGCCTAAAAGCCACAGCCTAAAAGCCACAGCCTAAAAGCCACAGCCTAAAATCCGCACGTGTCAATGTACCCACAAGAAGAATTAAAGAGGGTTTTCGAAAATTCACCATACTGATTACCTAGGACAGTTCATCAATATGTGATTGTTGGGGGTTTAACAAAAGATACATCAACTGATTGGCAGTTCAGCTTTGTTGGCAGCCAGATGTAAAACGTTAACGGAACCGAACAGCACAGGACCCTTTACTGTGTAGTGGCCGTCCTCAGATATTGCTGCACAGCAATTATTTAAGGGTGTTGTGCGCTTTTAAAAAAAAAATTCCTTCCCCGAGACCATTTTGCTATAATATAAACCCCTCCAAAAAAATGTAAAAAAATAAAAATGCGTCCTTCGCGGGATCACAGTTGCGTCTCCATCGCTGCTCCAGGTGTCAGTTATTGGCTGCAGCACTAAGGTCATGTCGACAGCCAGTGAGCTCAGCTGTGAGAGTGTCCCGTCTACATGAACAGTGGACCCGTGGAGGGTGATAAAAGCACAAATGTTTTGTTAAAATAAACTGTCTGAGGAATGTGATTTTCTGAAGGGTCCCTTTAACTGAATGTGATCTGAGGTTGCGCACCTGAAAACCTCAATGAAGGTGACTGGTGTAGGACCTCAATCTATGAGATATCGATCATAAAAAAGCTCAATAAATTATACTACTATGGACACCTTCAGAGGCATATTTTTATTTTTATTTTTTTTACTTAAATGCATAAATTGGAGCTAAAAATTAGATATCAATTAACAGTTTTGGTTTTTATGGGATCTTTGTTAATTTTTTTTCTGGCTTATTCTCAGTTGTTCTCAGCTAATTTATAACCACATCAAAGTTCGGGCACAACTTTGATGTTGTCTGGGGTCATAAATCAGCACAAAGGAGTCAGAAAACCCCTTTAATGGAACAGTTCTGGACACAGCAGAATCCTGCATTTACTTATATACACACAATATAGGAATAAACCAAACTACTGAGACATTATTAAATGATATTATTCGTCATTATTAATATTATAATAAAGACATCTATAAAAGCTACTAAAAGTGGGGAAAAGGTTCAGAATCTAATGCTGGAGAGGAAATCAGTCTCATTGCTCTGTGCAGCTGCACTAATCATTAGCTTTTAAGGCAGCAAACATAACATTTCTGTATAAAATGGTTACTACTTGAGGTACGCCTCTTGAAAAAACTTATTTGTTACAAATGGAGCAAATGGCAAGGAAAAACAAACCAAAGTTTGCATCTATTTTTGAGCCAAATGTAATGGATCTAGTTGTTTTTTTTTTGCTTTGTTTTTTTTTAAAAATACTGGATACGTTACTAAATGATGACAACTGCACATGTGAACAGAGCCCATCAAGAACGCAGCGTTCTGGTGGGTGGTGGTGGGGGCCTTACTATAAGGCTGGATTCTCACATTGTGGCTGCACCCCCACCAACACACAGCTGGTTTGCAGAAAGACTGAAGCTAAAAGTAGGTTGATTGTTAATGGCCATGCAATCATTAAAGGGGTTATCTGGAATTAGGCCACACGCTAAGTGACTGCAGACTTGTGAATCCTCACAGCGCAGTGTGAGGATTCTCCAATGCCGGAAGTGGCGGTCATATGACCACCACAAATATGCGATTTGCATTCTCCTGGCCACATCCCGACTAGACATGTCCAGCCTCGCTCAATACAGTTGCATTGAGTGAGGCTGGACATGTCTAGTTGGCATGTGACTGCATTGTTAGCATATTTGTAGTCTCGTGCCAGTCGCCGTCACCAAAGAAACCTGAGAGCGCACAGTAAGATGTGAGGATTCACAAACCTGCAGTCACATAGCATGCCACAGACTTGTACCCAAAGGCCGGGCAACCCCTTAAACAATCCAATGATGAGATTCCATGTTTGCTAGGTGGAGCTTTAAAACCAAATGCAATATAGATGTATTTTTCTAATGCTAAAAATGTCAGCAATAAACAGTGCATTTTCCTTGGCGGCGCCTTAAGCGGCCATTTCCACTAACCGATTATTCAAGTATTAAGCTCAAAAGAGATTTATGGGCCATTTTCAGCCTGTTGAGCTAAAGTAAGAGATTGCGCTATTGTGTATGGGCAGCTCTGCTGTGTATGAGTGTTACACAACAAAGTACATGGGTTCCCCACAACACTGCCGGCCCCTGCCGCATGTAGGCGGCTAAGATCAGCCATTAAGAACGTAAACACTCATTGAATGCAATTATTAGAAATTAACTACATTTGGCGAATGAGCAGTAAAACCTCGGACTAATAGTATGTAATCATTGCAATAACACGCTGCATAGAAAAGTCCCTGAGGCCAGTGATACAGCACTTAGTTATTCAAACATCTCCTTTAATAGAACATGCCCCCACCAGAGTGTTGTGCAACAAAACTTTATTTTTTCATAAATAATAAAAGTGAAAATTTAAAAAAAAAAAAAATTAAGATGTGCTTATTTCTCCTCCTAAACTGATTTTTCATTCTCAATGTTCTCAGTTCACGGGTAAATTCTCTCTTCAGTGAATACAGATTTTTCACATTACTAAATTAGGATTTGACAGTTGGTGCTCATAAAGTTCTATGGAGAACTGGAACGGTCCTTTCAGATGAACTTGTAGCAACATGTCTGTTTACCTCTAGCTCCTCCCTCCTCCTCCCCTCTCCTCCATACAATTTTAAAAGCACCAACTGTCACCTATCTAAGTAATAGGAAAATCTGAGTTCCCTGAAGACAGATTTTAGCAGCAAATTGAGAATGATCAGTCCAGGAGGAGAAATAAGCAGATTTCTCGAATAAAGTATATTATAAAGTGGCTTATTTTCATTACATGGTTATTCTTTAAAGAGGTTGTCCAGGTTTTTGGGTAAAGCCTACAATCACTATGTGTTTGCAGTCTTGTGACAGCACACACACAGCACTGTTAGGATTCTTTGGTGCCGGAAGAAGGCAGTCATATGACTATATGTAGGCAATTTGCGGACTTCCGGCCACATTCTGACCAGACGTGCACGGCCTCGCTTAATACACTTGTATTAAAAGAGGCCGCTCGCATCTAGTTGGCATGTGACCAAACATATGCAAGTCGCATACTTGAGCTCCTAAGACAGCCGCTTCCGGCACCAGAGAATCCTGATGGCGCGCGATGTGCACTCTGTTAGGGTTCACAAGTCTGCAGTCACAAGCCTGGACAACCCCTTTAAATGTCAATGTGTTCTAAATGGATTTATAGATTACCAAGATGTGTCCGGGCGATTAGTCCAGATGCATTAGGCACACACGGAAAATGAAACAAAGATCAGTCAACTTTGCTTCACTACCTCTGCGCAGGTGTACTATCCTCACCCAATACTCCTGCTGACGATGTACTACTCACTTAGCTAATATAAGAGTCATTCTACTACCTAAAGCAAAAACTTACAACATACCAAATAGTCCTGAATTGTAGCAACGTTGACCGCAGACTTCCTCCATTGCCTCTGATAAACCAGGTCAGTGTCCAGTCCATATGCATGAGCCAAGGATAAAGCTTCTCCGTATTCTTCATTATCGATCTGCAGCAAGCATGACATTTGTTAATATCATATTACTATTTCTTTAATATCAAAAAACAATCAAAGCTACTCGAGACTGAGGACAAAAATGCATCAAATATCTAGATACGGGATATATTGTACTTCCATGTATTACCGCCTGATGAAGATCTCAGGGCGAAACGTGTTGCATTGAGCTGCACTTTTAATTATAAAAATCGGACATTTTTTCAGCCAATCTGAATAGTAGTTTTCCCTTTTATGAAGATCCAGCCCTGCATACCTTCCTCTGATAAAGTTCCTCTGGAGTTGTAGACCTCAGACTAACAATCCTGTATGTTTTTGTAATGGTTCGTGGACGTTTTCGAGGTGGGGCAAAGCGTTCCATCTCTGTGGCAAAGTACAGCCCTTGCTTTATGTAGGACAAATATCTGTCTTTGGCTGACATCTCATCATCAAAGTCAGAGTCTTGGTCTCCGTAGTCGTCCTCACCAGATCTGCTCTCCAAGCGTGACCTTTTAGGAGCAAGTTTTACTTCACACTAAAATAAAAATAAATTACCAAAAGTGACCACTCGAGAGAAGAAATAGCTCATGTACAGGTAAATTATTAGACCTCTGTCACTGAACTTGACCCGTTAAATTCACGTAAATAACAGGACCATCAATACTTACAGCTGCAGTTCGATGACGTCAAAACTAAACAACGTCACCGCTGCAGTCAATCACTGGATGTCTAGCCAATCGTGCCACCTATTTTGGCATGACTAACATCTGAGCCAAGTGATTGGCTGCGTCGTAGTCAATGTGACAAAAAAAAACGGCAAGGAGAGACAACTGCAAAACCGCAGATTTAGGTTTTTATTTTTTTTTTATGAAAAGTAAGCTGTGGACCATTAGAGTTTAAAAATGGAACATTCCTTTAAGAACAGTTTCAATAAATATGTAATTAAAAAGATGAAAAGGTAGGAAATGTTAAAGGAAAAAACAATAAAAAAAGAAATTAATAGACAGATTTCCATAAACAAGGCCTTAAAAATGACTTCTGTACATGTGAATTGTGTTGATTTGATGGAAAGCACACATGGATGTCAGCCGGCTTTATTCAGACGAGGCTCAGAAATATCTACTGGGTGTTAATTCACCCTAATCGCAGAGAATCCAAACTTATTCCAGATTGCTTGGCCTGGGGTCTGCAAAGTGGGCAACAAATCCTATATAGAATGGAATTACTGTTGGCTCAAAGGGGTATTCCCATCTCCAAGATCCTATCCCAACATGTAATTATAATATTTGCAAACACCGCCATTTAGAAATGTAGTATAGTTCTTCTGATTCACTATGTCGCTTACCCCATGTGCAGGGCATTGCAGCAGCTTAGGTATCCACGTTTATGACCACTCATATAGTGACAGTTAGCTGTTAGTGGTTGTAACCATGGATGCCTAAGCTACAGCAATGCCCTGCACATGGGGTAAGCAACATATTGAATCAGAAGAACTATACTACATTTATAATTAGATATATTTGCTAATACTATTATTGCTACACATTGGGATAGAATCTTGGAGATGCGAATACCCCTTTCATGAGCGTCAACTTATTCAGGGTAGTAACACTTGGGGTGTAAAGTGGGAACAAAAAGTTTCAAATGTGCCAAATGGTAAATAAATTGAGATTTTTAATTTTGGAGTCCTGAAGACTTTGTGTGCAATTGTTGTTGAGTTTTAGGAAAGGTTTTCAAAAAGGACAGATGGACCACCAGGAGACCCCCTATTAATGTGGCCATGTCTATATTGAAGAGAAAATGTCCTTTTCTAAGGACTCAGACGTCCGATTTCCGCATACGAGTGCTAGCCTTAGTTTTCACAGATAGTCTATGGGACCACTCACGTATCTGTGACTTTTCGTGGAGCAGTCCGCAGAAAATTGCGGAGTCTTGTCCAATTGTGACCCTAGGATTGGTTTAAAACCTGCAATGCACGTCTATGGGTTTGTCAAAAAAAACGGACCACGCTTGGATGATATGCCAATCCGGTCAGACTTTCTCAGACTCTAAGAAAGGAGAAGGTGGAGGATATTACTTTTTACTTTTCTCCACATATGGACCAAACTCTGCTCCATAAAATTAATCAATTTTTCTCGTACGTGAGAAAAATGGAAGTCTGGATGAGGCCTAACATTTTTCTAGTAAAGCAACATATAAGAATATCAACCCTCACATCCAGTTTTAAAGTGGACCTAACACCAGATCAAAAGGGTGCAGTTTTTGCTCTAATATTCCTGCTTGAGTATTTTTCATATTTCTAAAATCCGCCATACGGTTCCAGAGATATGAGCCTTTTTCATTCAATGCAAATTTTTATGGTCTTTACCACTGAGTCATTATGCAATGCAGCCTAAAGTCACGCCCCAAAGGATCCTGGTGCACCATCCCCTTGTAAAAGGCGATAAAAATTTGTACTGAATAAAAAGTCCCATATCTTTGTTATAATATGGCGGAATTAAAGAAAAAACAAAACAATACTTAGGGGCCTAGCAGGGACCACATAGGAGTAAGATCTGGTACTTCTGACCTAGCAACAGGTTTAAAAGCAGATAATTACTATATTTTTTATGCCATGTTTTCTTCACTCCCCAGCAAGTCCATCGCTCAGCGAGCAAGTTACCGCTTTTGCATTGCTTCACGAGATCATGCGTCTAATCCCTCATTTCAACTTTACAAGAAAAGATCGGCTGCCTATGTTACAGTTATTCCCTCCATTGGTGCCTGATACATGAGATAAGTAACAAATACCAATTCAAGAAATTCTACTTATAACAAAATGATAGCATAAAAACTATAAAATTTATTTATTTCTGAAAATATTCTTGGAGACCTCAGTAGTAATGCACAGATTGTTTCTACTGCTTCAACAGCGGTGCCTGCCCCACTGTTCTTCTGCTCCAGGAAAGCATAAATGTATTTACTACCTTGAACATCGTCATAGGGATAATGATGCTTTGCAAACGACCCAAACAGAAAAGATCATTAATAGTTATGTGGGTTGTAGAAGATTTGTTCCACAGCTCCAAACAATATATCCATTGATCGAAAGACCAGAAGAACTCGAGGAGATAAACCTTTGTAGTCGTTAATAGTTTATCGGAGATGTTAGCAGCCAATAATAAGACACTCTGCAGAGGCCTACAGCAAACAACATAAAAAGTTAGGCAGCAACTGCATCTTTATAGGTGCACTATTAGTGGCCATTATAAGGCGCACAAAGCCTATAAATTAACAATAAAAGTAAACAGGATAATCTTACTTGCACTATTTGACTTTCTACAGGACTTTCTGCAAACAGTCATATAGGAATCATGCAGAGAACACAATGGTTAAACCCCTGCTGACCTGTTCCTTTCGTGGCTGGGACTTGGCCAAGGATTAAGAGCTTATTTAACTTTTTGTCCTACTACAAACAAGACAGAGGGGAGAGGCTTCTGCTGCAGGAAGATGTCTTACAGCCATACACAGGACGGTGAGGAGGAGAGTAGGGGCAGTGGACAAGGCTGAGCTCTTGTAACACACACAGCAGATTTTTTTCACATATTTCACAGATTTAAAGGAAATCTGTCAAACCACCACCCCAAACGGTTTATATGGTCATATTGCTCTAAGAAGGAATAGACCATCCATGACATCTTTGCCAGCAATGAATAACCTTGTAAGTCCTCAGAATCCTCCTGGATGGAGAAAGAAGAATGTTGTGAAGAAAAAACGGAGAGTGGTGGTCATGGGGGATTCCCTGTTAAGAGGAACAGAGGCCGCTATCTGCAGACCAGACATAACCTCAAGAGAAATGTGCTGTCTTCCAGGAGCAAAAATTAAAGATGTGTCTGACAGGATATCAAGACTCTTCAGACCTACAGATCACTACCCATTCCTGCTAATACATGTGGGGACAAATGACACCGCAAGAAAGGACCTGGAAACCATCTGCAGTGACTTTGAAGACTTAGGCAAGAAAGTGAAAGAATTGGGAGCGCAGGTGGTCTTCTCATCCATCCTCCCAGTGGATGGCCATGGAACAATGAGGTGGAATAAGATTCTACAGGTGAACAACTGGCTATGTCGATGGTGCCGTCAACAAGGATTTGGATTTCTGGATCACGGGATGAATTACCTATACGATGGACTACTTGCTAGAGATGGGGTGCACCTTACGAAGACTGGAAAACATGTATTTGGAAGTCGCCTTGCTACACTCATCAGAAGAGCTTTAAACTAGAACAATGTGGGAAGGGAAGCAAAAGGCCAGAAAAAGCCATACAGCTGACAAATACTATTGAGATCTCTGCTACTGGAAGTGGAAAGGAAGAACAAAGACAAAAAAATCTAAATAATAAAAATATGGGAGGAAGAGAAACCAATCACAAACTAAAATGTTTTTATACAAATGCACAAAGCATGGGCAACAAACAAGGAGAATTGGAACTACTAATGCAGGAAAAGGAATATGATGTCATTGGAATCACTGAAACTTGGTGGGACGATACACATGATTGGAATAAAAGGCTAAAAGGATACAACTTATTTGCAAGAAACAGACTTCATAAACGAGGAGGAGGTGTCGCATTGTATGTTAGAAAAGCGTATATCTGCACAGAGATTGAAGCTTCAGAGACTGGGAGTTCTGTGGAAACTGTTTGGGTAAGAATACAAGGAGAGAACAACGGAAAGGACACCATTGTAGGCATTTACTACAGGCCACCTGGGCAAGCTGAAGATATGGATGAACTCTTTATGTATCAAATGACCAAGTTCTCCAAAAAATATGACGTAGTGGTCATGGGAGATTTCAACTATCCAGACATTTGTTGGGAATCTCTCTCAAGTAAAACTAACAGGTCAAGCAAATTCTTATCCTCTCTTGCTGACAACTTTATCTTCCAAAAGGTAGGGGAGAAAACAAGGGGATCTGCTACTTTGGATCTAATCCTTATAAACAGGGAGGAAATGGTTGAGGAGGTAAAGGTGGCTGGGACCCTAGGAGGCAGCGATCATGCTATTATAGAATTTTGGATAACTAGAGGAGGAAGACATGTGAAGACTCAAACTTCAAGGTTAGATTTTAGAAAGGCAGATTTTAAGAGACTCAGAAAGAGAATAGGAGGGATCCAATGGCTGGATGTCCTTAAGGACAAAAATGTCCAGGAAGGATGGGAAATTTTTAAAAATGAGATTCTCAAAGCACAATCGTTAACAATCCCGAAAAGTAGGAAGAATGGGAAGCATTTAAGGAAACCAGGATGGATGAACACAGAACTTAAACACATGCTAAAAAGAAAGAAAGAAATGTTTATTAAATGGAAAGAGGGAGGCATATCTAAAGAAGATTATAATGCAGTCTGCAGATCCTGCAGGGCACGTATCAGGTTAGCTAAAGCTGACAATGAATTAAGGCTTGCAAGAGATGTCAAAAGCAATAAAAAAGGATTTTGGGGGTATGTCAAAAGTAAAAGAAAAGTCAAAGATGCTATAGGATTTTTACAGGATGAAAATGGAGAAATGGTAAGAGAGGATGTTGAGAAGGCCGAACTTTTTAATTCCTATTTTGCATCTGTTTTCTCTCAGAAAGAAAATGTAACATCAACTGATCTTTACTGTCCTTTTAAAGGAATAGAGGAATCCAAGTTATCTGTAAACAGAAAGATTGTGAGGGAATATTTAGCTAACAGAAATGAGTTCAAGTCTCCAGGTCCAGATGAATTACACCCCAGAGTACTGAAGGAGATCGTAGAAGAAATTTTAGAACCACTCTCCATAATCTTTGAAAATTCTTGGAGAACAGGAGAAGTCCCAGAAGACTGGAGAAGAGCAAATGTTGTTCCTATCTTCAAAAAGGGGAAGAAGGTGGACCCAGGGAACTATAGGCCGGTGAGTCTGACTTCTATACCAGGAAAGATCTTTGAACAAATTATTAAACATCATGTATGTAAGTACCTGGATAAGAATGAAGTGATTAACCAGAGTCAGCATGGGTTTGTAACTAACAAGTCATGTCAGACTAACTTAATTTCCTTCTATGACAGAATCACTGACTGGGTGGATCAGGGAAATGCTGTAGATATAGTATATCTTGACTTCAGCAAAGCATTTGACAAAGTATCTCACACCATCCTTATTGAAAAAATGACCAAGTATGCAATGGACCAGGCAACTGTTAGGTGGATTCATAACTGGCTTAGTGATCGGACTCAAAGGGTGGTTGTAAATGGCTTCACATCCAGCTGGATGAATGTCTCAAGTGGGGTACCACAGGGCTCCGTCCTGGGACCTGTATTGTTCAACATCTTTATCAATGATTTAGATGAAGGAATTGAGGGTAAACTGATTAAATTTGCTGATGACACAAAGCTAGGAGGGATAGCTAATACTAGAGAAGAGAGAGAGAGGATTCAAAAAGACCTAAATAAACTGGAGCAGTGGGCAGCAACCAACAGAATGGTTTTTAACAGGGAAAAATGCAAAGTACTACATCTGGGCAATAAAAATGAAAAAAGCATATACAGAATGGGAGGAATAGAGGTAAGCAACAGTACATGTGAAAAAGACTTAGGTATACTAATAGATCATAGACTGAACATGAGTCAACAGTGTGATGCAGCAGCAAAAAAGGCAAATACAATTCTGGGATGTATTAACAGAAGCATACAGTCTAGATCACGTGAAGTCATTATCGGTCTTTACTCCTCTTTGGTCAGACCTCATCTGGAATACTGTGTACAGTTTTGGGCACCACATTTTAAAAAAGACATAGACAAACTGGAACAAGTTCAGAGAAGAGCGACCAGAATGGTGACTGGTCTGCAAACCATGTCCTATGAGGAACGGTTGCAGGATTTGGGAATGTTTAGCTTGCAAAAAAGAAGACTGAGAGGAGACTTAATAGCTGTCTACAAATATTTCAAGGGCTGTCAGATTGTAGAAGGATCATCTTTATTCTCATTTGCACAGGGAAAGACTAGAAGCAACGGGATGAAACTAAATGGGAGGAGACACAGATTAGATATTAGAAAAAACTTTTTGACAGTTAGGGTGATTAATGAGTGGAACAGGCTGCCACGAGAGGTGGTGAGTTCCCCTTCAATGGACGTCTTCAAACAGAGGCTGGACAGACATCTGTCTGAGATGATTTAGTGAATCCTGCTTTGAGCAGGGGGTTGGACCAGATGACCCAGGAGGTCCCTTCCAACTCTACCATTCTATGATTCTATGAATATTTATGCAAACTGCTTCACCCTGGTTTAATTCATATGCAAACGAAGCTTAAGTGCTTTTGGCATGACAAAGCACTACCCAATCCTCTGATTCCATGGCTCAATTCTGTACCAAGAACCACCTCACTTTTGCTTGATTGACAGCTCACTAAAAGGGGAGACCAAGTGCCCTGACCAAACCCAAAGCACTTAAGCCTCATTTGAATATTAAGGCAACTTTTTTCGATCAGGGGGCAACATATGGCATAAATAAATGAATCTTTCAACAAAGCAACATGACTATATAAACAGATTGGGGGGTTGGATCGTGCAGATTCCTTTTAAGTCAGTGGGTAGAGGTTCCTGCTGCAGTCAACTCCCTTAATGCCACACACAGGACAGTGAGGAGGAGGAGAAGGGGGGACATGGCTGAGCTCCTGTGACACAGATAAGATTTCTTTATATATTTGAAATACAGATGAAATTCAGAGGTGAAAGGGTCCTGCTGCAGCTAGTTGTCGCACAGCCACACAGAGGACCGTGAAATGAAGGCCTCAATTAAGGCCCTTGACCCGATCACTGGACTGCACACCACACTTAGATAGGGCAAGTTCAAGAGGTTTGTAAATTCACCTTCAAATGTCAAGAAATCTTTAAAAGGTGGCCCTTGATAAAGTCTCCTATATTGTAGGGATTCACGTTTCCCAGAAGGGATAAGGGGGTACCCAAAGGCATTTGGTTCTGCTGCAAAACAGTCTCAGGTTTATGGTCTCTCAAACTTTGAATGCAAGCAAAGCGGGGTTTTTTTTCACAGTAATACAGGCACTGCTACGGGTTCAGAAACGGTCTATCCACCATTACAGCTCTCACTCAAGCTTCACTACCTCAAACCCTTCTAAGTCAATTCAGCAGCCTTTTAGAAGACCTGCACGGCCCGGACTGTAATGTATGGGAGCGACAATTCCCACCCAGGCTCTTCTAGTCACTCCTAAACCCCGGACCCAAAATCCAGTCCATTTACCAAAAACCTCTCAGTAATCTACAGTTACTAGAGCCTTCAATTCCGTGACTTACATCACTGAGGTTAACCAATTCAGTGATACATACTTGCCATCCAGAGCTTTCCTACAATATATAAAAGCTAATATACAGCTATGTATTGTAATACATACACATACATACATAAATATACACTACTGTTCAAAAGTTTGTGAACCCATCAGAATTGAATATTTCTGCCTAAATTTGACCTAAAGGTTGACCAAATAAAATAATTAAGTCAAAACTATTAGACTGTCATTTTTTTAAATAAGGAAAATTATCCAGTATCACATGTGGGTGAGGCAAAAGTATGTGCAGCAATAACTACATCGAAACATTTCTGGCAATTGGTGATTAGTCCTGAAGGAATTTTAACCCATTCCTCACTACAAAACAACTTCCACAACATTTCTATAGGATTAAAGCCAGGACTTGTACTTGGCCATCAAAAATTCTAACTTTATTCTTCTTTTATTACTCCTTTGTAGAACAGCTTGTATGGCTTGGGCCGTTGTCTCACAGTCTGTCCCACATGCTCTTGAGATTCAGCTCAAGGACAGATGTCCTGATATTTTTCTTTAGAATTTGTTACTATAATTTAGAATTAATTCTTCCATCAAGGATAGTAAGCCATCCTTGCCCCTTAGCAGTAAAACGGGGCCAAATAATTCTACCACCACCACCGTGTTTCACAGAAGTAGTAGGTCTCAACGCTTGGCCTCATACGTTCACAAAACAACGTCCCATTAACCTTCTGGCTCGTCCATGTAATCTTTAGTAAGCTGTAGAAAGGCAGTAATGGTGTTTTGTTTTGTTTTTTGAAGAGCAGTGGCTTTCCCCTTGCAATAATGCAAAGTACACCACTGTTCAGTATCCTCCTGATGGTGGGCTCGTGAATATCAGCTAACAAGTGAGAGGCCTTTAGTTGCTTAGAGGTTACCTAGAGTTCTTTTGTGAACTCATGGATTATTTCATGCTTTGCTCTGGGAGTGATCTTTGTTGGTCAAGCACTGATGGGGAGGGTGATAATGGTCTTAAATTCCCTACATTTGCACAGTTTGTCTGACTTAATTGAGTTCAAACCCTTTACAGATGGTTTTGTAACCTTTCCCATCCTGATGAGCCTCAACAACTCTTATCTGAGGTCCTTAGAAATCTCCTTTGTTCATATCTTGGTACACTTCGATTGACTAATACTAAATATACATATATTTTATTTTCTCTGGACTAAAATATATTCTAAGTGTACACATGTGAAAAACATGTACCAAAGTGTTTGGGGAGTTTCAGATACAGTCCTCTTTTTTTGATTAAAAAAATGAATGCTGTTGTAAGAAAGGACTCTTGGCTCATAGACTTAATGTGGCAACTATAAGAAAGTGCAAAAACCATAATAAGCTTTGTAATTGCTGCTATAATCGATAATAAAAACACCAGTCATTCTCCCGTAGAATAACAATATTACTGTAGGACAATAGCAGGGGGCTTCTAGGGAGAGAAAATGGAAAACAAAAAGTCCTTACCTAATCAATGTATTAAAATCAATGGTGTCCTTTAGACAAAATAACACTCACACAGCACAAGAAAAGGATGACATGGCTCACACTGTGCAACTAGTGACAGACCAACCACTGTGGTCCATCAGAAGCCTATGATTGAGTGCACGGCGTGGAACATGACTGCATGACGGCTTTTTCTGTTTTGTTCTGTACATGTCTCTTTACCACCCGGGCTTTGATTGTGTTGTGTTTTAGGTATGCTATTGCTGAAGGCCAATTCTATTATTACTGCAGATAGGATTTATCAAATATGTTACGTGATAATACGGAGCTAAATCTTCTGTGGTTTCCTAGTCGCAGCATTCAAGATGTTCATGCTGGGACCCTAAAGGTTCTATAAATCCAGCACCCAGAAAACACAATAATTACGTGACAGACGAGGACATGTCCTCTGTAGCGTGTCGGCACTTAGATAAGGCAGCGGGCGGTAGTCAGACTAAACAGCTGCATTCTGTATTGGAACCCCAGGGTTGAATTTTTGGCATAAACCTTGACAACCATAAGCCTAATTAGTCGTTGTTATGTATGTTACATGTAACTACTGATGTATATGTGATGACGCAAACTTTCTTTCAAAGGGAATGTGTGATCAATGTCATGTATTTTTTAAGAAATGTTGCCAATGGTCTTTTTTTTCCCCCAAATCTTAAAAAAAAAAAAAAAAAGATTATAATATATATATATTTAAATTCTCACACTATCGTAGGTTGGATTACATTGATCAATGGATTCCAAGGATCTTTATACACAGCTGACAACACATGATGCAGCAATCACAATAGAAAGAAAAGTCATAGCTCCCCCTGCCTTCACAATGACCTTATGACCTTTGCACACGCTCATTAGATGCTTTAATACAAAAGATAGGGTCAGAGCCTGTTCATTGTGGCTAATGTACATGTGAATTTCCTGACACAACAGGAAGCTACAAGTCTATAAAAAAAAAAAAAAGCCCCAGATGCCAGTATGAAAATTGCAAAATTTCTAACTTCGATTTCAATAAAGATTGTTAGGCAGGGAAAAAAAAATTACTAAAATTACTACTACTTTGTTTTTTTCCTCCCCTTATTCTAAAAGCCTTAGCTTTTCTATTTTCTCGTCAATATAGCCATAGGAGGGCTTGTTTTCAGATGGACGAGTTGTACTTTTGAATGGAAAAAAAAATCAGTGTGCTGAAATTGCACAAAAAAAGGTATTGTTGTGTTATTATTATTACGGGGGGGAAGCAAAAGAGTATACAGACATTACAGCAGGGGATCACAGCTGATTCTTTGAAGTAAAACATTGTTTAAAAACAGGCAGGGAAATGATTTACCTCACTAAAAGGATCAGCTGTGATCCCCTGCTGTCCTGTCTATATACTCTCTTTTGCTTCCTCCCCTGTCCAGGGGCTGTGGTATGATCAGACCATGTTGCTGTACGGTCAGACACAGCCATTACACAGTACACAGCAGGGGCACATTTATAAGATTATCTCAGCACAGGAACATTTTATTTAATCACATCCAATTGTGGAAATTATTAATATTCCAAGATCTATTGATGAAAAAACCCCTTTAATAACTTTCTGATCTGGTATGTAGTAGGACTACGCTCACATCTGGGGTGGAGGCTCCATAGGATGTTCGGGCGTTATCCCCAGGGCACAATCGTGTATTAAAAAAATGCCTAAATAAAAGATTCCTTTAATTCCAGGCACAATAATTCTAATATGTGTAATCCTGGCATAGAACACTGAGACGCATTAATAAATTATTGAAGTGACTGCTATAACAATTTACTGTCTCACAGCAGGGGCCTGGTCGCTGCTAAGTGTCAAACGTAGCGAGATCGCTACTGAGGTCGCTGTTGTGTCACAAAACTTGTCACTCAGCAGCGATCTCGCTAGCGATCTCACAGTGTGATGGGGCCTTAAGGCTGAGTGTTCAGAGAGGATAAGAGTCATTGTGGGATGGATTTGCAAAGTAAGTAATCAGCCTCATCAGGGCTAGGTGATTTACAGTTATATGAAAAAGTTTGGGCACCCCTATTAATCTTAAGCTTAATGTTTTATAAAAATTGGTGTTTTTGCAACAGCTATTTCAGTTTGATATATGTAATAACTGTTGGACACAGTAATGTTTCTGCCTTGAAATGAGGTTTATTGTACTAACAGAAAATGTGCAATCTGCATTCAAACAAAATTTGATAGGTGCATAAGTATGGGCACCCTTATCATTTTCTTGTTTTAAATACTCCTACCTACTTTTTACTGACTTACTAAAGCACTTTTTTTGGTTTTGTAACCTCATTGAGCTTTGAACTTCATAGCCAGGTGTATGCAATCATGAGAAAAGCTACTTAAAGTGGCCACTTGCAAGTTGTTCTCCTGTTTGAATCTCCTCTGAAGAGTGGCATCATGGGCTCCTCAAAACAACTGTCAAATGATCTGAAAACAAAGATTATTCAACATAGTTGTTCAGGGGAAGGATACAAAAAAGCTGTCTCAGAGATTTAACCTGTCAGTTTCCACTGTGAGGAACATAGTAAGGAAATGAAAGAACACAGGGACAGTTCTTGTTAAGGCCAGAAGTGGCAGGCCAAGAAAAACATCAGAAAGGCAGAGAAGAAGAATGGTGAGATCAGTCAAGGACAATCCTCAGACCACCTCCAGAGAGCTGCAGCATCAACTTGCTGCAGATGGTGTCACTGTGCATCGGTCAACTATACAACGCACTTTGCACAAGGAGAAGCTGTATGGAAGAGTGATGCGAAAGAAGCCGTTTCTGCAAGCACGCCACAAACAGAGTCGGCTGAGGTATGCAAAAGCACATTTGGAGAAGCCAATTTCTTTTTTGGAAGAAGGTCCTGTGGACTGATGAAACCAAGATTGAGTTGTTTGGTCATACAAAAAGGCGTTATGCATGGCGACAAAAAAACACTTGCTACCCACAGTAAAATTTGGTGGAGGTTCCATCATGCTTTGGGGCTGTGTGGCCAATGCCGGCACCGGGAATCTTGTTAAAGTTGAGGGACGCATGGATTCCACTCAGTATCAGCAGATTCTTGACAATAATGTTCAAGAATCAGTGATAAAGTTGAAGTTACGCAGGGGATGGATCTGTCAGCAAGACAATGATCCAAAACACCGCTCCAAATCTACTCAGGCATTCATGCAGAGGAACAATTACAATGTTCTTGAATGGCCATCCCAGTCCCCAGACCTGAATATCATTGAACATCTGTGGGATCATTTGAAGAGGGCTGTCCATGCTCGGTGACCATCAAACTTAACTGAACTGGAATTGTTTTGTAAAGAGGAATGGTCAAAAATACCTTCATCCAGGAGCCAGGAAATCATTAAAAGCTACAGGAAGCGACTAGAGGCTGTTATTTTTGCAAAAGGAGGATCTACTAAATATTAATGTCACTTTTCTGGTGAGGTGCCCATACTTATGCACCTGTCAAATTTTGTTTGAATGCAGATTGCACATTTTCTGTTAGTACAATAAACCTCATTTCAAGGCAGAAACATTACTGTGTCCAACAGTTATTACATATATCAACCTGAAATAGCTGTTGCAAAAACACCAATTTTTATAAAATATTAAGCTTAAGATTAATAGGGGTTCCCAAACTTTTACATATAACTGTATCTCATGATGTATACAGATTATATTTGCAATGAGCAATTCTCATGCACCATTAGTTATTTTGGTTCTGACTTGGTCCATAAAACAGCAAAAAGGATCCGCAGCACCAGATCTAACTTGTATGGAAAAAAAAGTAACATTTATTTCATCCTTAAAAGCACATTTCAGGGGTAAAAGAGCAAGGTAGACACGGCAAAGTTTCATCCATATTTGGCCTTTTTCAAGCCAGAGAAAGTGTCATAAATCTGCACTTAACTCTGGCTTGAAAGGCCAAATATGAATGAAACGTTGCCGTGTCTACCTTGCTCTTTTACCCCTGAAATGTGCTTTTAAAGGGGCCGTGCAGTCTAAAATGATAAGTCTGCAGTAACTATGTGAGTGCAGAGTTGTTAATACCCCAGAGCGCACACTGCGCGCAGCAAGGATTTGCCGGTGTCAGCACCGGGGACGGAAGTCACGTGACCACAAGTATGTGATTTGCATACTACCAGCCACAACTCGACTAGACTGTTACCGGCCTTGCGCAATATATGAAGCATGAATCAGGCACTAGCTGCATTATTACAGCCTGTATGTTTAACTTTGAAACAGTGCGGCGTTTCAGGCAAAATATAATTTGAAAATCCGGCCGGGGACTGTGTCTCCCCGCCCCAATCCCCTGGACTGATAGGTCTCTCCCTATACAGACACACACACAAAGGGAGAGACCTGTCAATCAAGGGTAGATGGGCGGGGAGGAGCCAGCAGGGACCGGTCTTGTTTTATCAGCATACGCATTTAGAACAAGCAGAATTGCCTGTGCAAGTGCAAGCGCATGCACCAGAAGCAGTTGACAGTGGGACAGTGAATATCTGGTGGTCTCTGCGTCTACTGCATGCTGCACACTATTGAGAGCAGCTGGGACCCTCACAGATCGCCAAAACGGTGCACTTTTTTTCCCGTTCGGATGGGGCGGAGGTGTATATGTTTGACCACCGCTTGAATTCTCTTTAGGGCTGTCAGAGAAAGTTTAACACACGGTTTGGAATGACGCGCGCTGGCCATCCAGTCTAATCCTACCAATATAGATAGGTGATAACTTCTTCCAACTGGAATACCCCTTTAATCCAATAACCTTATAATTATGTGATGATAATAATATTAATATAATTTTTATAAAACAATAACAATTCAACAAAATAATTAAAAAAAACTTTTAAAAACATTACCTCCAAGCTGAGGAAGCCTCCGTCGTGAGCGGCAGTAACCTGCGGGGAGGGTTCAAACCATTCGCAGGATTTCCCCAGCAAGTTCTTTAGCGTTTTCACAGAGGACACGGTCAAAGAGCCCGAGCATCGAGCCAAAATCACAGCATTGTCTGCCCACCAATTCACATCAATCAGCGGATAATAGGACTCCTTATCTAGACACGGAAAGGGGACATCAATGGGTTAGAAGACAAAGTAAGAGACAAAGCCCAGGACAAAGCGGACAACTCTACGTCGTGCCAGAAGAAAACACCGGGCGAAGTGATATCAGCTTAGGGCGTGTGTCGTCTGGTATGTACCGGCTGTCAGATGCCAAATCTTGACTTTCTACATGGCTTTAGCTTTTCAGAGATTTCATAAGCTGCAAATTCGGAATTTTATCAGTACGGAGTGAACACTGACAAGGGAAGGCTGCACATTAAAGTTTAACACAGAACTTTTCTTTCTGACCTTTTCCCTCAAATGCCTCTTATTAGTGATTCTAAATTAGGAAATCTCAAGCACCTTGGAAAGATAACGAGAAACCCAACTATAAGAAAAAGATTAAAGTCCGGCTTCTAACGCCCCGGAGGCGACCTGTTAAAACATTTCATCTGGTGGCTGCCACTAGATCCGCCTAGAATTGGGTCTGGTTCGGTTTTATGGCAGATCGTGTTACACTTGAAAGAGTTTTCCCCCCCAGAATAAGGGATAAGTTAATAATAGTTGGCGGGTCCAGCTGCTCTGTAGGATGGGGAGATGTCTAATTCCTGGAGGGGTGAACATGGTTGACCTCCCCTCCTTTGAGACAAGGCTCTACAGAGCTGACATGAGTGGGGGTCCCAATGGTCAGATCCATCCCCACCCAGTCCTATGGCTACAGATGGGGGTACTACATCCAGGGCCGGTGCCCATCTCCAGAAAGTGGGTCCATTGTTCTGACTGGTGACCGCAGTAACAGAAGAGGAATAAGCTTATGAACTAGCGCTCTCCATTCATTCTGAGTTCTGAACGTAGCCAAGAAAGTGCACTTTTGGAGGCAGATTATCTCGTAGGTGAATCCAACATGCCCAAGCCAAGTGTTCCAAACATTCCCAATATTAGCCAAACCTATAAACTAGTGGTCAGAGTTATTAGAATTTGTACAGATCAAATCGCAAGACCCTGTCCCATCAGTCAAGTCAATAATCTGAGTCCAATGAAAGGCAGCCCTTAGAAATGACCCTTACCCAAGGAAGTCCACGGCTCTACTTTTGATTAGATGCCCTCTCTGGCTAATCATAAGAAGAGGGTTAGATGCCATTAGGGAAGAGACATCTCTCACGGTTCTCGGCCTACAGCCACAGATTATTGACGTGACCGATAGACAGAGTTGAGCGAAATCAACTCACATTAACACTAAAGCCCCTATACACATTAGACTTATGTTGGCCGAAGCTGCCAATATCGAAGGGTTTGGACAACGGTCTATTGTCTATGGGGACACCGGCTAACGCGAGAGATGTTGATCAGTCACGTCAGATTGCAGACTGCTGATGACATTGTTTTCCTGGAGATAAGCCGCCGGCCGACGTGTCAGTAGGTGGCTTTCTCATAGAGAGCACAGAAGCGCTTGGCTCAACGACCACTCGTGTGTATGGGAGAATCGGCCGAGATGGCTGTTGGACAAACGATCTTAAGGCAGACGGCCATCTAATGTATATGGCCATCTTTAGCTATACTCTAAGCCAAGGTGTAAGCCTCAGGGGTTTTCGATCACTCGTAACTCTACTTATACATATTCAGGCGGCTGCAGACATTTCTACAAGTGACCAATCCATTCCATATATCCGTTTCTCCAGCATGGACGTGGATTTCTGCAAGCTTTTTTCAGATGAATGGAAAAGCTGCAGAAAATTCTGCAACAAATCTACCACATGTGAATGCATTCGAAGGCAGATAGCTAGTCTGAAAAAAGCTGGGTGATTATAGGGGGATTACAGTAAAAAAAAAAAAATGGTCATGTATGTCCTTTATGTACGGGGGGAGGGTGGAGGGCCATATTAAAACATCACAAAATGAACACATCCTTCAAAGAATCCAATTTCCTCTGGGGTCAATACTGCTTTAAGAACTCAATTCCACAAGAAGCCAAAGTACTTAAATTCTAATTTACCTTTCATCTTTTTCCTTTTCTCCACTGAGCTTCTCCAATCAGGATTGATCTCATCATACTCCGGCTAAAATGGAGAGAAAAAGAAAAAAAAGGAGCTAAATGAAAAGAGACAGACAGTGGTGACTATAAGAATGCAGGACGCAGAGCCATAGAGACGTCTCAGTCATGGAGACTCAGCCCAAAACAGATGTGATCAGGACAGTCTCAGGTGTGAAGACCAGAGATCGCCTGTCTATTGGGAAACAAGTCAAGTGCCCACGGGAAAAAGACATTATGAAACGGCCACCATCAGATACTAGAGAGTCACATGCTCAGAAGAGCTGACGAAATCTAAGAAAAAAAATAAAGAATCATTTACACTGGTTTGAACTTGTGTTTTCCATTGCCTAAGGATAGAGATGGGTGAATGGATTTACAGAAGTCTGGTCCAGCGACCACATTCGTAGTCCATGCCCAACCGGATGTGAGCCCAGCAAGCTGCCTAGTGCCTGGACAAGCTGCCTAAAACACACCCGTTTCTTCTGTAGTTGGGAATAGGTTAAGAAACCTCCATATACTTTGGATAGTTGGCCGGTCCTGCCAAGATTGGAGAGTTTGGCCACACTTCATTCAACGTGCATGACCACTTTTACCCAACCAAGCGTCGGAAGGGCTGGCAGACCAAGCTCACATTGATCTTCCACTCTTTTTGGAGAATTTCTTTGATAAAGCAAAACCAAAAACTTTAATTTTACTCCTTAAAATTTCAGATTTAAAGCTAAAAAAGGAGAAGTCCGGTGAAAACCAATCGTCACTTATTCATAGAATAGCGGCTAACTGGCTAATCAGTGGGGGTCCAGTTACAACTCAGCGTCAATGTGGCCACTTGTGCAGGAGTCAACTATTCTTAATTATGCCAGACGGTATTATTCCTTTGTTCAGTAAATCAAGGGACATGAGCCATTGTTTCCTGTAAGATTGTCCTGTGCCCATTTTTGCATGTTAATTTGTAAAATGCCTGCTGATTACGGATTGCATCAGCCCCCTGCAGTGTCCTAGTCTGCATCATTTGGAGGACAATTATGCAGTCTAAATTAACTAGTGAACAATGATGGAACAACCATGATTATTTCCCCCCTAATCCTGTGTGGCACAATGCCCTGAAATGGGAGCTGAGGGATATAAAAAAGGGCCTGATCTGGTCATCGATGTGATTCTACAGGACATCAGCCTAAAGACTATGGTTCCAGCTGGTGAATTACAGAACTGCTCACCTGCCTAATATAGAGCCCACAAATTCTTTTGGATAACTCCGGTTGGGACAATCCGATCACCTGGCCACATACCTTAGTGGCAAGCTTAAGAAGCTGACAAGGCACACCATATCCCCTCAGTGAGTGCCCGCCAGAAGCAGTGTGCTGCTGGCTGGAATAGTTGGCCGTGGATGCCCCGAAGTCAGAGAGGTTCTAATTCCCTTAACTATATGCTGATAACTGTTGGTAATCCAATTAAGTCTTACGGGAATGTGGTACCCTCACCTCGTGTTGTCTGAGCAGTGTTCTGCCCACGGTGACCCGTGCGGTCTTTCTAAAGACAGTAGGGCCAGCGGAAAAGAGCACCCACTGACCCTCGTGTCTCCACAGGTCCCACCATTGGGACTCGCAATGATCGACAGAACAGGGAACGCTTATTCCTGTTACAAAAGGGATCGGAAGGTCGGATGCCCAAATCACCAGCCCACAAATATTCATTCTCTAGACTGTTGATCGAAAAAGTCGCTCCACAACCACATAGGAATGAATAGAGGGAATGAATATTCTGTATGGGGCCCATTATACCGTAGAGAGGACTACGTGGGGCCCATTATACCGTAGAGAGGACTACGTGGGGCCCATTATACCGTAGAGAGGACTACGTGGGGCCCATTATACCGTAGAGAGGACTACGTGGGGCCCATTATACCGTAGAGAGGACTACGTGGGGCCCATTATACCGTAGAGAGGACTACGTGGGGCCCATTATACCGTAGAGAGGACTACGTGGGGCCCATTATACCGTAGAGAGGACTACGTGGGGCCCATTATACCGTAGAGAGGACTACGTGGGGCCCATTATACCGTAGAGAGGACTACGTGGGGCCCATTATACCGTAGAGAGGACTACGTGGGGCCCATTATACCGTAGAGAGGACTACGTGGGGCCCATTATACCGTAGAGAGGACTACGTGGGGCCCATTATACCGTAGAGAGGACTACGTGGGGCCCATTATACCGTAGAGAGGACTACGTGGGGCCCATTATACCGTAGAGAGGACTACGTGGGGCCCATTATACCGTAGAGAGGACTACGTGGGGCCCATTATACCGTAGAGAGGACTACGTGGGGCCCATTATACCGTAGAGAGGACTACGTGGGGCCCATTATACCGTAGAGAGGACTACGTGGGGCCCATTATACCGTAGAGAGGACTACGTGGGGCCCATTATACCGTAGAGAGGACTACGTGGGGCCCATTATACCGTAGAGAGGACTACGTGGGGCCCATTATACCGTAGAGAGGACTACGTGGGGCCCATTATACCGTAGAGAGGACTACGTGGGGCCCATTATACCGTAGAGAGGACTACGTGGGGCCCATTATACCGTAGAGAGGACTACGTGGGGCCCATTATACCGTAGAGAGGACTACGTGGGGCCCATTATACCGTAGAGAGGACTACGTGGGGCCCATTATACCGTAGAGAGGACTACGTGGGGCCCATTATTCTGTAGAGAGGACTACGTGGGGCCCATTATTCTGTAGAGAGGACTACGTGGGGCCCATTATTCTGTAGAGAGGACTACGTGGGGCCCATTATTCTGTAGAGAGGACTACGTGGGGCCCATTATTCTGTAGAGAGGACTACGTGGGGCCCATTATTCTGTAGAGAGGACTACGTGGGGCCCATTATTCTGTAGAGAGGACTACGTGGGGCCCATTATTCTGTAGAGAGGACTACGTGGGGCCCATTATTCTGTATAGAGGACTACGTGGGGCCCATTATTCTGTATAGAGAACTACGTGGGGCCCATTATTCTGTATAGAGGACTACGTGGGGCCCATTATTCTGTATAGAGGACTACGTGGGGCCCATTATTCTGCATAGAGGACTACGTGGGGCCCATTATTCTGTAGAGAGGACTACGTGGGGCCCATTATTCTGTATAGAGGACTACATGGGGCCCATTATTCTGTATGAAGGAGTACGTGGGGCCCATTATTCTGTATGGAGGACTGTGTGGGGCCATTATTCTGTATGAAGGACTGTGTGGGGCCCATTATTCAGTATGGAGGACTGTGTGGGGCCCATTATTCAGTATGGAGGACTGTGTGGGGCCCATTATTCAGTATGGAGGACTGTGTGGGGCCCATTATTCAGTATGGAGGATTGTGTGGGGCCCATTATTCTGTATGGAGGACTGTGTGGGGCCCATTATACTGTATACTGGTTGGCCCGCGGATTTGTCCAAGGTTTTAATTTTGGCTCTGTGTTTGAAATCCCTGGATAAACGTGACAGGGGTGAGCCCAGGAGGGACTGCAGGACACCCCTTAGGCCTTTCTTCCATACTTCTTTGACCTTCCTTAATCATTCCCTGCTCATTTTACTGCCCAGACTGTGCGCCCTCCGCGAGAAGACTTTTTTACGCTTAAATATATAGGTGGTTTTGATTATAAAGTGTTTGACAAATTGTACAAATGGAAAATAAACTGTTATGGCGGAGACAAGAATTTTTTGGTTAAATTGCTTTGCTCAGATCTCGGCAGCCTCGTGGCCACGCATGATTTAATCCTAATGAAAAAGATGAGGAGCACATTCATTTATCTCCATTTTAAATATGACTGTGCTCCAGTCTTATCGCACCTCGATGATGGAAAGTGCGCGGGACAACAAAAGTAGCAAAGTAATTACGAATAAATGGAAGAATTAGTGATAGTCACCTGAAATACACATTCCAGAGCAGATATCATCTCCCTTGGACTCCTACAGGGAACGGCTCATCAGAAAATTACGTTATTTTAAATCAGGATGTTACAATAAAATTGGTTTTCTGGTCTTCGGAAAAGATCTGACCCCCAGCTTCAGTATGTTAAAAAAGATGAACAAAATGTGCTTTACTCACTCAGCCCTGGTCCAGTGCAGAGACTCCACCGCTGCACCCATTTTTTTCTATTCTCTGCAGTGCTGCCATCACGTTGACAAGACTGCAGCCAATCAGTGAGCTCAGCTGCTTGTGCCATCAAGTCGGGTAGAGCAACTGAGTTACCAGATCGCCTGCAATGCTGTCAACAAGCAGAGAACAGACATCTGGAGCAGAGGCAGAAACTGAGCACCGGACCTGGGGAGGGTGAAAAAAAGTTTTTTGTTGTTTTTTTTTTTTTAAACAGGAAAAGGAAAGGGCTGTTCCAAAATCAGAGATTAACCTCCATATTAATTTTGCTTTCTTTCATAAATCAATTGTACACATAAAAATAAAAAGCTTTGTGATATATGTTACTAGAGAAATCAGCTTATTTTTACTCTATAGGACTGATCTTTCAATTTCAAAATTCATAGGTAAAATAGGTCTTCAGTGAAGACAGATGTTCACAATACTGAGATAGGAGATGGCAGTTGGTGCTCATAAAGTTCTATGGAGAACGGTTGCTTATTTCCATGGGTACTATTGATTTAAGAAATAAGAATTAAAATGGATATTGATTACATTTTTTTGATTTCGTTTTCCTTATCTACATTGACAGATAGCTATACTGTAAGTCTCAGAAAGCAATTTTTCCACTGGCCACTAGGCAAATTACTAGACTCTCACTTCCTGCTCTGTACAGAAGATTTTTCAGCGGTCTCATCATTTAAGTTAATGGGAATCTCCCACGCGATTCATGTTGCACAAACCACGGGAAGCAAGAATCAATTAATGACTGCACCCTCCGGGGTGTAAGAGAAAATATAGTTAGAAGAGCCATCAGGGGAGCATAAAGATAGAAGAGACCATGGGAGAGACCTGTCAATCACCTGGAGTGGAGCAATCAGAAGCTGAGGGCGGCACCGGACTAGTCTGGCCTTAATATAGGTCACCTAGCTCAAAGTGACCTAATGAGGCGACCAAAAGTTTTGCATATTTTTTAAAAAGTGTGATTACTTCCGTCTGGATGTTGTGATGCCATTGTCCTGGTGATTCTAGTAAACCGGAAGCAAATGGTTGTCAGCTATAAGGACGAAAATTGTGTTTGACATTGTTTTATCCCTTTATGTGTTGAAAACTAACATTTGCTGGGCCAAATGTCTTACATATTTTGTCATGGGTAGTCGAATTTTGCCTAATTTTTTTGTGTGTTTTTAGGTTAAAACATGGCAAAGACAAAGCCAAATTAATCACAAGATGTCAGGAAGCTTATTATTCTGAGAGTGAAGTCAGGCAAAAGCCAAAAAGAGGCAGCTATGGAATTCAACTGTTCAACTGTACTCAGAGTCAAGCGTCACGTATATTAAAGAAAGAAAAAGAAGGGTATGGAACAGCTGACAAACCTAGAAGTGGACGACCAAGGAGAACTTCCTCCAGAGTTGATTACATTTTAAAGAAAGTCAGTATCAGTGTTTTCCGACTGAAACAGACTAAGGGACCCTTTTAAACGCTTCGGAAGCCTTTGCAGGTGTTTTTTTTGTTAATTATTCTAATTTACTGAGTTAATGACTTTTGTGTTTTCATTGGCTGTAAGCCATAATCATCAACATTAACAGAAATAAACACGTGAAATATATCACTCTGTAATGACTCTATATAATATACGAGTTTCACTCTTTGTATTGAAGAACTGAAATAAATTAACTATTTGGTGATATTCTAATTTAGTGAGATGCACCTGTATATTCAGAAGCATGATGAAAACTTCATGTCCTTTCAATTCAACACCAGGGAAACGACGTCACAACAACCGAACAGAAGTAATCACACTTTTAAAAAAATGCAAAACTTTTGGTCGCCACTGTATGTTCCCACAATAAGTCACTGTGTGATTCTGTTTGAGCAAATCAATGGTCCAGTGGCGACATCGGTAATCTGTGGCCACCAGATGAGACCACCTCCTAATTGCCGATATCTTCGGCTCCTCTTTTGATTAGCACGCCTCGCGTGATGTACTACCAAACAACCTATCAAAAGGCTGGAGAACAGTCTGCCACATATGTACCCCCCTTACGATTAAGCCCTTTCAGAATTGTGCAGTCCTGACTACTTGGCGCTGGTCAATTCTTCTGGCCTTCAGACCACTGTGTCCAACAGTTCATGTTCATCGTACAAGTGAAAGGTTCACATAAAAAAAAACCCCACTAAGGCCATCATGGAATTATTGGAGCACAGATAACTCAACAGTTCAATTTCTGAGCCCAAACCTTAGTGGAAAGATAGAATTTTCGATATCTTACAAGTCAATACGGCATTGTGCTCAGTTCCACATGAACAGCGCTAGAAATGTCAAAATCGAGAACACAATTCCCAATTACACATAAAAGGCTCATCATTAACGCCAATTCTGTCTTCCCCAGGATCCTCAGAGAATGCAGCCGACTTCACACCGCTTCAGGAAACTTACTTTTATTTAGTTTTCAAATAGTATTGTTAGTTTTCTTCCTAATTATGCTGCAAGCTCTTTAAAGTTTATTGTGCTGCCGAGTATTTACTGATCTGTTGCCATCCTTACAAAAATCCCCTGCTGCTGAATTAATGGGCCACGTTCAGAAATAAATATTTAAGATAACGAAAAAAATCGAATTTCTTCACAAACGACAAAAAGAAGTAGGTGGTAATAATTTCTAATGAAAAAAATAAATATATAAAACCTCGCAGAAAGTTATGCTAAACATTTTACCTGAGTAATTGATTTATCTTTGTGCAAGTAAGTCAATGAGAAAGGATGGAGAGATATTTAACTAGAGTTTACAACAAAATTATTCACTCCCCTTTGTAAAATTGTTAGAAAACCTTGCAAACTTTTCGCTGGCTGCAATAAGCCAAATCAAGCAAGAACAAAGTAAATGACTCATCGCAACTAATATATCAAGTTGTTTCTCTAAATTCAACACAAAATGCCATTTTTGCTGACCACGCAGTCTCAATTATTCAGCCCCTTCATGACAAGCGTCCTTCTGGCTGTTAAGACCTGCTGCCAACGTGATGCATAGTCAGACACCGGCTTCTGGCAGCCCATTTAATGGCCTACACGTCACTAATATTCTTGAGTTTATGTACTGCAACAGCCATTCTCAAATCCCATCAAACATTTTCTATGGGGGTCTTCAACTCAGGCGACTGATGGCCACTCCAGAATCTTCCAGGACTTCTTCTGAAACCAAGTCTTGGAGGACTCAGAGGGATCATTGGCAATGGCCAAGCTTTTGCTTCTTCAAAGAAGGCATGCTGTTTTCTCCTAAGATACCTTGATACAAATGAATCCATCCTGCTCTCCACAAGCTGCAGATTTTCAGTGCCAGAGGGAGCAAAGCAGTCCCAGAGCTTCACTAGGCCACCACCATGCTTCACTATAGGCATCACCGTGCACAGCCATGCTTCACTGTAGGCATTACTGAACCAATGCCCT
Organism: Phyllobates terribilis; assembly: GCF_046119375.1. Taxonomy (NCBI): domain Eukaryota; kingdom Metazoa; phylum Chordata; class Amphibia; order Anura; family Dendrobatidae; genus Phyllobates; species Phyllobates terribilis. The sequence continues at coordinate 129,690,006 of NW_027362763.1, read as the reverse complement.
GTTTTACTGTAGGTATTACCAAGTCACCACCATGCTTCACTGTAGGCATCAACGAGCCACCACCACCATGGTTTACTGCAGGCATCGAGCCACCTTCTTGCTTTACTGTAAGGATCACTAAGCCACCACCATGCTTCAATATAGGCATCACTGAGCCACCATCATACTTCACTGTAGGCATATTAAAGCCACCACCATGCTTCACTGTCAGTATCACCAAGCCACCTTCTTGCTTCACTGTAAGCAGGGTTTTGTTTTCAGGGTATGCTTCAATCTTCCTCCTACTGACATTGCGCTGCTCCATAGGCCCAAAAAATGCAAGTTTTGTCTGATTGCTGTACAGAACAGTATTCTAAAACGTCTGAATTTTTTTTAGATGGTTTTGAGCAAAGTTGAGCATTTTTTTTGTTGCGCTTTTGGGTCAGTAGAGGTGACATATTGGAATATGGGCATGGGGACTTTCACTGTTTAGTATGTACCTAACGGTGCAAACTGAGACCTCAGTGTCTGAACTTGTCCTCTTTAGAGGGATTCTATGGAGTGGTTTGAGTAATTCTGAGATGCAGTAGTCGTTGAGTATCGAGAAACCACTTATATTAGTTGTGTTGAGATATTTACAATGCAATAAACCAATCAAACAAGAACAAACAGCAGAAAGTTTAAGTTTTGCTACTAAAACTAATTTACAATGAGGGGATTGAACAGATAGCGGCCAGTCGAAAGACAGTTTGGCAGACCACTATCTAAACATGTATGACCACGTCAGAGAGATGGGTACTAGATAAACTTGAGATATATATAGATGTTATGTAGACAGATATAGATGTAGCATTTATTAAACATTCATATTTGCAAAAGAACGTTTGTATGAAACTTGAAAACCTCGGAGGCTCCAATATAAAGCCGGCTATGCAAGTGGCGTAGCCACAATAATGCTGTACGTATTTGGACTGGGGAATTTATACCTTTAAAAAGCACAGACTATCGGAAAAAGATCCCTCACAGTGCCAAACCCATTAGATAACATTGTGGATCACCACACTCCACCAGCACTTCTATCGCAACGCAATACTCCACGTCAAAGTCATTTATTTCATTGGGACTATGGGAGAATGGGTGATATAATGTAGACATGATGAGCAGTCAAGTCAGGTACAAAGAGGATAAAAAAATGTTCTAAAAAGTTCACTTATGTAACATGTAAGAAAAAAAAAGTCTAAGTAATCAATTCAGGAACCCATAGCAGAAAGAAATATACAAAGAAATTCCGATAAAAATCAAGACTTCACAATCAGAAGTGCGCAGCTATAATAGCAAACGGAAAAGGGAGGGATGTGTGCGAGATGGGAAGGTAGTGGATTTGTCAGATAAATATGAAAAATTGAGGAAAGACAGATAAGAGATAGATGTCAGAAGTCTGTATAAATAGGAGAGAGATCGGAACGGAGTGCACGGACTGGCCGGCGGCTCTCCCGACCCAAGAGTGTCCACTGCATAGAAATACATGAAGCTGTCACGCTCGGGTAAGTAGAGCCGCCAGCCAGTCCGTGCACTGCGTTCCGATTTATATGGCCGTCTGAATGTATCCATAGAGAGATAAATAGATAACCTCACAAAAAAGCAGCACTATACAAAATTGATAAAGCACAAGGGTGCAAGTCTCAGTGTACCGACCAGTATCCTCCATATACGTACAGCAAAAATGGCAGCACTGCAGATGTGAAAATCTGTCTAGATCAATCAATCTGTCCAGTCAGGAAGAATAAACAATTGTGAATCGGCTAAGGTGCGAATGAAAGTGACAACAGGAGCCCTGGAGAGGAACAGCAAGGCAACCCAACCCACCCCAAAAATGGGAATGGTGCAGGTGGTGACCACAAACTATTCTTTTCTCCTTCCTGACTGTTCCTTCTCTAGTTTTGGATTTAGCTTGTGTCCTTGTACCTGCAGGTTGCACAGGTAGTCTCCAGGATGGCACATCCATACACAAGTCCAATCACAAGAACATTGGCTTTGTTTCCCAGATCAGTCTCAAGACAGTGGAGCGGGTACCAGGACGTGAGGAGAAGTGGAGAGGGCCAGAAAAAAAGCATCATCCCAGCGTCAGAATCTGCTCCTTGGTGTAAATATAGGAGCAGCAGTGCCAGAGCCCTACAAAATGACCTCCAGCGGATACTGGTGTGCATGTGCCTGACCAAACTGTCAGAAACAGACTCCATGAGGATGGCATGAGGGCCCGACGTCCTTTAGTGGGACCTGTGCTCTCAGCCCACCAAGGTGCAGCTTGATTGACATTAACCAAAAGAAAAATGTAAAAAAAAAAAAAAATCGGAGGGTCCACCAATGGATCATCATTGTCATCACAAATGAGAGGAGGATCACAGTGAACACAGGTGTCAGATGACAGAGTGTGGCAACGCCGTGGTGAGTTATGCTGCCTGCAACATCAGCAAGCATTACCAGCTTGGTGATGGGTCAGTGATGGTCTCAGCAGGCATATACTTGATGGGTCACCCAAACCTCTATGTAATATCCAAGATACCATGACTTATGTACCAGGATGAAATTCACAGTGCCATTGTCAGGCCTTACACTGGTGCATTGCGCCTTGGGCTCCTTATGGTGCACAACAATGTCCGACTGCATGTCGTTAAGAGTCTGTAGACAGTAACTGGATGACAAAAGGATTGATGCCATTGACTGGTCCTCACGTTCTACAGACCTGAATCCAACTGGTAATCTCTAGTAAATACTATAGGAGTTCATCAGATGCTACCATGTAGAGCCACAGACCAGGAACTCACTAATGCCCTAAACAACAACAACAACATCAACATTATCACCATCATCATCATCCGTTTCATGGGGAGCACGCCCAGACTATATCCAGGCACGTGGAGGCCATGCACATCAGTCTACATGATGAAATTTAAGCAAAGTGGATAAAAAAAGTGTTTGCTTTGATATCCAGAGTTTTTCGGGTTACAGCCCTCATCTGGTTGACAATATTGGTCTGCATTGAAGGATGTCACGTCATTTTCTTCTCGACGACTTACACAATTTATATATCAGTAAAAGATTTTTTACTTGAATTTTTCGCTCATCGAAATCGAATGTATGATACAAGAGCTCCCCTAATTGTCTAGATGGAGAAAGATGTATAGATCACTGCTCCCCAACTCAAGTCTTCAAGAGCCACCAACAGATCAGGTCTTGAGGATTTCTTTAGTTTTGCCCAGATGATCATTCAATCCCCTGTACAATGCTAAGGTAAATCCTGAAAACATGACCTGTTGGTGGATCATGAGGATTGGAGTTCTATACGAGAGGTGGTGAGTTCTCCTTCAATGGAAGTCTTCACACAGAGGCTGGACAGACATCTGTCTGAGATGGTTTAGTGAATCCTGCATTGAGCAGGGGGTTGGAAACGATGACCCTGGAGGTCCCCTCCAACGCTAACATTCTAGGATTCTATGAGCTAGGGAACAATGATATGGATAGATGAAATATAGAGAGGTGATTTGAGATAGATAGACATGTGCAAAGATAAAGGTTTATACCTGTTCATTTTGAGACCACTTTCCTTGCAGTCTTAACGATGGAATTTCCCAAACTGATAGTTTTCCAGAGTAATGAACGGCTGCTAAAAGATTTCCATCGGGAGAAAGACTCATCTTATAAATACCATCCTGAAAGAAAATAAAAACAACATTTCCCAAAATTGCAACACAGAAATGTCCCAAAATTGCAATTCTCTCACACAGACAAAAAAAAACAAACACTATCAAAATATGAAAATGGCTATCCTTACTTTCGTACGTTGATCATAAGCCGACCAGAGGGAGGAGACCTGCTAAACCAGAAAGCAGCCCTAATTTGTGGAGAACCTAGTTGTAAATGTTTTAAATCCCTGCAGTGCCTCCGCTGGAAAAAATAGGTATTACACAGTTCTTATTGAAACCTATTGGTCGTTTGTAAAATTCACAAATGAGTCGGGTTCTCCAGGAAGAGACACATTCTTTAAAACTGCTCATAAGGTAGTCCTCCTCAACTAACTGATAATTACCCAACAGATGTAGAAACATGAGTTTTTCAGACCAGATGACACCTTCGCAGCACAAAAAGCCTGTAATCATTAGTTTTCTACTTATACCAAGGACACAGGTGCGTATATTGGTATAAATGTTAGATAACCATTACCGGAACATGCACAAGTTTGCTCTATAACCGGCACCTTATGTAATTCGCCTTTTTGATGATACGACATTCAGCCTATTCTTTATCTACAGGAATTCTTCACCTCTAGACTCACAAACACACAGATCCTTAATGCAAAGTTATTCTATAAAGCTCAAAAAGCTGATGTAAAAATGGGTATAAAAAATATAACATGTACGAGTGAAGTTCAACATCGGGTTGTTCTCTGTATGCAGCACCGGAGGACTGAAGAGCATAAAGTGTAACAGAAAGCACCAGCGTTGTAAGGGAAGCCTCCACATTTCTAGAATGTATTGGTCGTAGGGAAAAAAAAAACTGACAACTATGTGTTAAAGTGGTCTGAAATATATGGTTCTTTTATCCCAAAAACCACATGTCAACAGGTTGTGTGTGAAATTGTGGCTAAGCTCCATTGCTTTAATTGACCTAATCTGCCCTTTCAGATGCAACCCATGGAAATCTATGACACCCCTATAATAATCCTATGCGACTTAATATTCTAGTCTCTACTACATAAAATCCTTCTGTCGAGGTCTAGAAAAAACATCAAACCTTGGCCAGAATACTGGAATATTTCACCTGCTGTTAGAATATTTTGGAACAAATCAAGCCAGACATGTCCCTCGAAGCAAGTATCACCAAGCTACGACTTGCCTACTTTGGACACATCATAAGAAGAAGGCAATCAGTGGAAAAGGACATCATAGTCGGAAGAAAAGAAGGAACAAGAAGAGGAGGAAGACCAGCAACCCGATGGCTTGATACAATCAAGATAACGGCGAAGGAGACCCAGTTGGACCTATCTAGGATTGGCATAAGATCTTCCTACAGAGCATTCATCCATCAAGTCGCCATGGCTCGAGATCGAGCTGAAGGCTGTTAAAAATAATAAAGTTATATGTCCAAGAGTTTGAGCCTAAATACCACCATACACATTAGATGTTTTTACCACCAGGTCTCTCAACTTGACACCTACACAGGAATTCTCTGGTTGGCACACAGACGTGAAGGATGCTTACTCTCTATGTAAGTATCGACTGCATGGAGGATATTATACAGCAGTACTGATCAAAGTAGCTGTGAAATCAGATCTAGGAGAAGATAAAACACTTACCAGAAAGCAGCAGAATGGGTCTGTGGGTGCCTATGGCTCTCTCTCCTTTTTCTCATTCTACTTCTCCTCTTCCCTGCTCTCTCCATAGACTTTAATAGGCAGCTGATACCTGATCCCTCCCAGTCTGAGCTTTCTATCCTTCTATTTCTCCAAGATATATTTCAAAATTTCTTACATTTGATCTAGTTGAACCTCAATTTCTAGGTGACCTATGCAGCATACTTAAAGACCAGGAAAAATGTGTGAACTTTTTTTGCGCTGCTGATTATTGAAGGACCTATTTCAGTAGGTTAAATAGACATGTGGTTTTAGTCTCAACGTGTTTTGAAGTATAAGACACTTCTTCTTTAAGAAAAACCATACATGACCCTATTGTGCCATTTTCACTCCAGTCTTTCTACTTTAATGCAGTATATTTAGAAATATTTGCCCCTTCTAACTCCCCAAAGGAAAAAAATAATCACTGCTGTTCTTTCTTAAGGAGTTTATACCAAATCAGAAATGACATTACTAACTGATTGTGAGGGGTCTGATTGTCGGGGACCCTCTCTATCCTAAGAAAGAGTGAGCCATAGCACTAGCCAAAGTGCTGCAGCTCCTTTAGGGTATGTTCACACTGTCTCTTTCTGGAGGTTTAAAGTTTTTATTTTTGAGCAGAAGACGCTTCAGGTAACAATACTATTCTCGGAAATTTTGCAAAGCAGATGCGCTTTTTGTTGGGGGGCGGGGGGATTTAGTGTTTTTCGGTCATTTACAGAACGCTTTTTTCTACAAGCGATTTTTTTTTTTTGGGGGGGGGTATTTGTTTTTTTTCCCACCTAAGCTTTACAGACATTTTTTTTTAAAAAATCATCAAGGAAACCACTCACCCGATTCATGTTGCCCACGCCACAGGCAGAATGAATCAGATCCTGGCGGCACAATTGATGTTTCTCTCTGCAGTACAAAAAAAAAAATACACTTGAAAGATCTCGGAGACCAGGCTGATTTGGCGCTACCCCAGCCAGCTTCTCCCAGTACTGCTGCAGATGATTGACAGGTCTTTATCAGTCTTCACTAGTGTTGAGCGAGTATGTTCTATTAACCCGTTCGCCGAGTATGCTCGGCCGAGCTCCGAGTATTTACAGCTGCTCAGTGATATGGTTGAATCGCTCCCGTGTGCATGATTTGCGACTGTTTGACAGCTTTATTACATGTGAGGAATGTGTAAGAAATAGACATTCCTCCCATGTAATAAAACTGTCAAACAGTAGCAAATCATGCACACGGGAGCGATTCAACCATATCACCGAGCAGCTGTAAATACTCGGAGCTCGGCCCAAGCATACTCGGACAGAACATACTCGCTCAACACTAGTCTTCAGCTATGGTCCCCGGCCGCATTTTTTAAAGGGAATCTGTCACCCCCTGGGTGATATCAGACCTCTACTATGGTCATACAGGTGATAGAAAAGTAAATCTATACTTACCTGTATGGCCCATAGCAGAGGTCGGATTGCAGAGAAATCTGGTTTTATAAACTGTCTTCCATAGGCTTGGCGTCCGGGAGCAAACCCCTCCTATCTGCTTACTATTCCCCTAAATCGCTGCCTCTGTGCTAAATTACCATATTCCCCCCCTCACCTACACGTCACAGGGCCCTGTGATGTGCCCTGCTCTGCCTTCCCTCCCGAGCATGCGCAAAGCATGCCTCCAGCCCCGTTTCGCTGCGTACTCTGCCACAGCCTTGTATTGCGCAAGCGACAATGAGTCACTGAGACTACGGCTCCGCTGGCAGTACACAGCCAAACGGGGCCGGAGGGAAACAAAGAGCGCTCCATAGGAGCGGCGCTTTAAACATGCGCGGGAGGGAAGGCAGGGCACGACACAGGGCACGACACAGGGCACGACACAGGGCACGACACAGGGCACTGTGAAGTGCAGGGGAGGGGGGAATATGGTAATTTAGCACAGAGGCGGCGATTTAGGGGAATAGTAAGCAGATAGGAGGGGTGTGCTTGGCGTCCCCCGGAAGCCAAGCACCTGGAAAACAAACTTTATAAAACCAGATTTCTCTGCAATCAGACCTCTACTATGGGCCATACAGGTAAGTATAGATTTACTTTACTATTGCCTGTATGGCCATAGTAGAGGTCTGATATCGCCCAGGGGGGTGACACATTCCCTTTAACTATACAGTCTCTGAAATGCTGGGGCATTTCAGAGAAAAAATTACCTGGCTGCAATCGTGTAGCTATGCTCTGACTCATGCTGCCTGAAGTTTTGGGCAGCATGAATCATGTGACAGGTTCCCTTTAACCAATAAAGAAAGCGGTAGAATTGTTTTGTGATGGAAACCCTTAAAAAACAAAAC